>NC_067195.1:80408568-80741484 GCF_000699445.3 Schistosoma haematobium | reverse complement strand
TTTTGATTTTTTCTGGTTAGCGTTCTACTGTATGGGGCGGAAACCTGGAGAACTATGAAAGTCATCATCCAGACGATATAAGTGTTTATTAACAGTTTTCTATACAAAATACTTCGGATTAGTTGGTCAGACGCTATCAGCAATAACCTATTCAGGGAAAGAACAAACCAGATTCTGGCGGAGGCGGAAATCAGGAAGAAGCTCTGGAAATAGATAGGACACATATTGAGGAAAACACACAACTGCATAACAAAGCAAGCCCTCACTTGGAACCCTGAAGGCCAAAGAAAACATTACGTCGAGAAATGGAGACACACATGAGAAGAATGAACAAAAATTGGATAGAACTATAAAGGAAGGCGTAGGACAGAGTGGGTTGGAGAGTGCTGATCCGCGGCCTATGTTCCATTGGGAGTAACAAGCGTAAAGGCGGAAACTTTGGAACTCGATTTTGATTTAGTTGATGATTAACACAAAGAATTTTTAACAAACTTGAAGAAACGTGTTCTCAGTGTAGTGAATTAGAACTTGTGTCAGCTAATTTTAAAGTCTAGGAATTTACCATTGAACTTTATGGGATGAGAATAATCTTCTTCTTTATGAATCAACTTTATGGAATTCCAACTAACGACGTATCATTATATCTATTAGATATCCGGAAAATCGCACTATTGGAGGCTTTTCTTCTGCTAAAATCTAAGGTCATTAGAATTTACTTATAAAATCTAACATAGATCCCACCTTACAATTAGTTTTGTATATTTCAAACTTTAACATCAATCCAATACTTTCAGGTTTTCAATAACGGTCTAGCCTAGGTTGACTTATGAACTCGACTATAAAAAATTATTACATTCTCCACAAATCCCCTGTAGTGTCAGTTACTACGTTAAGCCTATATAACTTATTCTAGCTTCTGGACAGGCCAATTTCTCCATTCTTCCCAAGCTAAATCTTGACCTTGTTAATTATTCATTCATCAACCTTGACTGTTTTTATGTCAGCGTATATGTGTTCATTTCCTATCTTACTCATCACATGCCTGTAACTTATTTTTGTTCGGCTATAAATATCGACTCACACTTAGTTAAATGAAGTTGGCTCACTCACCTTCTCATTTTGTTCTGTTTCACTTTCTGATAAACGAGTCTATAAAATATATGCATTCAAACATCCATTCTTATAATCGACTTATTTTAATTCCGTTATTCATTAACACGAGTTAAGTTGATAATTATATAAGAGGATTGACGATACATGTATATTATCAACAACGATCATTCATATAATCTACCTGGAGTAAGATCTCGGGTCACTAAAGTAGTGAGCCCGTCGATAACATCATGAGATCTAATTGACGTCAAAATGAAAGGGCCCAAAATCTATAATGAAAATAAATATATTTTTATAGTATAAACCACTGACAATTTTAAGTTTAGCATCAGAAGAGATTTTTTGTGGATATTATAGTAATTTCAGTAGTTGAGATCATGAATCAATTGAAGCTAGACTATCATGAGAAACCTGGATAATAACTCACTGAAGATAATAATGAATGTGTCGCTCAATCTCGTGGATTAGTTGAAATTAGATATTATTACCATTAGATGCTGACCAGCTCAGTGGTCCATACTCTAAGTGTTCACGCACGAAACCTATAATTCCTGCGTTCGAATCTCGCGAGGTAGGATCGTGGATGTACACTTTTGAGGAGTCTCACAATAGGACGAAACGACCATTCAGTACTTCCAAGTTCTCCACAGTGGTCTATCTTCAATTGACTCATGATCTGAACTAATGAAGCTTTAAATTTATGTAATTTAATCATTCACATATTTATATATAGATATAGATATGTTTAAACTTGTAACTTTATGCTTATTAAATTTAACCGAATTGTAATGTACACTCCTTCTTTTACCTTCTCATTTTAAATTATTTAACCTAGTTTTCTATTTAACAAAATGATATATTTTAATAATGTTAGTGATATATCTACTTTTTTTCTCACTTTTTGACTATAAAAATGCTAATCTAATCAAAAAATTGTATCTTTATTTTTATGTATTATTATCGTTACTATTTTTCTTTTTGAACATAAGTTGATGGTTTTCTTTCTTTTTTTCTTTTTCTTTACAATATAAACTATATGTAGATGACGTTATTATTCATTTGCTTTTTATTCAGTTTTTCAATATATAACTATAAGGGAATATTTATAAATTGATGTGATACATTTCCTGTTTATAAAGCCTCCAAATGCCCTGGTACGGCCGAGAGTGGGGTAGGTCCACCCTCCCTCTCGAAATGCTCTCACACGGCCGCGCGTACACAGCCCCTGCCAAGGAAGTCCTACTCACTACCTTCTCATGGCAGGGGTGTTGTTTACGAAAATGAGAGGACGAAAAACGAATGTCCGGCAGTTTAACCGGATCCCAAACCAATGGTGCACATGGGCTCCAGTATCCTGCGGGGACAAATGGCGTATGAACCAATCGTTGGTCAACGGCTACCATGGGATTGCATCTCCTCACTATGTTCCACTGCCTTTTGGGTTAAACCTTCATGTCAAAAGCTCCGGGTGTGGCCCTCTAAGAAAACCACCTGCTTCGGCAGTATTTCAGCCCTTACACAAATATGAATTGTCGACAATTATGGAAAATACTTGCCTGTTTATAAAATTTAATTTTTTTCTTTATTTTTTTTCTTTTGTACATTTTAAATTAGTTGATTTATAATTGTTACATTGGTTATAGTGTATTTGTTTTGTTAATCAATCACTTTGATGATAACTGTTATTATATAAATTTGAATGGTGTTTAAAATCACTAGGTAATAAGAAGTGGCAACTATAATTCATTTGTAGATATCAATGATAACAAATGATAACACATTCAACGAATTTGAAGTAGAAAAGTAAATATGTGTATACAAACGAATATAGAGGTGAATTTATAATCAAATCGAATAAGGTGTAGCTAAGTAAATCAAAGGCTAATCATAGGATTTGAGTACATATATACATGAGGAGGAGAAGGAATCATCGAGTGATATTTAAGCAATCAACATTTTAACTAGAGTCTGTCATGTACTCTATTAAATGGTAAGGTTTTCCATGGTGATCTAGCTTTAAGTAACTCATGAATTCAACGGATAAATTACTAAAATCTCAACAAAACCCTCTTCCAAAAAAATGCTACGTTTCAGAATAATTACCTGATATAATGTGATTGTTTTAAACTAGAGAGTATTGGGAAAATTCACTTTGATTGTTTAATTAACCACCGTAATAAGTTCATTAATGATTTGTTAAATTTGATTTATAATTTATTTATCTTATTTATTTGTGTGTAAGTTTAAAAGATAACAATGTATTGCACATTTAATGTAACATTGAATAACAAGGTGGCCTACATCAATATCTGGACTACTTGTTCCTGCCATCTAGATATTTCAACAAGTCATCTATCTTTTGTCTATTTCAACAGATCACCTATTCAGGTGCGTTTGTGAGGAGTTTACGACGTTTCGCTTTACAAGTTACAAAAAAAATGCAGCCGGAGACATCATGATGGCCGACAATATGCTTTGAAAAGAATGAATATTATTCAGATGTCGACTTCTGCTCAACATAATGATGATTCCTAGTAAAATCATGATTTTTACCAACAAACTATTGCGAACTCAACTGTTACATCTTAATTTTCTGTTTATTAATAATACATATGTGATATGTGCTACTGATGTCGACATATACAAGTAGTATGTATCAGCAATCGAAAGTAAAATGCGTGGTGGCAGAAGGTTGAGAAGATCGAGGAAGAAAGAACGGAAATAGAGAAAAGACAATTGGTATGGAAATGCAAGAACAATGATTTCTAAGACAATTATTGAACATTTTGCAAATGTATCATCTAAAGATTTTACTAAGAGTTTTGTAATTTCATGTTCAAATATGTAATGTCGGTTGACATGTTATGCCCATATATCTTATTCTAGATTTCAGAGAGGACAATCTACTCATTCTAAGTGAGTCATATTTTCACTTCCTTAATTATTCACTTATCAATCTTGACTGCTTTTATATGATCACATATGTGGGTGTGTGTACATTTATTATCCCATCACTCATCACATGTAGTCTATATTTGTGTGACTATAAATATTGATTAACACTTGACTAAATGAAGTTGCCTTACCCGCCATCTCCACTGCACGTCGTTTCGATTCGCTCTGTTTCATTCACTTCATATCTTTGTTCACAAGTCCATCCTCTTTATTTGACTTATTTAATTCCGTTATTGACTAATGCGTTTTAAGTCGGTGATTATATACGAGGATAGGCGACATATATATTTCAATAACAATCATTCATCCGATCTACTTGTAGTCAGATCTCAGGCCACTAAAGTTGAGATGTGGTCGACAATATCGTGCGATCTAAATGACAACAAAATAAAATGCCCCACTAAAAATATATTCGATTGTTCCCATTTGTGTTCTCGTTCCCTACACAAACACGTGAATACACACGGTATTTAAAACAATCAGTTAGGTTCTTAATATAAAACCCATTGAATTGATTCATTAAGTTATATCCTAATGTTTCACATTTTTAAAATGAGTCGACTAAACATTACTGCATTTCGACAGAACCATGAGAATACAGAGTTGATCTGAAAAATATGATGTATTTGCTCTATACATTTCGAACAATCTGGTCACATATATACTTCTCAGGGCATTTTGTATGAAAATTAATAAAGGTCAATGAAATGAAAGTTCAAGTAAAAAAATTAACAAAGAAGAGAGCGATTTTACATCGTATAGAAAGAATAAGTAATTGTCACGTTATTCTAGGATCCCAGGATTACCAGGGTAAATTCAAGGTTACGACAAATTGTTTTTTTGTACACATAAGGAAGGTTTAAATTTACGAATAGGCGAGGCTTCAATAAACATGAGAATTCGTCCTTGATTATTTTTATACAACGTTTTAAAGGCTGTATTAATGTCAATTTTGTACCCAGTTTCAATGATGTGATTCACTATCGATGAACATGATTTTCTACCTCCCACAGCTCAGAAAGAGCCGAAGATATTCCATCCAATCATCTTTTGAAAGGATACTCTAGAATCTATACGTGTAGCTTCCCGATTAGGCAATGCTAATAACCCCCTGTATGCCGGTTGGATAGCTATAATGATGATTTCGCTTTTACTATAGACTATAAATACCTGACAGTTTTGTATTATAATTTGACATTGTCTGGAATAAAATTCCTTTCACTTGTCTTCTGTCATCTCATTTGCAACTTGGAAGGGTTCTAGCGTTCAATTGTACAATTTATACGTGACATATCAAGAATATGAGCTCTAGATATAACAGTTTCATAGATATACATGTATATCAAATTATTCATGAGATTCATTTTATCAATTCTATATCATAAAATAACTTTGATCATTATAAGATAAATACATTTGTGAAATGTTCTCAAATAGGCATATAGTTTCCTTTATTGATTATTTATGTATCATTTGTAAAGCAATATTATGTTGTCAATTCATGTTATCCTTAGAAGAAAGAAAAAAAACTAATCATAATTATCATTTACTTACGGTAATTCAATCATGAATGAATTGAGTACTCTAAGTATTTGTTTTTTTTTTTTTGCTTTTATAAATTGTCAAGGGGATTGTGGTAATGATTACAGTCATTAAATGACATCTATTATATAATTAATTATATAATTACCTAAAATTCATTATTGATTTAAGAACTAGTACCAATTATTGAAATGAAACAAAGAAATGTAACCTGTACATTGGAAACAAAACAACAAAAACAAAAACATTGTATATCCTAAGGATATAATGAAATATGTTCTATAATGTCATTAAACAGGAATATAAGGATAAAAAACTGTGTAGAAATTAAAGTGAACAAAGGAAACGTAACAATAGTTATGCATAGAATTAATTAATAGAAACTGACATTTAAACACTTATACAATGGATTATAATTGATTATTGAAAGAATGATGCTAACTTAATATCGATATTAATGAAACTCAAAATAAGCGGATATTTTCAAAAATTGAAATCTGAAATTGGGGACTTTTATTTCAATTAAAACCGAACTCTTTTAAAAAACTTTAAGAGTCTACATAAATTTTCGGTCTTATAAAGACGAAAAGCGAATTTCCATAGTTTGCAAATATATAATCTCACCTAATGCCTGTGTTTTTTGGTGGGGCCTTTTATTTTGTCATCATCACTTTAGTGGCTCGAGATCTGACTACAAGTAGATCGGATGAATGATTGTTATTGAAATATATATGTCGCCTATCCTCGTATATAATCATCGACTTAAATCGCATTAGTCAATAACGGAATTAAATAAGTCAAATAACGAGAATGAATCTCGATTACGTATATTTCATACAATCTTTGATCCAGACAAAATATCGGAGAAGCGAATGGAACAAAGCGAAGCGATACGACGCGCAGTGGAGATAGCGGGTAAGCCAATTCGATCGCATCAAGAGTTATTCAATATTTATATTCACATAAAAATAGACTACAGACATGTGATGAATAGGATAAGAAGGCCACACATATATGCTCTCATATAAAAACAGTCAAGATTGATAAGTGAATAATTAAGGAAGTGAAAATATGACTCAATTAGAATGAGTAGAACGGCCTCTCCGAAATCTAGAATAAGATATATGGGCATAACACGTCAACCGACACTACAGATTAATACGATAACCTCTCATGAAACACACAAAGCACGGTCACGTATTCATTTCATTTTAAGTCTTAGAAAACAAACCTAAAAATTGACGATGATGAAATTATGGTAATATATGATATTAATCCATTAGATACTAGCATCAGCGATATAATGTCTTTAGTTTCTTAGATTCAGGTACGACTTTATCAGAAAGATATTTGTGGGACCGTTTTGACATTACCTAGAACTTAACAATCTGCCTAAGAACTCATTCTACATCTAAAGAAAACATGTCACCAAGTCGATGAGCTAGAAATGGTTCGCCCATATCACCAACACTTACAAATCTACACATAAATGATTTTTAAGAAAATAACCTAAACAATGAATCATTCAATGTAAAATTTGATTTAGATTCAGAGTTAAACAGCTTTGAATTAACATTTCTAAACTCCTTACTGTTGTAACGCGTGGACTGCAGGTTATGATAAGCAGCGTATTTATCGATCGATTCAGTGACACGCAAACACGAAATGAACGACCTAGAGTCCCGCTTCCCTGTCTAGCCCAGCCAGTTGAGTCTAGAACGCAAGCCACAGCCTCTGAGTTATGAATCGTTATATTTCAAACATACTCTGTGTATATAGCAACCAAACAGACCATATCGTACCATAAAAATAGAAAACAACATCTGTACAATATTTAACGAGTGAAATAAATAACGGCCAATAGGGAATGCCCATATAGAGTCCAAGGACATCATTAGACTTAACATGATAATGATTGGTATATTCCTCAACATCCCTAACACTTACTTAGACTGGAAGAACATAAATGTTTTAATTTGACCGTTTTATCAAAGACAACAGACTATAACAAATATTCTAATCTTTAATCATCACAGTTCATCATTAAAAATGTATCAATTGTCTTCAGTCTTTTAATAAATGTACAGACAAAAAATACAAACAAACATATAAAATTTGTAAAATAAGTATCTGAGAGATTTTGTGTACAATCTAGAAACAGTATTATGTGTAAAAAGAAAAACTAATTGAAAGACAAGGACTATAACAATCTTGCTAGTTGAAATCATGAGTCAATTGAAGCTAGACCACCATGGAAAACGTGGAAGCACTGGACGGCCGTTTCGTCCTAGTGTTGGGCTCCTCAGCAGTGCACATCCACGATACCGCCTCCCACGAGATTCGAACCCAGGACCTGTCAGTCTCGCGCTTGAGCGCTTGACCATTTGACCAGTGAGCTGACATCCAACGGTGTCAATGTCTAACTACAACCAATCCACGATCGTGGATTCGCACTGCTGAGGAGTCCCATACTAGGACGAAACGGCCGTCCAGTGCTTCCAGGTTTTCCATGATGGTTTAGCTTCAATTGACTCATGATTTCAATTAGTGAAATTTCTAAAATCTCCACAAAACCCCTTCTGACTATAACAATCATCATTCTATACAGATCACATATATCAGATAGTATGAATAGAGTAACAAACAAGTGAAACAACAAGACTTTCACTGGAGAATTAGATACACCTATGAAGCAACCTAGTCCAAATAAAATAAAATATACTAGAGAATTTACAATCTCATTGCATTTATAAAAAAGTGGTTTACAAATTATGACACACTATACATCGGATAGACATCTTGAGAAATCAAGGTCAGAAAAAATGAACATTTTAGAACTTTTGTATAACCAACATGCAACATAATAAGGTTTGTAGTAAGCCCATTCAACTACTGTATTATTTATCTGCTCACTGTAATCTAGACACTTAATCCACTATGTAATTTTCTGTGTGAGTATGATTGGGCACATGTTTGCATATCAATTTTTAATCTACTCTCCCATTGTAAGCAAAGATGGATAGTGGCTAGCAGTGGAATCCAGGACGAGCATTGAGTAGATTGTTATAAACAAATTATTATATTTGTAATATCCCGATAAGTAGAAAAATTAGATTTCCTGACGTCTCGTGATGCAGTGTGAGCCGTTACTTCAGAGAACAAAAAACTAAATCAAAATTATTCCAAGTTTAAATAGTACAAAGGAACAACTTTAGAAAATCTAATTTTTCTACTCATTGAGATATTGTAAATATTTCAATAGTTGAGATAATGAGTCAATTGAAGCTAAACCACTATGGAAAACCTGGGACTCCTCAGCAGTGCGCATCCACGACCCCGCCTCGCAGGGTTCAAATCCAATACAACTAGCTTTTCTGTTGATTAGGTAAAACACAAAATACCGGATAAAAACTACATATAGGTATATACGAATCAATGAAACTAAAAAGAAAGACTTCCAAATAAATATTAGGTCTATTGTGAGATAGTAACTGACTGAAGACAATGGTGGATGTGTCACTGAATTTTGTGGATAAGTTGAAGTTAGACAATAACACTGTTGGATGCCGGCCAGCTCAGTGGTCTAATGGTTAAGCGCTCGCACGCGAGACTGGTAGATACTGGGTTGGAATATCTTAGGACGGGATCGTGGACGCGCACTACTGAAAAGTCCCACAATAGGACGAAACGGCCGTCCAATGTTTCCAGGTTTTCCATGGTGGTCTAGCTTCAATTGACTCATGATCTCAACTATTGGAATCTCCATGAAATCCCTTCTGATATTATAAATATAATAATTTATTTAAGACTCATGATCGTAAACCTTTATAATGTATAGTGAAAAACGAAAGGATAAAAATTCATGAGATTAAAAGTAGTTTCTAAACATAGTTACACTTGTGCATGTTACACATCAAAGAAAAATTGTCTGTGATCATGAAGTTGAAAAAAATAGACTTTAATGAAAGAGGTCTCTAATGATCAGTATAGAGCTTTGTAGAGAATGTGGAATTCTTGAAGTTTAAATCATGAATTGAGTTTAGCTAGACCATTATCAAAAATCAGGAAGCACTTCCAGATACTATTCCTGGAATTCTAGTGAGAAACCATAACCAGTGTAATTCGATCATCTTGAATGTTAGGCAGTTATTCACTACAAGCAATAGGAGATAATCATTCAATGTCGTAAAGTGACTAAAGTTGAACATAAACGTTATGGGCTCAATGGTTTGGAAGTTAGCTGTTGGAACTCGAAATCGAAAGTCCTGATTGCGATCTCCTATAGTAGAGTCCTGTATGCGCACTCTTAAAGAGTCCCGTAATAGGACCTGATCATAGCTATGAACAAGTAGTTCTTTAAAATACGAAGAGTATTTTAAAGCCCAAAGAAGATGTAAAAGAATTAGTAACTGGTCATCATGTTCTCCATGATAAATCTGATACAAGGCTATTAGCATTCTGTTGTTGTTTTTTTTTTTCGAAAATAGAGCTATGGGTGCTTTTAAAGTTACCATTATTGTTCAGATAGCTTTTTTCATAACAAACCTAATGTAAGAATACATTTAATCTTTACTATTGATAAAATCGATAAGAAAATCCGTTGGCGAGACTATTATTTATGGACGAACCAATGGGATATAAGATAACAAGTCTTGGATTTTGGTGCGAACTTCACCCATCCATTTGGCTTAATATCATATTGGCATTATTTTTTATTTATTTACTTTAACACATAGATATTGGTACAAGGAGGCACCAAATACATATGCGCCACATAAATCTCATTTGATTTGTGTGAAGGCTGTGATACTGCACAGGTGCCCAAACCGAAGTAGGTGGTTTTCTTGGGTGTCCACACCCGGAGCCTTCGACCCAAAGGTCTGATCCACAAGGCAGTGGAGCAACGTCAGGAGATGCAGTCCCATGGTAGCCGGTGACCAACGATTGGTTCATACGCCATTTGTCCCCGCAGGATACTGGAGCCCATGTGCACCATTGGTTTGGGATCCGGTTAAAGCGCCGGACATTCGTTTTTCGTCCTCTCAATTTCGTAAACAACACCACCGCCACGAGAAGGTAGTGAGTAGGACTTCCCTGGCAGAGGCTATATACGCGTGGCCTTGTGAGAGCATTTGGAGAGGGAGAGCGGACTCTCCTCACTCTCGGCCGTACCAGGGCATTTGGGGGCTGATGTCAATTCGTGTTGAAAACCCTAAATCTAATTCCTAATCCTAATTATCAACTACAAATCATAATTTTTATTCCTCACACTAATATATAACCTTCGTTTAGTCCTAGTGAGTAGTTGGTGGACGTTGCTCAAAGGTCGTCCATGAATTACAGTCTCACCCTCAAGTTGTATCTTAGTGAGAATTCCATTTTTAATTTAGAATCTAACATCGTTAATAAGAATTACACTGTTTCAAATAAAATATGATTGAATAAATGAAAACAATTTGGCAAAGAAAAACGACTTTTTTTCCCGACGAAATCATTTACTTAAGCTGTATATTCATAGTTATAGTTATATAGAAAATATATATGTATAGAAGGATAGGAAAGATTACATCATACATTGATTCAAGACCCTTATTACCAAATTAGGTTATATAATAATCAAGGGATAAGAGAAGAATATAAGAATGGAAACAATTTACGGATTTGAATTATGAAAGATAATTGTTCAGTTGATAGATATGAAGAAAAACAACAAACATGAAAGTCAAGAAAACTTGTCTCAGAATAATAGTAATAATAATAATAACTGACTACATTCAATTGGTATTGTTTGTTTAAATCATCCCATTGATATTTAGGACTGTGATTGATCAGTCTCTATTTGGCATACATACATCCTGTGTGAATTACTGTGATATTGTTTTAATTCATAAACATTATAAGCAAAGATGGATAGTGTCCTATTTGGGACTTGTCAGATGGATGTATCTACATCTCAGCTGAACATCAACTCCGAGATGTAGGTACATCCAGTGGACTAATCCTAAATAGGACGAGATGCGCGTCCTTGATTCCACTGCTAGTCACCAACCATCTTTAATGATAACTGATTACAGTTTAAAATTACAAAACATTAAATAAAAAATCAATGGTAGTAATAAAAAAGCATACTAGAAAAGGGAATTAAAGCCAAAGAAGGATGATAGGTTTTACGAATCGTTTTTGTATGCAAAGTTCGAGTTTGAATTGGTGGATTGCTAATGCCTCAGCAGTGCATAAGATTTTGATTCGACCTCCCTTAGATCCAATACCCTTGATTGTGTAAATTATTTTAAAGGAAGACTCCTTCGGAAAATGTGTCCATAGTTGAATAAATGCTCATATATTCAACTAATGATTGTTTTGTATTTTCTTTTTAAAAGCCAGATTGTGTAGTGTACTGAAATGCGTTTGGAAAGTGATCGCTATGTGAGGTCAGTATAACATATACTTTCCTTATAACTCTGAATATGAATGTACAGATTAAGTAAATGATTTCGTCGAAAAGAAAATTTTCTTCCCAGAATTCTCTTTCTTTTTAAACGGACTACATTTACTACTAAACAGTTACTCATTGTTCTGAATAAAAGAAATCTTAAACAATATAAAGATTATGATTGCCAAGTTGGATGATTTCCAGTTACTAATTTAATTATAAAAGACAAATTACTTGATACAAATCTATTCGCTAAATCATTCGATGCTTTTTGAACACTTTAATGTTAGTGGATTTATGCATAAATCTATGGACATGAACTTTCAAGGAATTCGGAAAACTGATAAAACAGGTCGCCTAATTAATATTACCTGATGACGAAAGTAAGTAAAAAAAACTTTTCCCTTCTCTTCGATTATATCACTGGTAATTTAAAGATTAATTAGACATTATATATATTCTTAATGTAAAACATTAGTTAATGAATTTGCATCAGTATGTGTATATTGATTGTTTATTTATCCCTATTATATTTATTCTTTATATGTTGATGTTACCAAAGACACTCAAAACGTATTACCTTTACCTTTAAATTACAAAACCTTAACTATATAATTAGTCAGCTATGACAGTAAATAACGAGTTCAATAGATATGATATCTTTATTCGCTGAAATCATCAGTCAATTGAAGCTAGATAACCATGAAAAATCTGGAAACAATGGATGGCCGTTTCGTCCTAATATGGGACTCCTCAGCAGTGCCCATCCACGATCCTGTCTTTAGAGATTCCGACCCAGGACCTATCGTTCTCGCGAGAGAACGCTTAACCACTAGACCATTGAGTCAGCCGGCATCCTACAGTGTTAATATGTAATTTTAACTAATTCACGGAAATGCGTCACCGTTTACCATTGTCTTCGTAGATACTCACTGCTGAGGAATCCTATACTAGAATAAAAAGGTCGTCTAGTAATTCCAGGTTTTCCATGACGGTCTAGCTTTAATTGACTCATGAATTCAACTATTATATTAGAGAATTGTATTGAAATAGAATATTAATTCATAGATTCTTTTCTTTTTTCCCGAAAATAAAAAGGAACTGGTAGAATCATGCAATTAAAAGTTCATTGAATGAATTATTTCATTATGATTCTTATTTCTTATAAAAAAAACTATAATAAATAGATGATAAAAAGTTAAAAAAAATAAGTTGTAACAAATGGAAGAAAGAAAACATGAAATGAATAAATAAATCAATTAAATAATACAATTCTATATTTAATTATTAACCTTAATTCTTTGCTTCCTTTCTTTTCTCTTTTTTTCTTTTCTTTTCTTTTTTCTTCTTTCCTATTCTTTTTTTGGTGAATGAGTCAACATCAAGGTCTACAGGAAAAGATGTGAACCACATATGGAGAACTTCGAACGCTCCACTTCTATCTGAAGTTGTTCCTGATTATGTCGTTCAGAAGAACGACGAAAGCTCCACGACAAAACCATTCAGCTCAGAGAACAAAACTCCATCAAAATCATCCACCTGAGCTACAAATCTTCTCCACCATCTTAAACTCTTATATCTAGTATTAAAACAGTATGATGTATCAGAAAAGGATTTTTGCAAATATTATAGTAATTTCCAGTAATTAAGATGATGAATAAATTGAGGCTAGACTATCATGGAAAACCTAGAAAAACTGGATGACCACTTCGTTTTATTGTGGAACACCGTCTGATATTGATCAACATATGCTCATCAATGACTGGTTTCAGGAAGTATTTCCTGAGGTTCCAGTGAAAAGAAGTGATCAGTTGGCTTCAGTTGGGTCTGTTGTGAAATACTAACTCAGTGAAGATAATGGTTGATGTGTCCCTCAACTTCGTGGATTAGATAAAGTTAGACGTTAACACCGTTGGATGCAGACCAGCTCAGTAGTCTAGAGGCTAAGTGTTCACGCGCGAGATTGCTAGATCCTGGGTTGGAATTTCGCTAGGTGATATCATAGACGCGCACTGCTGAGGAGTCCGACAATAGGACGAAACTGCCATCCAGTGTTTCCAGGTTTTCCACAGTAGTCCAGCTTCAATTGACCCATAAATTCAACTATTGAAATTACTAAAATCTCCACAAAACCTCTTGTAATAATTCACCACTAACTTGACAAAAATTTATCATCTACCAATTTAAATGTACGCAAAATATACAATTAGATTTAAATTAAAAAAAAGAACAAACAAAACTAAAAATTGGACATTGAATTATCACGTATTGGTTTGTAAAATATTGATATTCAATAATAAATATTTATTATAGGTAATGAATTATATGATTATAATATATAATCAAGTATTATTCTGAAGAAGTCCGGACACATTTTCTGGACGAAACGTTCGAATAATGTTTTAATTTTAATGATTGAAATTATTTCAAATATAATTTTCTACCTATTATAATGACTTTTCTATATTCGGCGCCTAATTTCTACATTAAAAAACTATTCGTTCTAATATGCGTATTCATTCATGTCTGTTTTTTAGTTTTTACTATTTTTTTTCTTTCGTAGATTTTATTTTCATTGAAGAAAGAAAAAATAATTTGATGCATAGAAACTAATGAATTAGAAAGAATAATATCAAACCATTTAGAATTTTAGCTAATATTTCAAAGAAAATTTATAGGTAATATCGATCTATTTCTTTACTTTGTTTATTTAAATATTTAAACATTGGTACAAGGAGGCACCAAATAGACATGCGCCATATAAATCATTCGATTTATGTGAGGGCTAAGATATTGTCCGGGTGCTCAAACTGAAGAAGGTGGTTTTATTAGTAGGATACACCCGGAGCCTTAGACCTAAATGCCCAGAAGACAATGGAATAACGTAAGGAGATGCAGTCCCATGGTAGTCGGTGACTAACGATTGGTTCATATGCCATTTGTTCTATTGGGATACTGGAGCCTATGGGCACTATTGGTTTGTAATCAGAGTTTTCCAAGTCCCATAGGTGAGCCCTCCATGTCCGCCAACCCGGGTAAGGCATCGGACGATCGCTTTTCGTCCTCTCAATTTCGCAAACAACTCCGCCGCGAGAAGGCAGTGAGTAGGACTCCCCTGGAAGTGGTTGTATGCACGTGGTCATGTGAGAGCATTTCGTGAGGGGGAGTTGACTCTCCTCAATCTCAGCCATACCAGAGCATTTGGGGGCATATCGATCTATAGATTAAAATTATTGAATGTTTATAAACATAAGATAGAAAAGAAAAGATCAATGTTAGAACACCATTGAAAACCAGGAGGCAATGGATGGCCGTATTGTCCTAGAATGGTACTCATGAGCAGTGTGTAGACACAGTCCAGCACGCGGAACTCTAACCCAGAAATTCGGTCTCGCACACGAACACTTAACTTCTAGACCACTGAGCAAGCATCCCACGGTGTTAATGTTTAACTCCAACCATTCATGCGCTCAAATGTGACTGGTTTCAAGGTGAATTTCCTGGAGTTCTAGTGGGAATTCGTGACAAGTGGAGTTCAACTATGTCTGTTTTGAGGCTGTTACTGACTGAAGACAATGGTGGACGGTCGCGCAATATCGTTGATTTGTTGGATTTAGATATTAACACCGTTAGATGACGGTTCAGTGGTCTAGAAGTTACGTGTTCGCAAAACCTAATTCTTAGGTTCGAACCTCACGTGAGGGATCGTGGATTCGCACTACTGGGGAGTTCTATACTAGGACGAAACAGCCATCCAGTGTTTTCAGGTTTTCAATGGTGTTCTAGCATTGATCCATTCATGATCTCAATCAAAAACTCAACAATCTTCACAACCCTATACTGCAAATAGAAAAGATATAGTTATATATTTTTAATATTATGAAAAGGATTTATTGTAGATGAACCAAAACCAGGGTAATTAAAAACAAAATATCTACCGATTTTTTCGTTGAAATTCAGAAAAAAGTTAGGAATTAAATATTGATTAACTCTTTGATAATAGTCCATAAAGACTGCCCAATATCACAAATTGATATCTCACATATAACTTAATAACTTAAACATTTCATGTACTTTGTGTGATCTGAATTTTTATAAATTACATTTTAGATGAATGAGTTTATTTATTTATTTATCTGAACACATAAATATTGGTACGAAGGGGCACTAGATACATATGCGCCACACAATAACAATCAGAATGTAAAGAGATAAGGAATGTAAGGTGCATATAAGAAAACGGGGAACAACAATGAACAGATATAAGTGTGTGATAATGAAATAATACTAATGGAAGGTGCAGTTCAGTTAGTAAGGTACAACCAGAAAGAATTCTTCCAGTTAACGACGTTACGTGCACTTTTTATGAAGAAAGTAAAATAAAGTTGCAGCAAGATCGCCACTGGCTTCTATTCTGAGCCATATCTGATAACGTCTCTAGCCACTGTGTTGCACCATCTCCCGGACCCCAGCCAAGGAGTCATGAAGGACCAACAGAAGCCAGCCCTTGGCAGCTTTCTTTCATGCCACGACACCATCTCATACACTGACCACCTCTCCGTTTTTTCCAGCCAGTCCCAGAGTCGGCAATTAATGAACAAAGTGTAGAACATGTCCAATTCGCCGAAATCATTGTTGCAAGATAGTGACAGCGATTAAATCATCGTCGCCATGCCCGAACACGCGATGCTGAACCTCTGCATTATTAACATGTTGTTGCCACTGTATATCATCAATCCTTCGGAGATAACGATGATCAAACACAGAGAGTCGTCTAATATCCTCAGCTAAAAGAGGTCGGGTCTCACAAGCATAGAGCAAACCTACTATCACGGACGCGTTGTAGATCCGACCTTTTACAGCCAGGCTAGCAGCACGAAGATGCCAAACATGGCCCAAATCGGCATAAGCCGCCATGGCTTTCATCATACAAGAATTGATATTGTCACTCACGTCACCAACAATACTTGAGCAGCTACCCAGATACACGGATTTCTCGACTACTTCTCTCTACTCACTACCCAGGGTGAGTGCAGGATCAGGGTCCTGCCAGTCTTGCAATAGTACTTTGTATTGTGAAGGTGCAAAGCACATACCATACCTATGGACACTAATTGTCAACTGATTAAGTATGGATTGCATAGCTTGGGTATTATCACACAGTATGACAATATCATCCGCATACTCAAGGTCGAGAAGTCTTTCACGAGTGATGTAGTGATATCGTGCCGAAATGTCTTAATTAGAAATTAAAATAGTTAAACAGTACACCCCGAATTTTTCAACAGTTTTTTTTTAATTTAAATCAGTTTACGATGAAAGCTATATTTAGACGTCATATGTTTTTTTAAAGTGAAAATATCTATCCTGATATAATAATTGGCATTTTAATGAAAACTACTAATCTTTGTTTATGCGATTAAATGTTTTGCTTTGTTATATTACGATTGTTTGAAAAGATGTTCCGTGACATTTTTAGAAAACAAAACTAAATAAAATGTAAAAACATTTTAAGAATATACTTAAAAGGGTATAAAAATGTTATTATCATGTTAACTGATAACTGAGTAATAAATAACGTCCTTGACTGCTGATCGAACTCTGTCAAACAAACTTTAGTGTAGTCATTAGTCTGTATGGCTCAGGATACGGTGTTCCAGCCACAAACAACTGGTGAAAACTAATGAAGAGACCTAGTAGTCCTTCTGGAATGGATCTCGTTTTTGTTAAGGCCCACAAACCCACTGCGTGAGATGGTGGAGAAGATTTGTAGCTCAGGTAGATGATTTTGATGGAGTTTTGTTCTCTGACCTGGATGGTTTGGTTGTGAAAGCTCCACAACACTAATAGCTCAGTAATAACGCCTTAGACTGGTAATCTGGGTGGTGAGTATCAGTAAGAATGAAGTCTAGACCCACGATTTCCTGCTGTTTACGTCGAACTATATTGCATTTCATTATCCTGTACAGTCAAACTATTGATTGCCATAATCGCTTAGATATCTTTCATAAGAAAAAAAAGAGGAATATGCTTCAATAATGAATTTTAATGGTTATATTTTCGTTATCTTATGACACCAGCAACTTGGTGGTGTATAATGAGCAAATAATAAATTAATTATGAGTCCTAATGAGTTACAGTTCATTCAAGTTTGAACTAACAGTCAACGTAAAATTAGTTTAAACATAATCAGCATTTTGTGATTCAGTATGTTTCCAACAAAGATTTAATATCAGAATGGGTTTTTGTGGATATTATAGTAATTTCAATAGTTGAGATCATGATTGAACGGAAGCTAGACTATCATGGAAAATCTGGAAGCACTGGGCGACCATTTCATCCTATTGTGGGATTCTTCGGTAGTGCGCATCCACGATCCCATCTTAAGAGATTCTAACCCAGTATCCATAAGTCTTGCGTGCGAGCGCTTAACCATGAGACCACCAGGCCGGCCGGCATCCAACAGTGTTATTGTCTAACTTCAACTTATCCACAAAATTCAGTGACACATCCACCATTGTCTTCAGTGAGTTACTATCTCACAATAGACCTAATATTTATTTGGAAGTCTTTATTCTTAGTTACGTTGATTCGTATCTACCTGTATGTAGCTTTTATCCAGCATTTCGTGTTTCATCTAATCAACAGAAAAGCTAGTTGTATTTCACCATTTTAAGAAATCCTACCTCAAATTTACAATCCTTCACTTAGTAACAATTACTAGTCTTCAAAGAAACAACAACTATCATATCAACTGCTTATTAATGAATCTAATATTATAACCACTCATTATTTGAGCTCAAATGACATGGATTTATTCATATATAAACCATGCGAAAGAACAATTATGATAAAATAATAGTTTCAACTTTTTTTCCGAACATCAATTAAACGCCATTTGTAGAGGTTAAGGTGAAAATAATTTTGCAGTTCAGAACCAGGAGAAATAATCGTCTACTTAGCAGATATGAAGAAGGAATTTTAGAAAAAACATCAAGACGATGATGATAATAATAATTATTATTATGAAGAAATCTGAAGACGGTAATAACAGTTCTTATTACCCCTTCCCAATTATTTTTTAAAAAATAATCAATTATTATTTACTTCATATCAGAAGGGTTTTATGGATATTGGTTGAGGTTAGACATTAATACCGTTGGATGCCAGACGGCTCAGTGGTCTAGTGGTTAAGCTCTCGAGCGCGAGACTGTCAGGTCCTGGGTTCGAATCATGCAAGGCGATGTCGCGGATGCGCACTGCTGAGGTATCCCACAATAGGACGAAACGGCCGCCCAGTGCTTCCAGATTTTCCATGGTGGTCTTGCTTCATTTGATTCATGATCTCAACTATTGAAATTGCTACTTAATTGTTATGATCACTTCTTCCACATATCATTCAAGTGGACAATTATAATAAATAATATTTCCTTGAGAATGGTTATTATTTATAAAATTTCATATTTGGCCCTTCCTTCATTTATAAACAGAGAGCATAGAAATAAATTATGAAAAGTTGTATATAAATTTTACTTTCCAATAACAAAGTTATATTATCACTGCGAAACGATATAACTTTAAGTAATCGTGTAGATTAATGTCTATAATTATTGAATTCATCTATCATTATAAAATAAATGGGTTGTGACCAACGGTGTTGTGGTGTATGCTACTGATATCGATAGATAGAAGTGGTATTTATCATCAATCGAAAGTGAAATGCTTGGCAGCAGAAGATTAAGAAGATAGAATAAAAGAAAACGAGAACAGAGAATGATTGATGTGGAAACAAAGAACAATGAAGTCTCAAACGATCGATTGACACTTTTCAAATGAAGTACTTACTGTATGATTCTCAGATTTTACTGAGACGTTCGGTAATTTGTGTTTAAATACATCTGATTGTCCCCACTCGTGTTCTGGTTCACTACAGTGTGATAGAAGATACTCATCTCAACCTATTTAGAACTTGCAAGCAAGATACAACTGAGCCCCATTACTGATGTTTATATTAAAACTTGAACCTAGTGGCTTTCGTTCCAAATGACAATGTGTTATCCACCGAGCCTACATACTTACGTCTGTTACCCTCATGGAGGAGCATAGGCCGTCCACCAGGATTATATATCCAACTCTGCCCTGCATAATCCTTCTCAGTTTTTTCCTGTTCATCCTATTCATGTCTGCTTCCAATTATCAACACAGTGTGTTCGTTGGCCTTCCTCTTTTACGCTTCCCTTCACGATTCCAAGTTAGGGCTTGCCTCGTGATGCAGTTTGGTGATTTCCGTAATGTATGTTCTATCCACTTCCAACTTCTTTTCCTAATTTCTTCCCCACCTGGAACCTGACTTTTTCTTTCTCACAGTAGTATGTTGCTGATGGTATCCGACCAACGAAAATTCACTATCTTACGTAGACAATTGTTTGTAAATACTTGTATCTTTTTGATGATAGTTGTGATAGTCCTCCACGTTTCAGCTCCGTAAAGTAGAACTGTGTTGACATTCATATTGAAGATTGTGATTTTGATATTGATTGACAGTTGTTTTACTTTCATATATTGTTCAACTGTAGGAATGCTGTCCTTACTTTGTCAACCCTCTCCCTAATAAACTGTACGTTAAATTAGTAATAATTTGCAATTTCCTGTTGTTGTTGTTATTCGGGACTGTTATTGATCAATCTTTTCTGTCATATTTACATTCTGAGTACAGTAAACCCAGTAGGTTAGTAAGTTATCCTTTATCTTTTAAAATGAATGGTATTGGAATGGAATTTCAAAGTGAAGATCTATGGAATTTAGGTATATCTAGAATTTGAGTCTCAAATAAGATTTTTTTTAAAAACATCACGTAGCAACTATATTATAATTCATTCATTCATTCATTCATACCTGAGTAATTATATACTACAAATGGCTAATATATCTAAGTTACTATTGCTTTAGCTAAAAGATCTTCTGTGTTGACTACAATTGATTGATAATAATAATAATGTAATAAATAAGATGAAAGTAAATATACAGGGATTTTGTCATTTACTTTCAACAGATTTCAATCTCATCTTTTATAATATAATAGAACCCAAAAAGATGTTAGTCAACAATTCTGGATTTTATGCTTAAACGACGTTTATGAGTTTTCTTGTCTGATCCTTGTTTAGATAAAACTTTGCCTTCAGGATTCCATGTGAGGGCTTGTCTTGTGACGCAGTTGATTTCTGTAATGCTGAAATAGTTGTTGTCATTTTATTATTATCAGAAAGAGAGGTTTGTGGAAATTGTAGTAATTTCAATAGTTGAATTCATAAGTCAATTGAAGCTAGACTACCATGGAAAATCTGGAAACAATGAACGGCCGTTTCGTCCTAGTATGGGACTCTTTATCAGTGCACATCCACGATCCCGCCCCCTGAGGGATTTGAATCCAGGACCTATTGGTCTCGCGCGCGAACGCTAAATTTCTAGGCAAATGAGCCTGGATCAAGCGGTGTTAATGTCTAATTTCAACTAATCCACGAAATTGCACCACCATCCACCATATTTTATTATTCTTACCGCTACCACCATACTTTTTGATTTTTTACTTTTCATTTCACATGAATAATTATATAATCTACTTGGTTAATCACCACTGATTTACAAATTGCCTATAGATGTTTATTATTTTTCCTACATAAATGGAAATAAAAGTCTATGTTAAAGACTGATGAAATTTCAATTCGAAAACTATATTGCTTGCTTATGGAAACACTTATTAAGCCTTGAGTATAGAAATATGGAAATGTAAAGTAGCAAGACAAAGTTTAAGCATTAATTTGAGTCCGTATTGAACCAGATCGCAGGTGAGGACAATCAGATGTATTTAAACACAAATTACCGAACGTCTCAGTAAAATCTGAGAATCATACAGTAAGTACTTCATTTGAAAAGTGTCAATCGATCGTTTGAGACTTCATTGTTTTTTGTTTCCACATCAATCATTCTCTGTTCTCGTTTTCTTTTATTCTATCTTCTTAATCTTCTGCTGCCAAGCATTTCACTTTCGATTGATGATAAATACCACTTCTATCTATCGACATCAGTAGCACATACCACAGTTTTTATGCTTCACTATAACTAAATTTCTCGATGTTACAGATTACACACCAATTTATACACATAAACCAGGTTAATGTGAAAGAAGTTGGAACACTGAAAACAAATTAGAGTACGTTTCCTAAAAAGATATGATTCTCTAAGTATTTTGACTAAATATTTGCGGCATGTATTTTAGTAATATGAAGTATATTCATAGAAAATATTATCGTAACGTACTGCAATATGGACGCAGTAAATACTGTATTAGTCATTGGTTTTGTAAACCTATAGTTGTCATTTGTAAGTGGTGTATGAAAATTATGGAGGTATTGAAGAGGTGACATAGTTACAACGTAGTAGGTGTTTGAGAATGAAAGGTGACATAATTTTGCTATGGTAGGTGTGTTAGTTTATATATATGAGTTGAACGTAGCGTCTCTGATCATGTTCATGTGCAGTATGATGGATGGTCTTATTACTTGAGCTACAATAAGTCGAGAAACTGTAAAATTCATTGAATTTCCAGTTCATAACCGTGCTTGATGAAGTGACATTAATGAAGTTAATGCAATATAAGAAGACTAATGTATCATACTCAGTTAAGTTAATTCTATTTCGCCATGATAGCCACATATAACAGTCATATTTTGTACTGTAATCCGATTATAGACCAGGATTCAGGATCCCATATTATTTGTAATGAGAACAGTGACATTAATAAATTACTAGATGAGTTGAGCGTTATTAACCAATCGATTAAGTTCACGAAAGAGTCAGAGATAAACATATAATTTCACACTATCGAGGTCTTATTTAAGAGAACATAGTTCTACACAAAGGTCAATGTATGGAAAGTTTACATGGAATGGGTAATTTATGAACTCCCGAAGTTGGATTGTACTAAGAAGAAAGAGATATTTAACAAATTCTTCATCCTTCAAAACTAGTAGAATCTGCACAGAAGAAAGGATCAACAAAGGGGTGGACAAAATATGAAAAGTAATTCAGAAAATGAATTCCTTCACAGGTTTATTAACAGCAACTTGAAACAAAATGCATGTTTGAAAGAATCCCTGATGTACTTTGGTAGATTCTGTTCGTAAACATTGAGTTCAAAAAGGATATGGCAACAAAGATCTTAAGAAACTGGTATCAGAAATCCTTGGAGAAGACATTTTGACCAACAATGCCACAAACTATATGTTCCAACAACTGCCTGATTCTGAGATGTCTTAAGAATAAAATACCGATTTGAACCATCTCAATATGTATCTACCAGTTTTCTTGCTCTAGTTGAGCATGTTATATTAATTGCACAAAGTTTGCTCTTTCTACACACATATACAAACACTATTCAGCATGATTATAGAAAGGTGAATCCAAATTGATCAGTATTTCGATTGTTGAAAACATAATCAACTATAGTTATTTATTTACATCAGAATTTTCATTCGAAATTATTCATTAAATAAGATGAACTGATCTAAATATAAGATGGATAAAAAAAACGTTAGGATAACGGAGGTTTTGACAACTGATCAGTTCATAAGCTCAATCATTGTATTTAGAAGCTCCATATTGGGTTCCTTAGTTTACGACCGTCCTGACACCTTTTCCATAGTTTGTAAGTTCTTTTCGATACATGTTCCTTTGAATTTTCTATTTTCATTTTAACCACCAAGTGGAAAAACTTTCATGTTTCGTTTCTATGTTGTGTTTCATTTCTGTTAACGTTTGGCTATCCACTAACTTCAAATTTTATTTAGGTTTTAGTCCCTTTGTTTATAACATAATAATTATTAGAGAAAGACTCAAATATTAAGTTTCCAATAGGGTAAAATAAGTAGTATGATGATTTAGTTCAAGTATAAGATTTTAGATTAAAATTTATAATTAGAAAGGAATTTCGAATATGTATATTTCATGCACTCATCGATATGCACAGACAACCAGAGGGATGAAGCGAAGGAAGCGAAGAAAAGAGAGCGAAGCAAAATGACGCACTTTGGAGAAGGTGAGTGAGCCGAATCTATTTAACCAAGTGTGAATCGATATCCATAGTCACAGAAAAATAAGTTACAGACATGTGATGAATAGAATAAGGAGTGAACACGCATATACTCATAAAAAATAACAGTCAAGATTGATAAGCGAATAATTAACATGGTCAAAATGTGACTCAAGAAGAATGAATAAATTAACTTGTCCGGAAGCTACAATAAGCTACGTGAGCTTAACATAGCAACCAACACTACAAATGCATTCTCTGAAATTTTACAAATACATTCTTCCTTGTTAATGTATCACATCAACTCGGTGTCCAAATATTGTAAAACTATTCGATCAAATTTAAACGAAAGTTCGTATATAAAAGAAACGTTCGTTAGTAGAATTCATTATAACAACGTTATTACATTTAATGCCTTTGATGGAGTTTTGTTCTCTGAGCTGAATGGTTTGGTCGTGGAGCTTTCATCGTTCTTCTGAATGACTTCATCAGCACAAACTGACGATGTCGTCCAGAAGAACGATGAAAGCTCCACGACCAAACCATTCAGCTCAGAGGACAAAACTCCATCAAAATCATCCACCTGAGCTACAAATCTCTGCATTTAGTGACTTTAGAATTTTACTAGTGAACTACAGTATAACCAATAATATCAGTATTTGTAAAGAACAATCAAAAGAAAGATAGTTGTTTTTATTCGTCATATCTGCAATGGTAATAAATTGGTTTAACGTACACGTGATGACTAATTGTTCTAGATTACTAAAATTTACTTGCAAATATTGTAGTGTAATTCTACCGGAAATTAGTCTGAAATAAAAGATGTAAAAGTGTGGTGTTTGAATGAACTGATGATTTCTTTGTACTTGTTAGATACTTGATTTCGAATTCTAAATACAATACATTTGTTCGTGCTTTTCTAGTACTTCTTGATTCAATTGCGTTATTTCGGGGAATCTTAGTTCGTATTATAATTCAAATAATTCGAAACATTAAAAAAAGATAATTTATTTAGTTTTTTAAAGAAAAATACTAAATTGAGTTTAAATACCACTTAAATAAAGGGTCAGGTTTTAGATTGGTACATATGGATTTATAGTTTAGAGAAAAATCATTGCCAAGAATACGAAAGTTAAAGCAATACCTAACAGATTTTATTTTAAGTTCATCTTCAATAAACACATTACTTACTTACGCCTGTTACTCTTCGTGAAGGAGCATAGACACACCACAAGCATTATCCATACAACCCCAGACTCGGCAATCCTTTCCAGATCCTTCCAGTTTCTATTCGTCCTTTTCATATCTGATTCTATTTCCCCACATAATGTGTTCTTTGGCCTTCCACTTTTCCGTTTTCCTTCATGATTCCAAGTTAGGGCTTGTCTCGTGATGCAGTTTGATGATTTGCGTAGTGTATGTCCTATCCATTTCCATCGTCTTTTCCTAATTTCCTCTGCAGCTAGAAGCTGGTTTGGTCTCTCCCACAGAAGGCTATTGCTGATGGTATCCGGTCAATGGATGTTGAGTATCTTGCATAGACAACCATGTATAAATACTTGTACCTTCTTGATAGTAGTTGTTGTAATTCTCCAAGATTCAGCTCTGTACAGTAGGACTGTCTTGACGTTCGTATTGAAGATTGTGAGCTTGATATTGATTGGCAGACAGTTGTTTTGATTTCCATATGTTCTTCAATTGTAGAAATGTGGTCCTTGCTTTGACAATCCTCGCTCAATGAAGACATTACTCAGAATAAAAACAAAGTACTTTAATGATGTTTGAACACATAATTTTTACAGTAAATACGTGAGTCGATAAAACACTATCTTGGCATAACCTAAATCATTGATTTTTTTTGTTGGTTTATATACTCATTATGTCTAAAAATAGAAATCCAAAGTTATGAAGAATTCTTTATCATATGATTGTTCGAAACCACTCGGTTTACAGTAAATCGAAGTTACACATAGTAACTTTGGTATTAATATTAAGGACAAATGTATGTATAGATTTATGCCATATAAACCATGTTTACTTTCTCTATAACTCTTGTAGTAATAAAACAGGTAGTTTTGAAAGGTCAATCCTAAATCAAACACTAAAGCACATTATTATTCTGTCATGAATAAAACAGTTTAACTAAAATGATTATGATTCATAGGGTTAGGTATCTTATTTAAAAGTAAACATATTGGATTGATTGAATTATAAAATAAAGAAGCTGTAAATTCATATGGTATTGTTTACTTGAATCTTCCCATTGATATTTAGCACTGTAATTGATCAGTCTCTTATTAGTATATGTGCATACTGAGAGGATTGATTAATTTACAAGTATTATAGGAAAAGATGGATGGTGACTAGTATTGGAATCCAGGACGCGTGTTTCGTTCTATTTGGCTATCAGGACTTAGTAGCTAAATGGATAACGTGATGGAGTTCGAACCGAACGGCAATGGGTTCGAATCCTAGAGTTAAAATCAACTGTGGGATTCAGGTACATCCAGCTGACGAATCCCAAGTGGGACGAAATGCGAGTCCCAGATTCCACTGCTAGCCATTATCCATATTTGATTATAAACAAGCTATAGTTCAAGAAAGATCAAATGCTGTTGAAGTGTTAAAAAAAATAGACGACTACCAGAGTTAAAAGTATTTCTGTATTTAATCTCATTCAAAATATTGTTGAAAGTATTCATTCAAACTTTTATTGAACAATTCGTAACAGGTTTTATACACTAGAACCGATGTTAAAATGTTTAATTATGCTTTCTATTGTAAACTATCTACTATTTTTTTGATTATTTATATCATTGTACTTTTATTCATCTGTTCAGTTTTAATTTGCGTTTAGATGTAAATAATATCTTAACAATCAATTTTATGGTTAGATTCAAAACAAATTGAGTATTTAATGGTTAACATCAGGGACTGATTTTATTTAGATGACTCCTGAAAATCGGTGAGGTAGATTTTGAAAGGCGATTCCAGTAGTTTCAGTGAGAACTAGTGACTATGTTGAGCGTTTGGCGGTCACTCAGTAATGATATTTAAAAATAACTATATAATGTCGTGGATTGGTCGAACTTAATGATTTAGGCGTTTAGCATTTACCTAATGGAAGTGGGGTTCGGCACCTGATGGGAATGGTGGATGAATACTATTACAATAATTTATGCACGAGCTAACCTCCCACGATCTCCACACTTTTCCTCGAGATAGCTAACCACAGTTACATCGCACCGATGGGGAGGATGTTGCCAATTTTAAGTTTGGCTTTTTCACCAAAGTACACGAACTGTACAGTATGCAAGCCTTCCGCCGCGATAAATGTTCGCTTGATCAACTGGTATGAATATACATCACTGAAGGAAACTTTGGCTAACGACACGGCGAATATAACCATGTCGTTCATTTGGATGCAATCTAGCAGCTCCTTTGCGATATTTGGTAAGCGCTTTGAAAACACCTCCGGCATCCTTGCACTAACTTTGAATAACCCCACCTATCTCTACAAATCCATTATATCAAAAACGTTATTATTGATAAAAAATGTTCTAGCTCATTTCATGAAGTAGTGCCAACATTTCCCTCAATAATCTAGTCAACACTTCTTTAGTAAAATCATTATTCGAATGAACCAACAATCATATAAAAAAATCTGCATTGAAGAAATAACCGTAAAATGTACATCATTCGATTATGAAATGTACTGAAGTAGTTCATAATGTGATGTTTACAAACATGAATTTATTACATATACCTAAATGTAATGATTATATTATAACCTAAGGCAATGTTTCTGATTATATTAATCACCAATGAAACTAAAAATAGATTGAATTTGTTCTCAGATTATGATTGAAAAATAAATAAATATCTTTATATAAATGTGCTATCATTTGTGGCCGCCGATTAGAGAGCATTGACTTACCGATCGAATCAGTGACGCAATAAACACGTGCGAGCAGTCTAGAGTCCTGATTGGTCCTGCTTTCCACCTAGCCCAGCCAGTTGAGTCCAGAACACCAATCTCAACCTCTGTGATATGAATCATTTATTTCAAACATACTGGGTTTATATACCAACCAGACAGACCACAAAGTACCATAAAATATGAAACAACATTTGTACAATATTTGGCCAAAAGTGGCTGTGAATGAGGGAGATAGTAATTCATATACTGGTTATAACTCAAGAATGATAAATCGTACAATAATTGTTCATGGGTCAAAATAAAACATAATAAGAGGGACATGAATATGAACAGTTTAGTTACGTAGCAACTACACGATAAAAATATACGTTTAGTATTGGTCCATAAAAGGATCCCAAGAATTACCATTCATTATCGGGATATAACAGTTGTTGGTTGATAATTGCTTTGAGTTCCAGACTTTTTTCGACTGTAGATATGCTGCTCTTGCCTTGCCGATCCGCGCCTTCACATCTGCATCAAATCCACCATGTTCATCAATGATACTACCCAGATATGTAAGTTACAGTGAGAATTATTTATTTTGTTTTATGTAATACAAAATATGTAGTTTTTATGAGACGATCAAAACTGTTGGATAGTTTACATCACTGACTGACCTTATACACAAAACCATTAAAAATCTGAAATTACTGAACAGCTGTTTCACCTTGATATTAACTTCTCAGCAGAAATCATCCATGACAACACTTAGAAGCTAAGCTTGAACATGAGACCATTTAGTCAATATCTAGATGTGTATATGTCTTACGCAATAATCTAACGATGATAATTATGGGCAACTGTCTCATTATCCAGTTTTACTATTCATGAATTCATATTAGAACTCCAATGAATTATTCTTTAAGATTAGTCATTTATGACTATACAATTATTATTAGTAGTATAAAAGGTTTGTGGTAATATTTTTCTTTTTAATCAAAACTACAAGAAAGTTTATCTACAATCAAATAACTGACTAAAACAAATGACTAAGAGATAACTTAACAATGAAGAAAAAGTGGTTAACAATAGTAAAAGTCCTTAGTTAGAACATTGATCCATTGACCGTGAAATTCTCTACAATCTACCATATGGAAACAAAAAAAATAAACGTAAGTAAATAGTATAAAAACAAACACAACAACCTTGATTTAATTCAAGTAGAATGTATTTATGTAGGTGAGTTTTTTCTTTCTTTTTATTCTTCTTTCTCGTTGAATAAACAGATCTAGTAAGATCAATCCATAATTGCATAAATTGTATGTCACTTACAAATGAATTGAATTATTCTAATGATTACATGGATATATTAAATTAATGCATCAATTCATTAATAATATAGAAAATAATTTGTTACCTTTGAAACAGAAAGAGGGGGAGAGAACGGAAAAGAAATACAACCTTGAGTGGTAACAATTTATAAGAGTGATGAATAAAACTTTCTTTATAAAAACTACCTTTTTATTCATTTTGGTATTGTTTACTTGAATCTTCTCACTACTAACCACTCTATTCATCTTTTTTGTGTTAGAAGAATGTTGACATTTTAATCAACTTAAAAGTTAATCATTAATTGTTATAAAAATAAAATTTATATCTTCTATCTTGTAAACTAGAATGAGTTCAATAACTTTTATTTAAGTTTATATACAAAGATGGATAGTCACAACTGATTGATCACTGGATGGTTATCAATGTGATGTGTGTCAAGTCCTTCTTGATGCAGATCGAATCTTATCGACAAAGTTACAATATGTTCACTAGTCTAGGTGACTCGAAATTGCATGCACTATGTTGAGATAAGATGGTGGTTGAAAGTAGTCAACAAGAAACCCTGGACCCAGGTTTCGTGCTACTTAACACTCGTCAGCAAGGTGTACTTGTAATCTTGAGGGAACTCGTGCTCCCTGACGGATTCGATCTCGTGTCACCAATGTCCAGTCACCTAGACTAGTGGACACATTGTAACTTTGTTAACAGGATTTGATCTACACTAATAAGGACCTAACATACTTGACACTGATCACCATTTAGTGATCAATCAATTGTGAATACATCTCAGTCCTACAGGAGGTCATTTGCAACCCGGATAGCTCAGTGGTAACGTCTCTGATTGTGAAGCTGGTTGACATGGGATTAATTTGGTCAGGTAGCGCCAGTTCCCTCAAGATTACAAGTACACCTTTCTGACGAGTGCCAATTAGCACGAAACCTAGGTCCAGGGTTTCCTGATGAATACCTCCAACAATCATCTTAAAGATGGATAATGATTAGAAATTGAATCCAGGATGCGCGTTTCATCTCATAAATATCAATGAGAAGATCCAAACAACCAATATATATGAACTACTAACTGTCTGCTGAAAATTTGATAACTCAATCATTAAGTCAATGTAAAAGAAAAAAACCTGGAATGTTACAAATTGTCAATGTGTTTGTCAAAATGATAAAAAAGAAAGAAATTAATTTCGATACGATACTTACTTACTAACTTACGCTTGATCTCCCAATGGAGCATAGGCCGACGACCAGCATTCTCCAACTCACTCTGTCCTGGGCCTTCCCTTCCAGTTCTATCCAGTTTTTGTTTATTTTTCTCATGTCTGTCATCATTTCTTGGCGTAATGTGTTCTTCGATTTTCCTCTTTTTGTGGCCTTGAGGATTCCATGTGTGGTCTTGCCTTGTGACTCAGTTGGGTTTCGATATCATAGTTGTACTCAAATATAAACTGAACTAAACTAATTGACAAAGACAGTGAAGTTAAGAGATATTTTGCTTACTTACTTACGCCTGTTACTCCTCGTGAAGGAGAATAGACACACCACAAGCATTATCCATACAACCCCAGACTCGGCAATCCTTTCCAGATCCTTCCAGTTTCTACTCATCCTTTTCATATCTGATTCTATTTCCCCACATAATGTGTTCTTTGGCCTTCCACTTTTCCGTTTTCCTTCATGATTCCAAGTTGGGGCTTACCTCGTGATGCAGTTTGATGATTTGCGTAATGTATGTCTTATCCACTTCTATCGTCTTTTCCAAATTTCTTCTTCATCTGGAAGCTGATTTGTTCTCTCCCACAGAAGGCTATTGCTGATGGTATCCGGTCAATGGATGTTGAGTATCTTGCATAGACAACCATGTATAAATACTTGTACCTTCTTGATAGTAGTTGTTGTAGTTCTCCAAGTTTCAGCTCTGTACTGTAGAACTACCTTGACGTTCGTATTCATCATTCTCACTTTTATATTGGTTGAAAGTTGTTTTGAGTTCCATATGTTCTTCAATTGTAGGAATGCGGCCCTTGCTTTGCCGATCCTCGCCTTTACGTCTGCATCGGATCCTCCTTGTTCATCGATGATGCTTCCCAGGTATGTGAAGGACTCTACATCTTCCAGAGTTTCGCTATCAAGTGTGATTGGATTGCTGTTCTCCGCTTTGAATTTGAGGACCTTAGTTTTCCCTTGTGTATGTTGAGGCCTACTGATGCAGAGACTGCTTCTACACTGGCTGTCTTTATCTGCATCTGTTCGTGTGTACGTGATAGGAGTGCTAGGTCATCTGCGAAGTCCAAATCGTCTAATTGGTTCTGAGCTGTCCATTGTATTCCGTGTTTTCCCTCAGATATCGGGGTCTTCATAATTCAGTCGACCACCAGAAGAAAGAGGAAGGGAGAGAGTAGACAGCCTTGTCTGACTTCAGTCCTTACTTGGAATGAGTCTGTCGGCTGTCCTCCATGCACGACCTTGCACTGTAGTCCGTCGTATGAGTTGAGGATAATGTTGACAATCTTCTCAGGAACTCCGTAGTGTCGAACAAGTCTCCTTAATGTCCTCCTATCTACACTGTCGAATGCCTTTTCATAATCAATGAAGTTGATGTATAGTGATGAGTTCCACTCAACTGATTGTTCGACGATGATCCGTAGTGTTGCAATTTGATCTGTGCACGATCGATCTTTACGGAATCCAGCTTGTTGATCTCGAAGTTGGACGTCTACTGCATCCTTCATCCGGTTCAGCAACAATCTGTTGAAGACTTTCCCTGGTATTGACAGTAGTATTATGCCTCTGTAGTTTTCACATTTGCTCAGATCTACTTTTCTTTGCAATCTTGATGAGGTGTCTTTCTTTCCAGTCCATCAGCACTTGTTCCTCCTCCCAAATCTTTTGGAGTAGAAGTTGTAGCATGTTCGTAGTTACTTCGATATCTGATTTCAGTGCTTCAGCTTGTATGTTGTCAGGTCCTGCCGCTTTCCCTCTCTTGATTTGTCCGATGGTCATTCTGATTTTATCTGTCGTTGGTGGATCGACCTCTAAAGGAAGATCTATGTGTGCTGCTTCGATGTCCGGTGGACTCATTGGAGCCGGCCTATTCAGGAGTGCCTCGATGTATTCTACCCATCTGTTACGCTGTTGTTCAATTTCGGTGATTGGCTTGCCTTCTTTGTCTTTGACCGGCCTCTCTGGTTTACTGTATTTCCCTGATAGTTTCTTCGTTGTATCGTGAAGCTGTTTCATATTTCCTTCTCTAGCAGCTTTTTCTGCCGTCGTTGCTAATTCTTCCACGTATTTCTTCTTGTCGGCTCTAATGCTCCTCTTCACTTGTTTGTTTGCTTCTATGTATTCAGCTTGTGCTTGGAATTTCTCTGCTCGTGTTCGGCTGTTGTTTATTGCTGCCTTCTTGTTCTTCCTTTCTTTGATCTTGTCCAGTGTTTCTGTAGAGATCCATTCCTTATGATGGTATTTCTTTAGACCCAGAACCTCTTGACACGTTGAAGTTAATGCTTCCTTGATGCCTTTCCAGTTGTCCTCCATAGTAGTTTCTTCTTCTTTCAGTAGATCTCGTAAGGCTTGGAACTTGTTGTTGAGAGCTATCTTGAATTCATTGAGTTTGACAGTATCTCGAAGGAAGGCTGTATTGAACCTTTGTAGTGCTGTTTGTCCAGTTATCTAGTTCTTCTTTAGCTTCAGTTTTACATTGGCCACAACTAGGCGGTGATCTGAAGCTATGTCAACCCCTCTCCTGCTTCTCACAACTTTCATGATCTATCTGGTTCTCTGTGGTGTGGTTCAGTGAGATCCATGTAGCTTTTTGTATACGTTTGTGTGGAAATATTAAGCCACCTATGACCAATTTGTTGAATGCACATAGATTTGCAAATCTCTCCCCATTTTGTTTCTCTCTCTCTCAGTCCATGTCGTTCCATGATATCTTCATATCCCGTGTTGTCTATTCCGACTTTGGCGTTTAGATCTCCCATCGCAATGTTAAGTCATTGTAAGTAGGAAGCCTTGAATTGAGATTTGGTACTAGTTGACGGTCATCAGTAATATGTGTATGTAAATTTAATGACGCTAATATGATTTAAACCCATTTTGATCCACGTCGCAACCACAGACAACTGTTAGGATTAAACACTGAATTCAATATTAATCAATAGTTCTTGATCTGTGTTATCAGCTCCTGATAAATATCATACAGTATTCAAAGCTGAATCACAGATCATGCGATCTCTTATTTCACCAGTTCCTTAACATTTCTTACGGTTTTTCTTCTTCATTTATTATTATTATAAACGTCTTCAAATTTTCACAATTATCATTCAACTGTTATTGATCCTTTAGTTTTTTTAGATCTTCTTCATACCTACCAAGTGAATAGTTACCTCTTAAGCTTTCATTCATAAATTACTATCATCTTACCGTTTTTTTCTCAACTTTGCAAGAATGACACAATCATATTGATTTCAATAGTTGAGATCATGAGTCAGTTGAAGCTAGACCACCATGAAAAACCTGGAAGCACTGGATGACCGTGCATTCACGATACCGCCTCGAGAGATTCCAACCCAGGACTTATTGGTCTCGCGCGCGAACGCTTAATCCCTAGACAACTGAGCTGGCCGGCATCCAATGGTGTTAATGTCTAAATTTAACTTATCCACGAAATTGAGTGACACAACCACCATTGTTATCAATGAGTTACTATTTCACAACAGGCCCTGTTGAACTCCACTGGCCACTGCTTCTCACTAAAACTACAGGAAATAACTCTTGAAGCCAGTCACTAAATGAAATTTCCAACGAAAGAATCTCTTATTAGTCCATAGATTAATATTAAAATTTACTAGATAAACATAAATACAATCTCACAACTTCAGTAAATGACATCCATGAAAGAAAGACTTTCCACATTAGAATAGGTTATTTCTCTTGTTCTCAAATATAAACAAAACAGATTGTTTTCATTTGACATGTAATATGAGAAAAAAAATGTAAACAAAATGATACAAGCAATTTACTCCCAAATGAATTCATTATATACCTAATAATCAGTTTGAAAAGCTTTTACTCTAATATGAATTGTTTCATATCATTCTGAACACTTTCATTATATATAAACGAATAAATAAATCACATGAAATGTTTTTCTTTCTGATAACGTAGTATTATTTCAACTAAATAAAGTAACCGGAAACACTTACTTTCACTATTGAGTTAACAAACAACATTGATCTTTAAGATAGGATGAGCACATGATAATTATCAGTACAGGGTTGTGAAGATTGTTGAGTTTTGATTAGGATCATGAATCGATCAATGTTTGATCACCATCGAAGACCTGGGGGCACTGGATGGCCGTTCCGTCCTAGTATGGGACTCCTTCGCAATGCGCACCCACGAACGCGCATAGCGGACTCGAACCCAGGAACTTCGGTCTCATACACGAATGCTTAATCTCCAGACCACTGATAAGGCATTCAACGGTGTTAATGTTGAAGATATCCAGAACTGTCTTTTATCAGCCTTTGTTCTTTGGGTGAATACGTTAGGATTATCTATAGCTATAAGTTTACCATAGATTCTTGGATAGTGAATATTAGTATAATGAATATCAAATTTGTTTAAAACGTTGTTGGCTATAGTGTCTGATAGAAGTCTGATAGGTAATACATTGTCATTTAAAGAAATAATTAATATAGTTCGTGTTTTTTTCAACGGTCATTGATACATATAGATGTTTATTTATCCCGTTGACAAGTACCTAATAAAACGGCATTCATAAACAGGAACATAATGTTAGCAACCAACCGTAAAGATAAACGGAATATATATTAGTTATTTAGATCTCATTGATATTTAGGACTTTAATTGAGGATATTTACGTTCTGTGAGTAATGCCTAGATATTTTCATTAAATCACAAGCATTCCAAACAGAAATTGATGGTGGCTTGTAGTGGGATCCAGTAGCTAGTTCGGTAACGCGATGGTGTTTGAGGTGGTTCAAATACCGAAGCGGATATCAACTCTGGAATAAAGTTACATCCAATTGACGAGTCTTAAATAGAATAAAATGCGCGTCCTGAATTGTACTGCTATCTACTATTCAACTCTACTTAAAATACACTGAATTACTACATTATGAATGAAAAGATGTGAACAATCTATTCTGTATGATTTCTTCGATGTGAAATATTTCATAGACAATTATTTCGTTTTAAATTCTGTACATTTGAACAATTTGACTTTAAGGATTTATACCATACACATATGTTTATTATTGTTTTATTTCATCTCTTCTCGAAACCTTTTTAATTGTACAATTATCTTGCTTAATCTACGGTGACTCTATCATTACTCTTATTACAAGTAATTTGGAGCAACATTTTTCTTATCATGTATTTTACTAACATAAGTTTACTATCATGAGTATAACTGATCAAATTGTTTCTTACCGCCTTCCTATATGATTTTATAATTTTACTAATGATACTTCAATTTGTAGTGATTTGAATTATTGTGTTGTTGACGTTCTTAACTGAATTTGTTTGAATAGTTGAAATTATGAGTCGGTTGAAGCTAGACCACCATGAAAAACCTGGAAGCATTGTTGACGGCCGTTTCGTTCTTGTATGGGACTCCTCAGCAGTGTTTGTTTGATTAATCTTTGTTGGTATGTACGCATCCTATGTGGATCGGCTTTATGTCACCATTATGTTACACGTTTTTATATGAATATATGACATGTGGTTGACAGTTGAATCCAGTACTCATGTTCCATGTTATTTGAGAAGGGAAAATTGGATGTATCCGCATCCTAGTGTTGACGTTCACACATAGACCCAGACCTAGTATCTTTTGCGTCAAACTCCCAACTCATTGGCTACTGAGCCATCGATTACAGATAGCTGCTGAATTGTGTAGTACCAAAGTGATAGTCCAAACTATTACAGATTGAACTAAAATCTATACCTGTTACACAAGTCAGTGGCTTATTGGTCAACACGTTGGGAGTTTGAAGCAAAATATACTAGGTTTGAGTCTCAATTTGACACACCAACACTGGGATACAAGTACACCCAAGATGCCCGATATGTAATATTAGAATATGTAAACATGGAATTAATCAGTGAATTAGGTTAAATTGATAATATAGTTTCTTGATATTGAAGAACATGTCAATATTAATTTGAAGAGCACATTTGTATTACCAGTACAGAACTTCCTTAAAAAAGATATTCAACTCTTGAATTATATTCAAATGTCTATATTTCTGCTTGTAACTCCCCATCGCTGTTTAAGAATACAATTGATCAGTCTCTTGTTGGCACATGTGCACACTATGCGTATTGCCTTGAGTTACAAGCTTTATAAGCAAAGATGTAGGTACATCCAGTTGACAAGTCCCGAATAGGACGAAACTCTCATCCTAGATTCCACTACTAATTACTATCCATCTTTGCTTATAAAACTGATAATACTTCTTAATTCCAAACATTTCACATGAAGAACTGAAGTTTGTTCATCTCTAAATCTTGCTTATATAACGTAATCTAAACCATATAATTTTTCATTGTCAACCATGAGACTATTTGTGAATGTGTTTTCTAATTAATCATACATTAAATCAGATTTTGATTAATATATTTCATTATTTGAAATGAATTTATCTGCATAATAAAACTAAATATTCGTTAAACTTCTACTTTCTCCATAAAATATAACCGGAAGTATATTCAAAAGAGCAAATAAGCATAATTATCCTTGATAATTATGATTGTCAAATTAATCAAACGACTGAATGTGCAACAGATTATTAGTTCTTTCACATTTCATTATGTTGTTATGCAATATTTATAAGCATAGTTTATGGTATTTGAGTGAATTACATGATGATATGAATATATCGACGTAGATCTTATGCAACATGGTAATCATCAGCATAGTGGAAACATTATTCCTTATGGAATTGAAACACATATTGTTTGCCATTACGATCAATGATATTAGTTTAAACGTTATTTCAACAGTTGAGATCATGAGTCAATTGAATCTAGACCACCATGGAAAACCTAGAAGTACTGGACGGCCGTTTCGTCCTATTGTGGAACTCCTCAGCAGTGCGCATCCACAATCTCACTCGCGGGATTCGAACCGAGGACCTATCAGTCTCGCGCCAGGCGCTCAATTTCGTGGATTAGTTGAGGTTAGACATTAACACCGTTGGATGCTGGCCAGCTCAGTGGTCTAGTTGGTTAAGCGCCTGGTGCGAGGCGGGGTCGTGGATGCGCACTGCTGAGGAGTTCCACAGTAGGACGAAACGTCCGTTCGGTGTTTCTAGGTTTTCCATGGTGGTCTAGCTTCAATTAACTCATGATCTCAACTGTTGAAATTACCACAATCTCCACAAAACTCTTTCTGATACTAAATGTTATTTGTCAAAAACTCAACAATCTCCACATAACCTACTTAGAACGAAAATGATAAAGTTAAGGAATGGGAATGATCATGATTAGTGAAAAACTTAAATAAAACATTATCTTCAATTACTTACTTATGCCTGTTACTCCTCGTGGAGAATCATAGGCCTCCCACCAGCACTCTTTATCCAACCCTGTCCTGAGCAATCCTTTCCAGCTCCTTCCAGTTGTTATCCATCTTTTTCATATCTGTTTCTATTTCCCAACGTAATGTGTTCTTTGACCTTCCTCTTTTCCGCTTTCCTTCAGGATTCCGAGTTAGCGATTGCCTCGTGATACAGTTTGATAATCATGATAAATCCATCTGTAGCTCTTCTAGAGCTACGGCCGGTCCCAAGCCCGGGTGAAGGAGGAGGGTTGGGCATGAGGTCGGCAACCCTATCCCGTAGAAAAAAAATCTTTCAGAAAAAAAACGCCAATCAGATCAAACAAATTACACCATTATCTTCAATATTTGAATTTATCCAGTATATGAACCGATAGTTATAGGCATTACTTGTCGAAATGTTGATATTTTTAAATAGGGAAAATAAATTGATAATGTTCTTATTTCTTTCAAAATGTACTAAGTGAAAGGTAAGATTCATTGAAAACTCTTGCAATTCAAATAGTTACTTAAATAACAATCAGTAAGTAACTATGAGCGAGAGTTGGATTGTTAATTTATGTATAAGAAATACAATTAATTATGAATGATACATAGTGTGCAGAAAAGAAATGGTGACTTCCATAATATTCCCGTTGACAGTTGCTCAATTATCAATCCTAGTAACCATAGTTACATTAATGATAACTGATTTGGTTTGAGAATTTGAAAATGTTGTTCATTAGAACTGTACACAATTGACATATTTATGAACATGTTAGAAAATGCTGCTTTTGACAAAAATTATGATCAGAAGAGGACTTTGTCATTTCAGTAATTTAATAGTTGAATTCATGAGTCGATTGAAGCTAGACCACCATATAGAACCTGGGAGCAATGGACGGCCGTTTCGTCATAGTACGGGACTCTTCAGCAGTGCGCATCCACGATTCCACTCGCAGGATTCGAACTCAGAACTGTGACTAATGGAGTTCAACTAAGTCTGTTGTGAAATAATAACTCATTGATAACAATGGTGGATGTGTCACTCAATTTCATGGACTGGTTGATGTTAGACATTAACACTGTTGGATACCGGCCGGCTCAGTTGTCTAGGGATTAAGCGTTCGCGCGCGAGACCAATAAGTCCTGGATTGGAATCTCTCGAGATGGTATCGTGGATGCTCACTGCTAAGGAGTCCCACAATGGTCATCCAGTGCTTCCAGGTTTTTCATGGTGGTCTAGCTTCAATTGATTTATGAATTAAACTATTAAAAATTTATGAGTTGAGCAATCTACTTAATTATGTTCTTTTGTCTTCTTTATTATTCTTAATGAATGTCATTCTTAATTCTTATGTTTCATACCACAAAGCATTATCACAGAACATAAATTTCGAGACGAAAAAATATATTATGATATCAGTAAAAAGACAAATATGTGCAGAACTTATTAAAGATTGTTAAACTTCAGTAGAACTATTCACAATCGGTGCATAAATGATAAATTTATCTAATCATATCTTATCGTTGACGTACATAGATCCGTTTATTAACTTGAAACGAAAGTAATAATGTGTAAAAAACATGAGTTCATTCAAGTTATTTAAATTTCCGTCGCCTGCATTCACTACTTACTTACTTACTTACTTACGCCTGTTACCCATGGTGAAAGAGCATAGACCGATGACCAGCATTCTAAATTTAACTCTTTCCTGGACAATCTCTTCCACTTCTTTCCAGTTGCTATTCATCCTTTTCATGTCTGCTTCCAATTTTCGACACAGTGTGTTCTTTGGTCTTCTATGGAGGTTAGCTCCCCTATATCTGACTCCAATAAATATTATCTCGTTGACTGAGTATATTGCTCAGGCTAAATGTCCTAGTAGTATCATGAATTCACTTGAGATTATTGAAAAGCCAGAAGACCAGTTGTAGGGATAGTGTATTGTCAATAACTGATAAAATCCGCAACCAACGCAGAAGGCAAGCACAGAAGAAAGTGAGTGAAAAAGAGAGTAGAGAGCATAGTTAAACGAGCCGGAGAATTTAATCAATGTAATCGAGGATTACTCACTATTAGTAGTCTGAAGAAAAAAAGCCATAAACCCATCTACTTAACGGTTGTGTGTGAATAGTCTGAAGCATTTATCTCTTGATCTCTATAGATCATACTCTCTATTCGATAAGAATATTAAAATTAAATCAGATTTCTTTTATAGATATCAAAATATATTCACTTGGTATTGTCTACTAGAATCTTCTCATTGATGTTTAGCACTGCAGTTGATCAGTCTCTTACTGACGTATGTGCATACTGTACGTATTGTCTCTATGTAGTCATAATTTACAAGCACTATATATATCGAGACAATACGCATAGTTGTACATATGGCAATAAGAGACTGATCAATTGCAGTGCTAAACATCATTGGAATGATTCAAATAAACAATACCAAATGAATTTAAACTCCACTCCATTTGTACAAGCAGTTGGTTATCAGGATTCAGTAGCTAAGTGAATAACCTGATGACGTTTGAAGCGTACGATACTGGGTTCGAGTTCCAGGGTGAACATCAACTCTGAGATGTAGGTACATTCAGCTGACGAATTCCAAATAGGACGAAATGCCAACCACTATCCATCTTTGCATATAATATCAAAATATCTATTTTAAAGTTTCAATAAATAAAATATAAAGTAGATTTACATTTCTATTAAATGTTTACCAAATAGATTTTTCTTTTTTTTGTTTTCTTTTTTGTGTTTTTTTGTTTTTTGTTTTCTTTTGTTTTCTATAAAAGAAGCTTATGATTCAATTTCGAATGTTATATAACACATACATTAATGTTTATTGTCAATAAACAAAAAAGCAACAACAACAACAAAAGCAATAGAAATCATTATGACTTAATAAAAGGAAATTATTTAATTAAATGTAACCAAAATTGAACATTGAAATAATCTTTTTATATTTTTTGAAAAAAAACAATAATTATAAACAAGAAAAAGAAGAAAAAGAAAGAAAGAAATTGATGATTGATTTCTTCTTTTTTTTTCCTAAAAAAATAATTCAGCGAAGTAAAGATCTTTAGATTGTTTCTTTTTTTCTCTCTTTTTTTTTTAAAGAAAAGATGAAATCAAGCATAATAATAAAAATAAATTAATTGAATAAATTACTTTTGTAATAAATTAGATCGTTCCCTTTTGTTGTTGTGGTTGTTGTTGAAATAAACTTTGAATGAATTTGGACAGTTTTTGACAGTTGATATATGTATCTAACAAATTGATTGCTTTCATATAGTCATTATGTCATTATTTAATATAGATCTTGGATGAGCAGTTCTAGTTGTAGTATATCTACAATTGAAGAACATCTAGATCTCAAAACAATTGTCAACTAACAACAAAGTCAGAATTTTCAATACACATGTCATGACAGTTTTAATGTATGGGGCGGAAATTTGAAGAACTACGAAATCCATCATCCAGTAGATACAGGTGTTTATTAACAGTTTTCGTTGGCTAAACATTATCAGTAACAACCTACCGTGGGAGAGAACAAACCAAATTGCAATGGAGGAGGAAATCAGGAAGAAGTGCTGGGAGTTGATAGGCCACGCATTGAGGAAAGCACACAACTGCATAACAAAGCAAGCCCTCACTTGGAATCCTGAAAGCCAAAGGACAAGAATAAGACCAAAGGACACATTACGTCGAGAAGCGGAGACAGACATGAGAAGAATGAGTAACAATTGGATAAAACTACAAAGGAAGGCCTAGGACATAGTGGGTTGGAGAATGCTGGTCGTCGGCCTATTCTGCACTGTGAGTACCAGGCGTAAGTAAGTAAGAGGAGTCCTAAATAGACGAAATAGATTCTACTGTTGGACACATACTAGTTATTTTATATAAAACTAAATAAACAGTTTTAAAAATAAATTTTACTCAGATGACAACAAGATAATCGTGCGTTCTTTAGGAGTTCGCTTGACATTAAACGTAATACTTTCAAATCTTACTGATAGTATTCACTTTTAGAATTTGATTAATTATATTTTCAACATGTGGTCAGCTTGTGATAAAGTCCCATTCGTATTTGATGTTATAATTATTCAATCACATTAGCTTGAAATTGATCAACTTCACGAATCAAAGCTCTCTATATGTAAAATTTGACCATAGATGAACGAACTGTTATTACAGAGTTAAGGAAGGTTATGAAAATTCTGTGAATTTAAAACGACATCTGATACATTAACCAATGAAAATGAACGATGATAAATTTAAAAAACAAGGATGATTTGAATCGAGTTTATTGATTAGTCCAGATCATATTTTATACGAGGTACTGATATCATATTCTGTACGTTTATTAGTGAGCTTTCCTAAACTGAAGCGAAGTAGCTAATCAGTATTTCTGATATGATGGAAAGAAAAGTCAATTTTCGATTGATTTACTCATTATGAGTTTTGTTCCCTTCTAATTCAAAGTGATGGTCATTCAGTGTAGTATTTGATTGTTTTCCCAGTATGATATTTTCTTCTGTATAATATACGATATTCTTGTATTCACTTGACATGAACTAGGCTCAATAAGTGATTTGTTATAACTGAGTATGTGATCTAATCCGCATTATTAATCAAAATGGATGTACAATCAATATATAAACAAGTGTATTTTAGACTATTTTGATTCGTCGTCGTCATGGTGTTTGGCGCTAGTAAATCTTCACTTATACCAGTCCTTGTGTTCTTACTTTCGCATCGTGGGAATTGCCGAGGTCCTTCGTTCCGAGTATAAGTGATCAGCGTTTTTCCGGCACAGCAATCATCGACGACCAGATATAACAATTACGACGACCAAACATAACAATTTCTTAGATTTTAATGCTTCATTAACTCATAGCATTTAGTAGTGATAGTTATGTTTAGAATGTAACAAAAATTACCAAAAATTCATTTAAGATTATATTCTTTTTTTCTTCATTTGATAAAAATCTAAATGTCATGTGAAATGGTTTCTATTATGGGATGGTATTCAAAATGGAGATGCATCTGGGAAAACCCTTTTGTTGTAGTTACAAAGCTTCTCATCAGTACATACGATAACAAGTAAAGATCACACTGAGTACCTTCGAGTTTCTGAATTAATTAAAAGTGTTATACGAAGAAGATAATGTGATATCTTTTATGGATTATTAATTTTCGTTCAATGAACAATAATATTCTTTAAGGTTATAATGATGGTTTCATTTTAATGTCAGTTGAGTAATTCAATACCATTGCTTATTATTCAAGACGTCTCCTGAAAAATTTGGAAAAGGTTAAAAAAGGACTTTTCATCATGATGTCACTACTATATATAAAGCAAAATACATGATTATAGCTTACACCGATCTTTATCTAATATCGGAAGTCAATAAAGAATATTTTTAATGGAATCAATTTTACGCAAAAATATGATCAGGTTAATTCAATGAACAGCAAAGATTTTGAAGAAATAAATGAATAGCCATGAAGAAATAAACTGACTAGCAACAAGTTTGAAAATGAATGGAACTTCATTCTATTTATTATTAAATAACTTCGTTTAATAAAGCAATATCATGGATGAGATCAGACGATAAGTAGCGAAATAATATACTTCTTAAAACCAATGATGGACAATAGTTAGCAAAAGAATTCGCGACACGAATTTCGTCCTATTTGGGACTCGTCATCTGGATGTATCTGTGTCTCAGAGTTGATGTTCACTCTGGAACGAAACGCGCGTCCTGGATTCCACTGCTAGCCACTATCCATCTTTACTTATAAAGCTTGTGACTTAAGACAATTCAAAGTATGCACATATGCCAATAAGAGACTGATCAATTGCAGCGCTAAACATCAATGGGAAGATCCAAGTGAATTTTTACTTCTTAAAAGATTTTATTCACTTCCACAGAAACTATAATTTCTAAGATAATAAGATTGTGGAAGATGTTCAAATTAAAATCAGTACAGCATAATAAATAGATTCGTTAATTTAACTTTTTGTATTCAAATATATTATTCAATAATCTCAAGGTATCACCCCTGATCAAAAAATCATTAAATTCAAGAATAAACCAATGCAGAGCTATAGGTATGCACTAAAGAGGGGTTCAAAACTCAAACAAATAGACTTTTTGGTGTCCACGAAAGTTCCAAGACCAAACCATCTAGCCCAAAGAACTAAACTCCATCAAAAAAAGGCTTAACCAAAATTAACCATAATCGAAATTAGTGGTAGAATAGTTGCTATAGTGTTTATGACTGTAAAACTTTGTATAGTTCTAATTATAAAAACGTTGAATACATTTAACATAAACTCTGTTTAAATATAAAAATAATCAGAATGAAATTCTAAATATCTTCACATTGAAATTTCATAGTAATCTTACACATTGTGTTTGAACTAATTTATTAAATTACATGAAATGAACATAGATACATGTAAATGAGTACTTATGTAAGGAGAGAAAATGATGAGATTATAATTTTCGAATGACTTTTGAGTGATACTGAAGTGACCTTGAGATTGTCCACCTAATAACCAAGACTAAATGAGGGTTATAAACTAGTTTAAGAAATTAGAATTATGATTTACAGTTAGGATTTTCATCACGAACTGATATTGGCTATAATACCAAAACTCCATTTACCCAAATGGATGAATTAATTTCGCACTAAAATCCGAGACCTATCAACTTATACCTGATTGGTTCGTTGATAAATGATCCTCTCACCGAGAAAATACTTATTACGGCTGGTTTTTTTCTCTCTCTTTCTCCAAATAAACAAAACAATACTTTTTGTAAGCAATGATGGATAGTGGCTAGCAGTGGAATCCAGGACGCGCGTTTCCTTCTATTTGGGACTCGTCAGCTGGATTTACCTACATCTCAGAGTTGATGTTCACTCTGGAACTCGAGTCCAGTACCATTCGCTTCAAACGCCATCGCGTTATCCATTTTGCTACTGAGTCCTGATAGCCACTTGCTTGTACAATGGGGTGAAGTTTAATTCACCTGGCATTGTTTTACTTGAATCTTCCCATTGATGTTTAGCACTGTAATTGATCAGTCTCTTATTGGCATATGTACATGCCATGCGTATTGTCTCGATATTGCCTTAATTCACAAGCTTTTTGTAAGCAAACATTACTTTTATATAGACATTTATATGCAGCGTTTTGTTCAAAGAACTTCTCCTCATTAGTTTGTTAACACAATGTGACACTACAATTCGAAAATTCCCTAATCTACGTTTGTCAAATCACTTCCCTATCTACAAATCATCTTACTTGATTGTAATTATCTTATGGAAAATATGTTAAACAAACTTAACCATGTCTATTCCTTAGTTTTCATGTCAATATTTTATGTTACAATATCACTTATCAACAAAATGAAAAGAACCGTCGAAAACAAAAAACTTGTTTCACAGATTGAAATCATGAGTCAGTTGAAGCTAGACCATCATTGAAAACCTGGAAGCACTGGACGACCGTTTCGTCCTAGTATGGGACTCCTCGGCAGTGCGCATCCACGATCCCGCACCACGCGGGGCTCGAACCCAGGACCTACTGGCCTCGCGCGCGAGCACTTAACCATTAGACCACTGAGCCGGCATCCAACGGTGTTAATGTCTAACTTCAACCAATCCACGAAGTTGCGCCACCGTACACCATTGTCTTCAGTGAGTTCCTATCTCACAACAGACCTGGTTGAACTCCACTGGTAACGGCTTCTCACTAGAACTTCGGGAGGTTTTCCTGAAGTCAGTCACTAGTGAGCAGTTGATTATTATCAGAATGGGTTTTGTGGAGATTTTAGAAATTTCACAGATTGGAATCTTGAGTCAGTTGACGCTAGACCAACATTGAAAACCTGGAAGCACTGGACGGCCACTTCGTCCTAGTATGGGACTCTTCAACAGTACGCATCCACGATCCCAATCGCGGGATTCGAACCCAGGGCCTTCAGTCTCGCGCACGAACGTTTAACCTACTGGACCACTGAGCCGGCATCCAATGGAGTTAGTGTCTAACTCCAACAAACCGCGCACTGCCGAGGAGTCCCGCAATAGGACGAGACGGCCGTACAGTGCTTCCAGGTTACCAACGGTGGTCGAACATCAATCGGTTCATGATCTCAATCAAAAAAACTTGTTATTAGTCTGTACAGAATTTTATGAAAATTGTAAATGTTCGGTAGGTGAAATCATATATTAATCTTAGCTGAAAGATCACTGAATATGAGAAAGCAATGAATAGTTATCTCATCCAGTTTCAACTAATTCACTTGATCACTTGAGGTAGATAATTGTTTTACACTCGACATAACTGACTTCTACCGGTTACGATTTCTCACTAGAATTCTATGGATGGCATATTCATGCTAGTCACCAACAAGTTCCTGATTATTATTATTATTATTATTATTATTATTATTATCAGTCGTAGTAGTAGTAGTAGTAATAATAATAGTAGGAGTAGTAGTAGTAATAGTAGTATAGGGAGGACTACTAATGCGCAGTGCTGATAGTCCTATTTATCGATTAATTTAAAATCTCATGAATGACTCTAGTAGAATTCGATCTGTAAAATATTTTGTATGCTTGATGACTTGTAGTTAAGTTGAAATTTAGTTTCTCAGATGTAAATAATTTTATCTTTACAACTATAAGTTTTTATGTGTGTATGCCATTAGTTTAGATGATATTACAACACTGTGAAATATTACAAATTATCATTTTTTCTTAAATTTCACTTATGAACATTTGAATCTTCCGATTGGACAACAGTTGATCAACCTCTTTTGGTATATGTGCATCGTAGCATTATGTTACATGTATTTTTAAGCAAACGTTTTATGAAACTAACTAATTCTAATCCATAACGTCAATAACAGGGAGATTCGAATTCTTATTAAATGTGATTCAATTTCACCCCCTTCCGTCACACAAACCAGTGACTGCCTGGACTCAGTAACCTATTAGATAATGCATCAAGCATTTAAAATGAATAATAATGGGTTCCAGTACTAGTGAAAACATCCACAGTAGGCTGACGGGCTCCACATGGGATGAAACACGAATCCTGAATTTCACTGTTGACCTTTATCTAAACGTTGCTCAAAAATACCATTTACTTGATTTCATAAGCTATGACTCATATAAATTTCGATGAATAAATCGTAACAACATAAGACAATTCAATGTAAACTTTGTCAGATGTTTTAAAATCATAGTTTAAATTACTACTTGATTCATATATTACCTTGTTTACTTTGGATCAGTTGAGATGTTTGGCACAATCTTGAGATACACTACGAACTGACTGTCGTTGGTGATTCACAAAAATTCATAGAGCACTGGAATTCTGTCTCACTTTAACTTGATAATGCACCGTAGTTCATACCAATCATAGCGTTAGAAACCATGGATAAACCTTTTATCTGATAGCAAGCATGTTAACTTCCACACTATTGACAAATATCAAAATAATCACTGGCAGATTGTTATATTTGTCACTTTCAACTATCTTTCACCGAAAACGTCTCATTGTAAAATTACTCATTTGTTGTGTTTATCATTCACTTGTCTATTTCGGTCCTCATTTAAAAATCAGTCATTCTTTACACTCTTAATATAATCAACCATCCTTGCTATCATTACTTTTACATATTACTTTACTTATGTCAAACAATCGAATCATTCAGCCTAAAAAATAGCTTTATGTGAGTAGAAAGATAATTTAAAAAATAAAACGTTTCGATTCTGAAATTGTGAATACAACTAAAAGCAACAAAAAACACTCTTAAATGTCTCTAACACTCGCCCTAGTTGTCGAAATTCGTTTTTCCGTAACGTACGACATAGTTCATGCAACTGAAATAGGTGACCAAATTTAAACTTTATCAATAGAATTCAAAAAATCATGTTGGACAAACATGAAATTTGAGACTACTTAGTGCTCAATCAATTGTAAATATCTCAGTCGAACAGGAATTCAGTCATCAACCTGGATTAAGAAGGTTCTCTGTCGACTAGATCACCATGGAAAACCTGGAAGCACCGTTTGACAGCCATTTTGTCCTAGTATAGGACTCCTGAGCAGTGAGCATCCACGATCCCACTCGCAGGATTCGAACCCAGGATCTTTACATTTATTAATAACCCAAGATGTTTTTCATATGAAACCAATACAGTAATAGATTAACACATACATACATACATACATACATACATACATACATACATACATACATACATACATACATACATACATACTTACTTACTTACTTACTTACTTTACTTACTTACTTACTTACTTACTTACTTACTTGCTTACTTACTTACTTACTTTACTTACTTACACCTGTTACTACTCGTGGAGGAGCATAGGCACACCACCAGCATTCTCCATCCAACATTGTCCTGGACAATCCTTTCCAGCTCCCTCCAGTTCGTTTTCATTCTTTTCATATCTGATTCAATTTCCCAACGTAATGTGTACTTTAGCCTTACACTTTTCCTCTTCTCTTCAGGATTCCAAGTTAGGGCTTGCATCGTGATGCAGTTTGATGATTTGTGTAATGTATGTCCTATCCATTTCCATCGTCTTTTCCTAATTTCCTCTTCAACTGGAAGCTGGTTTGTTCTCTCCCACAGAAGGCGGTTACTGATGGTAACCGGTTAATGGATGTTGAGTGTCTTGCGTAGACAACCATTTATAAATACTTGTACCACGTTTATTAGTTTAATCCAAATGAATAAAAGTCTGACCTCAATCAATTTATATTTGTGCTATTTTCGATAAGTAATACTTGTATCAGATAACAACTACTGGTCAATAGTAAATTGTTGATTTTTCAACTTACTTAGTAAAAAAGAAATAAATTACCGATAAATTGTCATTTTGAAAATTGACAGACATTATAACCTTTTATTGTGTTATCCCTTTTTTTCTTGACCCTATCAAATTTGAAGTATTTTGAAAGATATTTCTCACTGTTACACTGAATGTTAAACTATTCATGGTTTTAAAATTGTTTAAAGAAACAATCTACATAATCCCCTTGTATGTAACATTTAAATTTGATTTGTTATTCGAATTTGATAAATCATTATTTTGATAGTTGAATTCATGAGTCAATTAAAGCTAAATCAACAATGAAAACTTGGAAACACTGTTTGATGACCGTTTCTTACTAGTATGAAACTGCTCAGCAACCCGCATCCACGATTCTGTGAGTGGGATTCGAAACAAGGACCTTCGGTTTCGCATACAAACGTTCAACCTCTAGACCATTAGAAACGTGGAAGCACTGAATGGCAATTTCGTCCTAATTTGGTGGTCTAGCTTATATCGACTCATGGATTTAACTATTAAAATTACTACAATCTCTACAAATCCTGTTCTGATAAAAATCATTATTTATCGTGGTAAATACGCAAACATAAATTAAAGGCTTGTTCATGATACACCCAATATTGAAATATGAAGTATGTAGGTCATTAATACAATTACTTGACCTAAGATATATAAGCTGTTTAAACATAACTTGCGGAAAGCGAAAAGCATCAATACAAGTGCCATGATTTATTCTTGTTAAGTTTTAATAGGCGTTAATAATTAATCAGGATTGATTTATGATTCAGTACATGCAAAACTATTACATGATAAATGATACATTGATATATATATAAAACCTGGAAACACTGAACGGGCGTTTCGTTCTATTGTGGAGCTCCTCAGTGCTTCCAGGTTTTCCATAGTGGTCTAGCTTCAATTGACTCATGATTTCAACTATTGAAATTAACAAAATCTCCACAAAACGCCTGATAATTAATTTTTAGTTTATCAATGTTCTACTACAAACACCCTTATACCAATGGCCAAGATAGCGAAAGTGGTTGTCCAAACTTCTTTTGGATGCAAAGGTTAGATTTGTGAACATGGATTGCGATGGCTTCAGCAATGTGCAAAAGACGCACTCGTAAACTATGTGTCAAATTTGATGGAATATGATAGATAAACTTAAAAGCTTTATAGAGTTCAACTTGATAACCTGTATCAACCAAGTGAGCGAGAATAGAATTCTCAATCATTCTTACTTGTCCTTTTCTCAACCAAGACGGATAATGTCCTGTTATGCGATGACAAACTTGCCAAATTGTACGCCCTATATAACTGGCTCCATAGAAGGAGTTGAATCGATGAATACGTATAGATTTTACGAATTCGCTACCTTGGCCATCGGTATAGGGGCATTTGTAGCCGAACATTGATAAATTAATTTTTAGACTAATTTCCGTTTGAATACAGTAACAAAACAACATTCTATACATATTTATGCTTGTCTGGTTTGAATAGTATCAAAAATTAATTTCATTATCAAAGTAACAGGAATACAAATATGGTTAAACAATAATATGCCCTGGATTATTTTGTATATAATAAATAATTTATATAGTTTCATTTTAATTCTTAGGGTTTTGAGTTTATTTCAAACTTTATATTTGTAAGCAACCAGTCTAGTTTCAATAATGAAGTGAAAAATGTTCGTTTAACTTAGGTCTAAGGAATGATAAGTTTTTGTGAAGATTACTTACATTTGAGATGGTGGAAAAGATTTATAGCTCAGGTGGATGATTTTGATGGAGTTTTATTCACTGAGCTGGATGATTTGGTTGTGTAGCTTTCATCGTTCTTCTGAATGACATTATCAGCATAAACTTCAGGTACTTACATTTAAAAGCTTATTTTCACTTACTTGTATTGAAAACATTATTTTTGTTTTGATAGGTAAATACTTTTAATTAGGTTACTTTACAGGAAATTTTCTTTTATTCAGTTGAATGGAATATCATTGAAAATAGATGATACATTGTCAATTAAATATGAATGATGGCTAAGAGAAGAATCCAGGACGCATGTTTCGTTCTATCTGGGGCTCGTCAGCTGAATGTACCTAAATCTCACAGTTGATGTTCACTCCAAGTATCGAACTCAGTACTATTCGCTTGAAACGACATCGTGTTATCCATCTAGTTACTGAGTCTAGATAGCCACTTGCTTTTACGATGGGGTGAAGATTCAAAAGAACAATATTTAATGAATTTAAACTTAGAACATTGACAGTAAATTGATTAAATCCAGAATCAGTGATGGATTATATAAAATAAACCAGACGTATGAAGACAAACAAGCTACTTGAGAAAAAGCAATTCTTTTCTAATTGAAATTAGAATTCAACTTTCAGAGGTCTCATTAGTGAAGGTTAGATTGAGATGAACTCTATAGTCGGTAGAAGAATTGATTGAGTAATTAATGAATTCAACGACTTATTGATGACTATCTTGCTAAGGATTAAGGGTTCGAATCCTGCGGAGGCTGGATCGTGGATGCGCACTACTGAGGAGTCCCATACTGGGACGAAACAGCCGTCCAGTGCTTCCAGGTTTTTCATAGTGGTCTAGCTTCAATCGACTCATAATTTCAACCATTAAAAATTAATTAATAAATACGAATATATGTAGTATCAGTTAACTAGGTTCAAGTTATATAATGTTATGTGAATTAGTAAAATCTACTGTGTTACTTAAATTAAAGTCAGTAGATTAAAGTTCTAACTTACTATCCAATGATTGAAGATTATGAGAATTAACTACAAAAGATATTAATCGAAAACAAATAGTTCCCTTATTCATCAAAAGAGGAGTTTTGTAAATTTATTCAATATTTTCTAATCTTATTACTAGTTCAATGAAGTTCTATTCTTCTGTTGATCAGGTAAAATTGTTAAACCTTATTTTCTGAATTAAGTTTTATCAAATTCAAATTCAATACTTTCTTCATCATTGTCATTAATTTTATAAATAACAATGTGATATTTTGATTAATGACAATGAAAGATACATTTGTTTCTACCTGGGTTGTTTTTTTCTTCTTCTCTTTTCTACAGTGACGTAATCATAGTATATTAATTAAGGAAGTATTCATTCATTCATTCACTGTAACTTTAATTCTACTAATATACTTTTGATAAATGAAATTGTTTTGAATGGTAAACTATTTGCTTAACTATCTAGCATTGTTTGTTGTATACTACTGAAATAAATAATGAGTAGAAATTATTCAACTGTAGACATAATATTGAAATGAAAAGTACTATCACTATTATTATCAGAGGGGGTTTTGTGGAGATTGTAATAATTTCAACAGTTGAGATCATGAGTCAACTGAAGCTAGACCACCATTGAAAACCTGGAAGCACTGGACGGGTGTTTCGTCCTAGTATAGGACTCCTCATCAGTGCGTATCCACGATCCTGCACCCCGCGAGATTAGAACCCAGGACCTATCAGTCTCGCGCCAGGCGCGTACCCAACACAGGTTTTCCATGATGGTCTAGCTTCAACTGACTCATGATCTCAACTGTTGAAATTACCACTATTATTATTATTATTATTATCATTATCATTATTATTATTATTATTATTATTATTATTATTATTATTATTATTATTATTATTATTATGAGATACAAGATACGTGACCGGAAAGTATGCTTACAACTAATTACTCAGTTACAAATATACCGTGAGAATAAACCATACCAATAGAGTTAGGAATAGAAGGTTTGAAGCATCAGTTAAATAGTCTAACAAAATTAGTTTTATCTTCATTTAATAGTTTGTTCTATGTCATTTTCGCTTAAGTCAGCTGACAAAGTTAAGTGTCATCTCATCAGTGATCTAGAATTTAATTGACTAATTGCATTATCATCAACTCAAAGTGGTATATATATATATGTTGAGTAAGACATATATTGTATGATTTTTGAATAGATCAAGGAGACTGATTTTAGAAGAATTTCGTGCTTTCATTTCAAATGTTTACAAATAAAGACTAACAGAAATGATTATTTAAAGACAAAACAATGTACATGCCTAATATCACAATATCAGCAGTATTCTCATTGACGAAGATCAATGTAGCAGAATTAAATAGGAAATAACTATGACATGTTCGAGTAACTATATTTCAAAATGAAAATCATGGGATGAATTTAGTTAAACAATCATTGAAAATTTGAAAGAACCGGACAATTGTTTTGCTCTATTGTGGAAACTCTCAGCACTTCACATCTATGACATCACTAGGAATCAAATCCAGTGCCTACAGTTTCACTCATGAACCCCTAACCTATAAACCATTGATCCAGTATCCAGTGGTTTATTTATATATTTGTATGTTAAACAATTTCGAAAAACTCACAGAGGTAACGCCATGAAAAAACAAACCGAATCGTTTACGTAATAAATTGATAGACTTATATACAAAATATCTTTAAAATTCTTTTATAAGGTAAACAACTATGTAGGGTTCAAAATACGTTGGATTACTCACAAACTAACAGAACATAAGTCTAACGATTACACACACCTACTGCTTGGATGCTCGCTACTGTGAAGTCCCATACATAGAAAAATTAGTCATCTGATGCATTCAGACTTTTAGTGATTATCTAATTCAGATCGGTTTCGATTGGTGCACTATTGTATAACTGGCCAATGGTCTTGAAATTAAGCTTTCAAGAATGAGGATGATTTTCCTCAGTAGACACTGCCAAAGATTCCCATACTAGGATGAAATGGCCGTAAAGTGCTTTCTGATTTTTATTGGATATCTTGCTTAAATTGGTCCATAATTTCAACAATATAGTAAGTATTATAAAATCTGAAAAATTGAACGTAAAACTTGGGTGAAATTTCATAATCAGTTGTTACAATTAGTTACATATGAATAAGAATATGAACTGAAACTAGTTATAAATCGAAATGGTTTGTTTAATTGGTAAGTTTAATAATGAATAATTAATAAAACAGATTTAAAGGAAATTACATAATCAAACTATCAAATATATTATGCAAGAATAAAATTAAAAATAAAAATAAGATAAAATCGATAAGTTTAGAAGATGTAAAACAAATTTTGAGAAGCATATTAGTAACTAAGTGGAAAACCAAAGAAAATTAAGAGATTGTATAAAAGAGAGAGATGACAGTTATGATAGATATTCTTATGGCTTCTGATGTATATAAGAACCGGATTCTGGTAAGTTGACTTGCATTTTTAATATCCCAACTAGTTGCTTACTTACTTACTTACTTACTTACTTACTTACGCCTGTTACTCCTCGTGAAGGAGCATAGGCCGCTCACCAGCATTCTCCATCCAACCCTGTCCTGGGCAATCCTTTCTAGCTCCTTCCAGTTGTAATTCATCGCTTTCATATCTGCTTCTATTATCCGACGCAATGTGTTCTTTGGCCTTCCTCTTTTTCGCTTCCCTTCAAGATTACAAGTTAGGGCTTGCCTCGTGATGCAGTTCGACGATTTGCGTAATGTATGTCCTATCCATTTCCAACGTCTTTCCAAATTTCTTCTTCATCTGGAAGTTGGTTAGTTCTCTTCCACAGAAGGCTATTGCTGATGGTATCCGGCCAATGGATGTTGAGTATCTTGTGCAGACAGCTATTTATAAATACTTGTACTTTCTTGATTGTGGTTGTTGTAGTTCTCCAAGTTTCAGCTCCATACAGTAGAACTGCCTTGACGTTCGTATTGAAGATTCTCACTTTGATATTGGTTGAAAGTTGTTTTGAGTTCCATATGTTCTTCAATTGTAGGAAAGCGGCCCTTGCTTTGCCGATCCTCGTCTTTACGTCTTCATCTGAGCCTCCTTGTTCATCGATGATGCTTCCCAGGTATGTGAAGGATTCTACATCATCCAGAGTTTCTCCATCAAGAGTGATTGGATTGCTGTTCTCCGCTTTGAATTTGAGGATCTTGGTTTCCCCTTGTGTATGTTGAGGCCTACTGATGCAGAGACTGCTTCTACACTGGCTGTCTTTATCTGCATCTGTTCGTGTGTACGTGATAGGAGTGCTAGGTCATCTGCGAAGTCCAGATCGTCTAATTGGTTCTGAGCTGTCCATTGTATTCCGTGTTTTCCCTCAGATATCGGGGTCTTCATAATTCAGTCGACCACCAGAAGAAAGAGGAAGGGAGAGAGTAGACAGCCTTGTCTGACTTCAGTCCTTACTTGGAATGAGTCTGTCGGCTGTCCTCCATGCACGACCTTGCACTGTAGTCCGTCGTATGAGTTGAGGATAATGTTGACAATCTTCTCAGGAACTCCGTAGTGTCGAACAAGTTTCCATAATGTCTTCCTATCTACACTGTCGAATGCCTTTTCATAATCAATGAAGTTGATGTGCAGTGTCGAGTTCCACTCAAACGATTGTTCGACGATGATCCGTAGTGTTGCAATTTGATCTGTGCACGATCGATCTTTACGGAATCCAGCTTGTTGATCTCGAAGTTGGACGTCTACTGCATCCTTCATCCGGTTCAGCAACAATCTGTTGAAGACTTTCCCTGGTATTGACAGTAGTATTATGCCTCTGTAGTTTTCACATTTGCTCAGATCTCCTTTCTTTGGAATCTTGATGAGGTGTCTTTCTTTCCAGTCCATCAGCACTTGTTCCTCCTCCCAAATCTTTTGGAGTAGAAGGTGTAGCATGTTTGTAGTTACTTCGATGTTTGACTTCAGTGCTTCAGCTTGTATGTTGTCAGGTCCTGCCGCTTTCCCTCTCTTGATTTGTCCGATGGTCATTCTGATTTTATCTGTCGTTGGTGGATCGACCTCTATAGGAAGATCTATGTGTGCTGCTTCGATGTCCGGTGGATTCATTGGAGCCGGCCTATTCAGGAGTTCCTCGAAGTATTCTACCCATCTGTTACGCTGTTGTTGAATTTCGGTGATTGGCTTGCCTTCTTTGTCTTTGACCGGCCTCTCTGGTTTACTGTATTTCCCTGCTAGTTTCTTCGTTGTATCGTGAAGCTGTTTCATATTTCCTTCTCTAGCAGCTTTTTCTGCCGTCGTTGCTAGTTCTTCCACGTATTTCTTCTTGTCGGCTCTAATGCTCCTCTTCACTTGTTTGTTTGCTTCTATGTATTCAGCTTGTGCTTGGACTTTCTCTGCTCGTGTTCGGCTGTTGTTTATTGCTGCCTTCTTGTTCTTCCTTTCTTTGATCTTGTCCAGTGTTTCTGTAGAGATCCATTCCTTATGATGGTATTTCTTTAGACCGAGAACCTCTTGACACGTTGAAGTTAATGCTTCCTTGATGCCTTTCCAGTTGTCCTCCATAGTAGTTTCTTCTTCTTTCAGTAGATCTCGTAAGGCTTGGAACCTGTTGTTGAGAGCTATCTTGAATTCATTGAGTTTGACAGTATCTCGAAGGAAGGCTGTATTGAACCTTTGTAGTGCTGTTTGTCCAGTTATCTAGTTCTTCTTTAGCTTCAGTTTTACATTGGCTACAACTAGGCGGTGATCTGAAGCTATGTCAACCCCTCTCCTGCTTCTCACAACTTTCATGATCTATCTGGTTCTCTGTGGTGTGGTTCAGTGAGATCCATGTAGCTTTTTGTATACGTTTGTGTGGAAATATTAAGCCTCCTATGACCAATTTGTTGAATGCACATAGATTTGCAAATCTTTCTCCATTTTCGTTTCTTTCTCCCAGTCCATGTCGTCCCATAATATCTTCATATCCAGTGTTGTCTATTCCGACTTTGGCATTTAGATCTCCCATCAAAATGGTTAGGTCCTTTCTTGAGCATTTCTCTATGATTGACTGCAGCCGCTCGTAGAATTGATCTTTAATGTCGTCGTTGCTATCATTGGTGGGTGCATAACATTGGATAATATTCATTAAGATCCCCTCCTTCTTTGTTTTGAATGATGCTTTGATGATTCTGGATCCGTGAGATTCCCATCCTACAAGTGCATTTCGTGCTACTTTGGACAGCATAAGAGCGACTCCCTGAGTGTGTGGAGCATTGTCCTCTTCGTGACCGGAGTATAGCAGCATCTCTCCCGTAGCTAGCCTTTTCTGTCCAGCTTGGGTCCAGTGGGTTTCGCTGATTCCCAGTACTGCTAAGTTGTATCTCCTCATTTCCATTGATATTTGACTGGTCTTCCCGGTTTCCCACATTGTTCTAACGTTCCATGTACCTATAAAAATTTTTGTTCTGGTTGTTAGAAGGGGCATCGGCCTCGTGGCTTCCGAAGGAACTCGGCTTTCACAATGAAGCGTCATAATTCTTCTAAATGAAGACCTTCTAACTCCCAGGGCAGAGTTAAAATGGTTTTTTCTGCTAAGCGTTTTTTTAGCGAGTTAGTTTTCTACGGGATGGGGACGCTAACCCCATGCCCAACCCTCCTCCTTTACCCGGGCCCAACTAGTTGAGTTTAATAATAAAATATGACAAATTTGATTCCAATAAAGTATAGTGTCCTATTCACAGATTTTCACTATTTATCGTCTTACAAAATCTCTAGATCTGACTCCCTAGTTAAAGATAAGTTATTTATTTACTTTTTGACTTAGAATATGCCGATGACATAGTTCTATTTGGTGAAGACGCTGACAAAATATAGAGTCTTGTGGCCACTCTACGCAACAATGCATGCATTTTCGGGATGTGATTTTCCTCCTCGAAATGCAAAATGTTGCTTCAGGATTGGGTGGCATAGACACTCGAACTAATGATATGGAGTGAAGTAGTTTAGTGTGTCAACCGCTTCACTTATATTGGAAGTCTCATCGGACCTTGTGGTCTGGTGTGTGACGAAATCTCAACATGGATACAGAAGGCTCGACTAGCTTTTGCCAACTTGCGTCATTCATGGCGTAGGCCAGATATCCGTCTATCAACCAAAGGACGGGTTGACTGCGCAGCAGTTCGTACCGTCCTACTTTATGGCAGTGAAACATGGCCGGTAAGAGTACAGGATATTCGTAGGTGTCTTCGAAACATTGCTCGTATATCCTGGGACCACCAAGTAAGTAATGCAGTTGTTAGGAAACGGGTGCTAGGCAAGGATGGCAAATCAATTGATGAAGAAGTGAAACTTCATCAGTTGAAATGGCTGGGACACGTGTTACGTATGCCCAACCACCGAATGCGTCGACGTGCGATGTTCAGTGGTATAGGTGTAGGTAGGAAGAAGGCTAAGGGCGGCCAGACCAAAACATGGCACAAGTCCATGAAGTCATTGCCAATTAGGCCGAGCCATGTTGGTAAGTGTGGACTACGTGGTTGGGGACCGCGAGATGATAGCAACCGATGGTTAGAGACCCTGAATGACATGGCTCCAAATCGTTTGCGATGGCGCAGGTACATCCACTCTTTATGTTCTTACAAATTTTAATCTGAATTCTTCATGTCCCTTTTTTCCTCTTTCCAAATTTATTTGAATAACATCTTCAAGCCCTAACCTTTATGATTACTGCTTATACTCTTACCACCTCTACTACTATGGGATTTGAATGGACAACTGCATCTCTGTGCTAATGTGGTATGGCAACTCGAACTGATGTACGTACATACGTACGAAGTTCTACGTTGTTACTGACTGACTGACTATTTATTTAAGATTCACTTATTAACTTCATAAAATCCTAGGTTTCTTCTAACATACAAATAGATAGAATTCTTCTAGATGTCTTATACTTTGAACAACATTTTGCAGCTTAGATAATATTTTGGCATTTGTCAAAACAGCCTATTTAATATGTCATACGTTATTTCGCAATAAAGACTAACTCATAACCAAAACGATATTCTTATTTGATCTTCATTCCTTTGGTAAATTCAAGCTTCTAAAAATATTCATGCTTTTTAAATTCACTTGGTATTGTTTACTTGTAACTTCCCATTCTTGTTTACCACTGCGATTGATCAGTCTCTTATTAATCTATGTGTATTCTATGAGAATCGCCACGATATTGCATTAAGTCACAAGTTTTAGTAAACAAAGATAAAGGTACATCCAGCTGACCAGTCCTAAATAGGACGAAACATGCACTCTGGATTCTACTGTTAGTCACTATTCATCTTTACAATTGGTTGATCACTAGGTGGTGATCAATGTTATGTGTGTCAAGTCCTTATTTAAGGCAGATTGAATGCTATCGACCAGGTTGCAATGTGGCCACCAGTCTAAGTGACTCGACACTGCGGGCACTATATATTGAGATTAGATGGTGGTTGGAGGTAGTCGACAGGAAACCCTGGACCCGGGTTTCGTGCTACTTGGCACTCGTCAGCAAGCTGTACCTGCAATCTTGAGGGAACAGTGATCAATTAGCTGTGATTACATCTCAGTCCTACAGGAGGTCATTCGCGGCCCAGATAGCTCAGTAGTAACGTCTCTGATTGTGAAGCTGAGTGACACGGGGTCGAATCTGTCAGGGAGCACCAGTTCCCTCAAGATTACAGGTACACCTTGCTAACATGTACCAAATAGCACGAAAACTAGGTTCAGGGTTTCCTGTCGACTACCTCCAACCACCATCTAATCTCACTATTCATCTTTACTTATAAAACTTGTAACTTAATACAATATCAAGGGCATATACACAGGATATACATATGCTAACAAGAGAGACTAATCAATTACAGACCTAAACAACAATGGGCAGATACAAGTAAAACAATACCAAGTGAATTCAAAAAGATACATCATTGTGATATATAAATATAATTTCAACTTTAGCAACAACGAAAAAAAAAAACATTTATCGATTAAAACATCTATCATTGTTCAGTTTTATTTCCTGATCACTGATAATAATCATAGAAATTTTAACAAAAGGTTACAAACGTCAACTATTCTATCTACTTTTTTTTCCTGAAAAAGAAAATGTTTCACTATGGAAAAAAAAAAACGTTTTTCATGCTGTGAAAACAATATCTGATTAGTAATTTTTTATGTAGAAAAAATGTCAGATTTTGGTAAGATTAATGAGGGTGTGTTTTTTTAAAAAAAATTCGAATATCATTTCGGTCAAGGAAAATTACTTAAGGATATACAGTATGAAATGAGAAATTTCACTTGTAAATTAATAAAGATCATATAGATGAATAAGAAATCAATGATGGAATGAGTAAGGATTTGTCATTTACATTACTTTTACTTTACTTACACTTGTTACTCCCAATGGAGTATAGGCTACCGACTAGTATTCTCCAACCCATTCTATCCTGAGCCTTCCTTTCCACAGTTCTATCCAATTTTTGTTCATTTTTTCTCATGTCTGTGTTCATTTCTCGGTGTAATGTGTTCTTTGGTCTTCCTCTTCTCCTTTGTCTTTGAGGATTCCAAGTAAGTTGTTTACATTCGTTGTTGTTAGTAAATTCGTACACGTTGAATAAGTTAGTGATTATATAAGCTTCATAGTTGAGCGGTTAACATATTCTATTCGTAATTTCATAATAAATAAGCTTGAATTCACTTGGTATTATTTGGCTTGTATCTTCCCATTGAGGTTTAAAACTACAATTGATCAGTCTGTTATCGGCATATGTGCATACTGTGCGTATGCCTCGATATTGTCTTAATTCACGAACTTTTTGTGAGCAATGATAGATAGTAGCTAGCAGTTTCAATGCAGCATTAAAATTAGTTAAAAGCTTCGAGATTTATCTACATATCTGGGCATTTTAAATGGTAGCAGTGTGTTTTTCTTTTGTGCTGGTTGATACACTAAGAAGTGATCAATTTTATTGAACAACATGACTAGAGTCTTGAGAACTCTTTTATTCATTTATTATAAAAGTTTTGAATCAGTTATAAATTTACGATACAAAGTCAATCAGTAATATTTTTTCAACGATGATTCACAGCCTTTGATTATCACTCTCAAATATCTGAAAAACTCAAGTACTTAAAAAGAACCTTGGAAATTCAGTTTCAATCGGACCTATGAGTAAGCATTTATGAATTGCTTTATAGTTTTAAGAAACATTTGTGTATTTCCGCCTAGCTGTTTATTTAAGATCAGCGTAATATGACAATAAACCAACTGAATATACCAAGATAACATTTGTATCTAATCTATTATTTCTGTTAATCTTTGTAGAATTCATTTGAATTTCTCATTTCTAACGCTGTAATAATTTATAGTCATTAACTTTGAAATTACCTAGTTATATCTTACTATGATTTCAATACTGAGTTAACAAAATGAGGGTTTGTGGAAACTGTAGTAATTCAGTCATTAAATTCACGAGTTGAATTAAACTAGATTATCATTAAAAACCAGGAAGGATTGTTTGACAGCCTTTTCGTCCTAGTATAAGACTCTTTAGCAGTGTGTATGTACAATCCAGAACATAGAACTCGAACCTAGGACCTTCGGTCTCACGTGTGAACGTTTAACTCTTTGGACCACTGTGTCCGGATCCAACGCTGTTCATGTTTAACTGGGTTTGAATCCCATGTGCAGGATTGTAGATGCGCACCATTGGAAAGTTCTATACTAGGATGAAACGGTTGTCAAACAGTACTCCCATGTTTTTAATAGTGATCTAGCTTAAATCGACTCATGAATTCAACTATTAAATTATTATTATTATTATTATTATTATTATGAAATGTGTTTTCGAAATGAAGAATTCGTGGTTAAGCTTAGTCAATCATCTTATTTTTTTTTAAAGAAGAAAAAAAGAAAGAAAGAAAATTCCAAATAAATTATTGACTGACATCATTTTTTTGTTTTTGGACTAATGAGGTTGCTACAAAATGAAGTAGTACTCATCAATATAAAATAAGAATGAATAAGAAATAAATCTTATTATGAAAAATATAAAAAAATAAAATAAAAGGAAACAACAACATCATAATGTGTATTTAGTCAAATAATCATTCTTATAAAAAATTCTTGAATAATAATAAATTATTTAATTGTTCAATTTTTTTGTTGATAAGTGTTTTTTTTTGTATCTAATTTGAAAAAAAATCCACTTCAAGTAGTTAGGTATAATTTTTTTTCATAAAACAAAAAAATGAAAATTTCACTCCCTCACTCCCTAACTCCCTCTCTCCCCCACTCCCTCTCTCCCTCCCCCCTACCTACCTTGAAAAATTGGAAATAATATGATTGTAATGAATAATTAAGCATATTTGAATATAATAATAATAATAATACTCATTAGACATCTTGTTTATATGTATTTGAACAATAAATTTATTTAAGTGATGTTAAATAGATAGGGAGAATTTATTTTGTTGTCAAGGCCGTTCACTAATCAATTATGAGTATTTTGATTGATTTACGGTTTAGAATTTATTATGAGAAAAAAAAACATTATCATAGAAGATAAATTTATTTAAGAATTAACTTGAGAACAACCACGTATATGAGCGAACAATATTGTTTTCGATTAGATTCTCATCAGGCTTTACTTTAATATACAGTAATATTTATATGCACATATGAAATTATTAAACCAATCAAGATAGTTTATGAGTCAATGATAACAGTGGAATAGATTACATAACTAAACATAATAAGTGAAAAGTACAAAAAGGTAGTGTGATGACAGGTGTACTAGTTGTGATACGAATAATAAAGGCTTAAATCAGTGTTACATAATGGGAAATAGGTCAATGATTAGAAAAATATAGACATTGAAATAAAGCATAGAAGTGTGTGTATCTACGAATTCAGCTGCTCCTGTGGAGAAAGTTATAGTGGGCGTACTACCATACAAATGAACCAAAGAGTTAGGGAACACCTCCGTTCGTGGTTAGTAAAAGGTAATGTCATGACAATACGCAGCTCATTTCTATCACACTTGATCGATAGCGGTCATGTAGTGGACGAAACAAGTCATTTAAAGTTATTTATGATATTCCTACTAGTTTTCCTTATTGTGTTCGATCTCGACTCTTAGACATAACAGAAGCTATAGGAATTCGAGCCAACAATTCAAGTCTTCATGTTCATAGGGAATTTGTAACACCCTTATCCCTCTCTTGATCTTAATAAATGATTCTATTTATTATTATTTACCACACTCTTTGCTCGTTTATTTTTCTTCACACCCTTCCACACTTTTCTTTTCTTAAATATATGCTTCACGGTCCAATTATCTGAACACCTCTTATTATGTAATCTTATAATCATTCTATGAATGCTATTTCAGTGCCTATATTTAAAAAAAAGTTTTGATCATCCTACTGCATTCATATTACGAACTTAACAAGTCTACTGTTCACTATGTTTGTGCATAGTTTTCCTGATTGGTTGACGAATTGGATCGATTTCAATGTGCTTGTTGATTGCTGATTGACCTGAGCACCAGGCTTCTAAAAATTCTCTGGTGTTTTTGAAATTTCCTCTATCCAAGATTTCCACATTTTTCCAATCAAATGAGTATCCGCAGTTGTCCACGTGTATTGATATAAGTGAGGAAATATCATGGCGTTTGACCACTAATTGATGTTCATGCAGGTGAAGGTGAAGGGGACGTCCACTTTGTCCGATGTAGTGTTTTTTCGCAGTTGACATAATTTATTTTGTAGATGATGTTTGATTTGTCTTTTTTTGTCATTTCATCCTTCGGTTCGAAAATCCAACCAATGGGAGACACAATCAAAAGAAAGAAGTAAACAATGACAAACTTAAGTTCAACAAGAACCAATCAACATCAAGGTGTACAGGACAAGCTGTGAACTACATATGGAGAAATTCGAACGCTTCACTTCTATCTGAAGTTTGTGCTAATGATGTCGTTCAGAAGAAAGATGAAAGCTCCACGACCAAACCATCCAGCTCAGAGTACAAAAGTCCATCAAAATCATCCACCTGAGCTACAAATCTTCTCCACCATCTCTTTCTCCTCTACTTTGGCCTAGAGGGTTCCAGGTGAGGGCTTGCTTTGCTATACAGTTGGGTGCTTTCCAAAATGTGTGTACTACCAATTCCCAGCACTTCCTCCTGATTTCTTCTTTCACTGGGATCTGGTTTGTTCTCTCCCATAGTAGGTTGTTGCTGATGGTGTCTGAAGTGTTTTGAGTAAACAACTGTTAATAAACACTTTTATCTTCTGGATGATGGCTTTCGTAGTTCTCGAAGTCTAAATCGTTCAGCTGCATCCTAGATGTTTAATAAATTGATATCGACAAATATTCCGTTATCAGAAAACAGATTAGTTAATAAGTCATTACCATTTTTATTTTCAATTGCTTTTACTTGTTAACAAACGAAAATCACTTGGGAAAGGATTTATTAGTGATGAATGTATTGTAAACGCTTCAAAGTTCATCTGACAATTATTATCTACTCAAACTGAAATTGAGTCACCTGTGAATAGAACAAACGAAATAGACGGTTTATTCAAAACTACTCATTATTAACAGATTATATTCATCAAAAAAGCATTTTTATTTGTGATATAAGATAGAGCTAAATAGCTAGTTTATCATAATATTAGACTATCGACCCCACAAAAAATCAAACCCAGAAACGTAAGGTCACAGTGTATAATTGACTGGTAAACTAACGTCTTGATATCAAGTTCTACATGTTGTCAACCTCAACCAATTCCTCATATAGTGCTCACTTTTCACTAATACATATCTCAGTGTTATATACATATTGAAACAGTTTTGTTTGTATTTTCTACAATCTAATAAAATTTTCAGAATCGTACCCAATTCACTTTTGCCCATCAAGTTATTCAACTATTCATTATATTCAATAAAAGAACTTTCTAATAATGTGATTATGCAAAGAAGAAAGCTTAATTATTCAAAATTATTTTAATTAATAGAGGTTGCTTTTGAGAGTAAAAGACTGAGAGGGAGAGGGGGTGAGACAGAAGAAGAATGTACAAACTGCAAAAATTTCTGTCAGAACATTTTCTAGAATATTTTCTTATTCCCCGTTTGTTAATAACAATGTTCTCTTTCTAATTTCATCACTTCAATAAAGCTTAATTAAGATGTACGGATATTGTTATACAGTAATTATCTCTTCCAAACTATAATTATCGACTTCAAGTGTCTGTATAAAGGAATTTATGAAACATTGATACTTTAAGTCTACTGACAATGTAATAAGCCATGTATAACTTATATTTACTTGCTTACTTGCACCTGTTACTCCTCGTGGAGGAGCATAGACACAACACCAGCATTCTTCATCCAACTCTGTCCTCTACAATCCTTTCCAGCTCCTTCCAGTTTCTACTCATCCTTTTCATATCTGATTCGATTTCCCGACGTAATGTGTTCTTTGGACTTACACTTTTCCGTTTCCCTTCATGATTCCAAGTTAGGGCTTGCATCGTGATGCAGCTTGATGATTTGCGTAATGTATGTCCTATCCATTTCCATCGTCTTTTCCAAATTTCTTCTTCATCTGGAAGTTGATTTGTTCTCTCCCACAGAAGGCTATTGCTGATGGTATCCGGCCAATGGATGTTGAGTATCTTGCGTAGACAGTCATTTATAAATACTTGTACTTTCTTGATGGTGGTTGTAGTAGTTCTCCAAGTTTCAGCCCCGCACAATATATATGAACTAAAAAAAGATTGAGAAGATATTTTTCAAGAACAGATATTCATTTCACATAAGTACACTTAACCATTAGTTAACTAAAATTAAATTCACCAAGAAGGAAAAAAGACATCCGAATGAATAATTTAATTCGGCGTTTTTTTTTTAGATAAATATTTAGAGAAGAATTAAGGAAAATTTAAAGAAATCTCTTTTTCTTCAATTATGTTCAATAATTCAACATAGATTATCATTATACGCTTTTTTTGTTAGAGTTTTGTTCTCTGAGCTGGATGGTTTGGTTGTAGAGCTTACATTGTTCTTCTGAACGACATCATTAGCACAAATTTCAGATAGAAATGAAGTGTTCGAATTTCTATACAGGTGGCTCACAGCTTGTGGAGAAATTCAAACACTTTATTTCTACTTGAAGTTTGAGTTGATGATATTGTTCAGAAGAACAATGAAATATCTATGACCAAACCATCCAGCTTATAGAACAAAACTCCATTAAAATCATTCACTTGAGCTATAAATCTTCTTCACCATCACAATTTCATTATAGGCGTTTATGCCGAATGACGATATTTAAGAATATTTTGAATAATAACCAGCAAATGGAATGCAGAATTCCCTCTTCATCCTGTTCTGTATTAAACATTTGAAAGCAATTAAACACTAACATCGAACCAGCAAAATATGGCTTAAAGCCTCACCGCTGTACTGCTGGGTTGTACGGGTAGTATCGCTATATCACTTGAGATGTCGGAGGAAATCGGACTAATCCACCACATTGCTGTAAACCTGAGTTCCTTTATCCGAGGATCTCTGAAAGTCTTATGAGCTGCACGATTTGTATGCTTATGTTTATGAATTGAATGGGTTTCAGCTCGTGTGGTATATGCAAAAATTACGCACATTTATTGGCACAAAGAAAGTAAGTTGAAAAATGTTTGCCCTACGTCTTATAAAATCAGAGGTCTAATCCTTCAGGTCGAAGACATAATGGAAAAAAATATGGTAGCAAATACTAGGAGCACTGACCACCTACCCTCACAGGTGGGTGAATATACCTAAATATATGCCCATCGATGCATTAATGAAAACTTGTGTGTTATCAGTAATGCATGTATAATGTCGAGATAGTTAGAATAGACTTATTTTGCAATTAGTTTTCGTTATTATTTGTATTTCTTTCATTAATTCTAATAATTTGTATAATTATCATTATTGACTGTAAAATTGTTGTTCCGTTCCGTTTTCGAATACCCCACAGAATATCACATTGACTATCGCTTACAAATACACTGCTGCACACATATGATTCTTGTTTTCAATTATCCACTGTTACAATAACAGAACTCTAATATATTTGATGTCTATGCTTACAGATCACGGCGATATCCTCATAACATGCGTCAACTGAATATACGTCTCGGATTATATTAATTACAGTTGGAATTACTAACTACTCATTATTGTGGATTACAAGACCAAAAAAACTCGGACACGCCTATTCCTGACAATTTAAGTAATGTTCCCTATATTTTTTGTGTATAATTGATATTTGGAATATTAACATAGTAATGTTCTTTCATAATAACTTTGTCATCATTTTTTGGAATTGACATATCTTGGTCCACCACAAAACTATATTTGCTCCTGATGTGACGCTCGCGCGCCAAGAATTAAGACGTAACGATTTCCTCGTAAAATTATGTTCTTGCACTGGATTTTTGCTCTTTGAGAAACGGAAACCATTTCCGGAAAAGCCAAGTGACTTAACTGGATAACGCTTGACCAACCTTAACACAGCTCGAACACCATGCTAATATTGATATTCCAGAAACGTCAGGAGATGCAGTCTCATGGTAGCCAGTGACCAATAATTGGTTCACACGCCATTTGTTCCTTCAGGATCCTGGAGCCCATGCGTACCGTTGGTTTGGAACCAGAGTTTTCCAACTCCCCTAGGTGGATCCTCCATATCCGCCAACCCGGTTAAAGCGTCGGACATTCGCTTTCCGTCCTAACTTATTTACTGAATTTTGTTCTGTGTAGATTTATAATTTTTTTACTTAAGCATGTGAGTTTCTTTAGTTATGATTTATTGCACAATACATTTCAAGCTTCATGCTTTGACAGTCTGATGAAAATGGTTAGAAAACATGGATTCTCATATTCAAACTTGATGACTTTAATATATCTTGAATGACATAATTTTTATTTTTATTTTGCAGTTGATAAAGTGTTGATTATAACAGATTATTGGAGCGATCCAGTCTTGAACTAAACAATAATTCAGTCGGCTTTCGCTTTCAACAGCTTTATATAGTCATGGCTTAAGTCATCAGTTAAATCATAGACAGTACTAATTTTAGTTTTCAATTTTTTTCTTGTATGATTACATAATCACCTAAACCGTCGAACTAAATAAAAGGATCAATGGAAACGATAGAAAATTCCCTAACACTGTATACACTCTAAACATTGCTTTCTGAGAAAAAAAGTAGTTCATTTAAATTTAATCAAAGATGGATAGCGGCCAGTAGTGGAACAAAACATATAAATTTCATTATATCTAGAACCAGTTAACTGAATGTAGCATTCATGTTTGCATCAGGACTCAAACACAGTACCTTACACTTTAAACACCTATATATGCCGGAGAAGCCTGTTCGAAATTCAATCTCCAACGTCGAAAACAGGAAAATTCAAACATTTACATATAAATAATTTCTTTACAATGCTTCGAAAATATAAAATTAACATCCGAATTTGTAATCAGCACACAACTGACAATTGCAAATCAGTATACGCAAGTTTAGGTTGGATACTGGGGTCGAGTCCCAGAGTGAACATCAACTGCAGGATGATGATTGATCCAACTAATGAGTCCCAAATAGGATATTACGTGCGTCCTGGATTCTACTGCTAGCCACCATCCATCAATAGAATTATATAAATATACAAAAATAAATAAATGATTATAGACGTTCATTTACCAACTCTTTATCATCATCAGTATCGGAAGGAGTTTTGTGGATATTATAGTAATTTTAATAGTTGAATTAATGAATCCATGTAATCTAGATCACCGTTGAAAACCTGGAAGCACTGGACGGCCGTTTCGTCCTATTGTGGGATTCCTCAGTAGTGCACATTCACGGTCCCGCACATGAAACTCAAACCCAGGACATCCGGTCTAGCGCGCGAACGCTTAATCTCTAGACCACTGAGCAGGCCAACATCTAACGGTGTTATTGTCTAACTACAATCTATCAATTATCTTGCTCAACCATTCATCCATTGCCTGAAGTAAATACTTATCTCTACCCGACGTGAATTGAACTCCACTGGTCACGGCTTCCCACTAGGACTAAAAAAATCCATCTTGAAATTAGTCATTAATGAACACATACTGATTATCATTAGAATTGTAGTTTTGTGGAGATTGTAGCAAATTTATTAATGAATTATTATTATTATTATTAGAAGCTTTATTCAACATTATATTTTTGGTACAACATAGAATTCTCAGCATAAAGTATTTCAACAAGTTTCCTTTTCTTATACCTTGATCGATTGTGACGATAAATTTTGAATGATGACCAGTTAGATGTTAGAAGTTCGGTAATCCACATTTGATTACTGTTCATTTGTTTCAATGCATATTGCCAGCAACCATGATGTCGCTGATTGTACCTTTTTGTATCCCGTATAGCGAAAGGTTGTAAACTTTTCATAAACGCGCCTGAATAGGTTGTGCGCACAATAGACATAGTGATGTGCTAAAACAAACAACAAAACAGATAACTTGATGAAATATCTAGATCGGAGGAACAGGTAGCCCAGATATTCAAGCAGGCCGCCGGTTTTTATGCTTAAGATGATTGTATCAGTTTGATATTACTTATCTCTTTGTATCTATTTGCTAATTTACTACTTATATCTCATAATCTACAGTACACTCTGTGTTACAGCAATTCAATTAACAAGAATAATCAATATTATTGGAATTAAATGTTTTTGATCAACTATTATATTGCAAAAATCAATAATTTTGATCTTAAGTATATTTCAGTTACTGACCTATTATTAAAATATTAATCACCTAAACAACCATTTCTTCCTAATGTTTGAAATACTTCACAGTGTTCATATATAATTCTATATTAAATCGAGCAGTAAATCTTTGAATTTCATACTGAGTATAATTTTTTTTGCATCTTTACCTTTAGTTGTAGTGACTAATACTTTGAATTTCATTTGTCTTTATAAATATCAGTGGCAACCTATTGTTTTACTTGTGTTGTGTTAATGAGGTATGGCAACTTGGGCCGATGCACATATGCGCTTGGTCCTACGTTGTAGCTGACTGATTGACTGACCGATCTCCATAAAAAGAAATATCAATTCAGTTTTACGATCGTATGCATACAATATTGATCATTTTTTAAACTGAAACGAAGCAACATTTTAAAGTTCCCTGTTCGTCAGACATTTTAGGGTGGGAACTATTTTATAACTATAAATCTCTCTTTCCAATACTAGTTGATTAAAGAAATAACCATTCAATTATTTATTTATTGTTTTGCTCAGTTTTTTTCGTCTCCTAACGGTGATACAACTAATGAGCCCAAATATTTATTTTAGTACTATATTAACAATGTGCGAACACTTAATCTCTAGACTACTATTGTTATAATCTTTCTACAATATCATTATATTTATTCATTGTTCATATGTCTTCACGGGATTTCTACTAAAACATTTCATACATATATATATACATGGATTCTATAGCTTAATAATAAACAGGTTAAAAAGAAATTAATTTGCAGGAATACATGATTTAACTTTTTTGATGTTCACATGGTATTCATATTATGTACTGTGTAAAATAACTGGTTCACAATCAATTTACAAAGGTTATTCTAACCTCCTATCGCAAACTCAACAACAAATGTAGGAGAAGACGACCAGTGTAGAAGCAGCCTCAGCAACAGTAGGTCTCAATATACACAAATCGAAAAGCAAGATTATCTGGTACAACACAGAATGCACCAATCCAATCACAATTGACAGAGAAGATTTGGAAGATGTAAAAACCTTTACATATTTGGGCAGCACAATTGATGAACAGGGTGGATCTGATGCAGATGTGAAAGCGCGGATCGGTAAAGCAAGAGCAGCATATTTACAATTGAAGGACATCTGGAACTCAAAACAATTTTCAACCAACACTAAGGTCAGGATTTTCGATACAAATGTCAAGACAGTTCTACTGTATGGGACGGAAACCTGGAGAACTACGAAAGTCATCATCCAAAAGATACAGGTGTTTATTAACAGTTGTCTACACAAAATACTTCGGATCCGTTGACCGGACACTATTAGCAACAACCAACTGTGAGAGAGAACAAAGTATATCCCAGTGGAGGAAGAAATTAGGAAGAAGCGCTGGAAGTGGATAGGACACACATTGAGGAAAGCAACTGCGTCACTAGGCAAGCCCTCACATGGAATCCTCAAGGCTAAAGAAAGGAGGAGAGGAAGACCAAAGAACACATTACGCCGGGAAATGGAGACAGACGAGAGAAAAATGAACAAGAATTGGATGGAATTAGAAAAGAAGGCCCAGAACAGAGTGGGATGGAGAATGCTGGTCGGCGACCTATGCTCCATTAAGAGTAACAGGCGTAAGTAAGTAAAGTAAGTATGTAATTCTAACCTCTGAGATGTAAGTTTTTTAAGCATATACGCATTACATCACATTTCAGCAATATTCCATCTTTTGTATGTACATATAGATTAATATAAACTGTTAAAAAGAAGAAGTGACGTATAATAACAATAATAATAGTATCCGTTTTATTCAATGACATGTGTATATTATAACACGGAATTCTCAGAATACAATATACAATATTTAGTAAGTTTCCTCTACTCGAATTATATCGTAAAAAACAGTAGATAACTATGCCCATATATAGTGTAGTGTCAGTTACTATGTTAAGCCCACATAACTTGTTCTAGCTTCTGGACATGCCTGTTTATCCTTTCTTCTCAAGTCACGTTTTGACCTTGTTAATTATTCACTTATCAACCTTGACTTTTTATATGAGCATATGTATTTACACTTCTTATCCTATTCATCACATGTCTGTAACATATTTTTATCTGGCTATAAATATTGATTAACGCTTGGTTAAATTGAGTTGAATTATTCGCCTTCTCCATTGCGCGTCATTTTGCTTTTCTCTCTCCTCTCCACTCCGTCTCTCTGATTGTTTGTTCGGATCAAAGATTATATGAAATATATGCATTCAAAATCTATTCCGTTATTCACTAAATCGAATTAAGTCGCTGATTATATACGAGAATTGGCGATATGTATATTTCAATAGGAATCAGATACGATCAAACTGGAGTCAAATTTAGGGCCACAAAAGTAGTTACAATGAGTAAATAAATAATCTAGAATTAAATGAAATATTCTTAATGAAACAGGAATATATACACTATAGAATGATCGACATAATTGTGGATATAATCTTCTGATTAGTGAAGCACTTACAACCTGTTCGCCTCATAATATACGTGTTAGATACGTTATTACAGAGCTTATATGCTTTAACTGGAATACATGGAATCTAATGTACCTAAGTTTAGTTCTACCAGAAGATACTCAAGGATAAAGATGTGAATGAAATAAATGGTTAGTATCTGACATAATACTTGCCATGAGTTTGCAAATCAAAAGATTCACCACATATATTACTAACTGGATTCAATACTTATCTCAACAAAGAAAACTCTCTTCTCAAATGTCCAGAAAAGAATAATGGAAAACAGAAAAGAATAATAGGTAATATACAAGGATTTACAAATCGTAAGTGAAATGGAAAACCTTTCGCGATATGAGAACACCAAGGAGGATCAGCGGAAAAACCTACAACATAATAAATGACCTTTGATAAAGTTTTTATTATAGGGTTTACAGTAGTGTGAACTTTAGGTCTCAGACTATGACAGTTTAATATTTAAAAGGATTAAGTAAGAGATCATTAAAATTAGATCATCGTTCAATGAGTGATAAAACCTAATTCATTTCAAAGGGATTTGAAATGGACAAATTTGACATACATACAGTGAGATCATTCGCATACTTAACAAAAATGTTTTTGTATACAATTGACTAGGCAGAAAGAAGGAAAGAGGAAACGAAAAAAGTAAGAACAACTCCCTATGACACATCAACTACCTCTGTTTGCTATTCTGATTATTATACTACAACTTTTCCAAAATAAACGATATAGAAAACAACAAAATGCATTATAAACTGAAAAAGAATTTAGATCAGAAATCGTTTCTCTATTTATGATATTTCAGTAGTAAATTTCAATTTATACAGTTATTCGAACCAATCATCACTATTACTAGCCTCTTTTATTAAAAATAAAACATATAAAACGTAATCAGAGAGAGGTTTTGTGAATATTATAGTATTTTTAATATTTGAATTCATGAGTCAAATGAAGCTAGACCACCATGGAAAACCTGGAAGTACTGGCCGACCGCCTCGTCCTAGTATGAGACTCGTCAGTTGTGCGCATCCACGATCCCGCCTCACGAGGCTCGGGCCCAGGACCTGTCGGTCTTGTGTACGAGTGCTTAAACTCTAGACTACTGATCCGGAATCCAACGGTGGTCTAGAGGCCAAGCGCTCGCACGCGAGACTGACAGGCCTTGGGTTCGAATCTCGTCAGGCGGGATCGAGTATGCGCCCTACCGAGGAGTCCCACAATAGGACGAAACGGTCATCCAATGTTTCCACGTTTTTAAGTGGTGGTCTAGCTTTAATTGACCCATGGATTCAAATATAAAAAATTCATAAAGAATCCATCATAACACTTTAATTGACAGTTTATTTTCAATAGATTTCAGCATAAAATTTATTATTTCTCAATATGAAATGAAAATTTATCTAAACTATCATTTACAAGTAATGATGGATAATGGCTAGCAATGGAATTTAGGACACGCATTCCGTTATATTTGGGACGCATCAGTTGGATGTACCTGCATTTCAAAGTTGATGTTCAATCTCAGGCTCGAACCCAGTACTGTTCACTTCATCATGTTCACCATCATGTTATCCACTTAGCTACTGAGTCCCGACAGCCATTTGCTTGTGTAATAGGGTGAAGTTTTAAAGTCACTTGGTATTGTTTACTTAAATCTTCCCACTGATGTTTAGCACTGCAATTGATCAGTCTCTCATTGGCATATATGCATCATGTGTAGATCACCTCAATATTGCCTTAAGTCATAAACATTATAAACAAAGATAAACAAATTTATTTCCTAGTAATTAAATATTGAAACCATTTTTCCCCCACTAAATGTTAATTATCCCTTTTCATTCAAATGATAAAGAATGAATTATATGCTTATGTCATTCAAATGATTCAATACATTTCCCTCTGTTATATCCACTTCTATTTTATTTTTCTTATTTACTTCTCTAAAGAAAGTAAAATTTATTTTTGAACATGTAGATATATCACCTTGTATATCATACTGATCCATTGTGTTCATTATCATTTTTTTTCTTCTAATTTCTATGATATATTCTCATTGCGTGATTATAACAATAAGAATGTGGGAAGATAAACGTTTATTCAATCCCACATGCAACCCCCCCCCGAAAAGAAGAATAAATAATTGGGTGATTGTGTAGAGGTTTTTTAATATCTAAAGCTTAGATTCTTAATATGCCACGTATAACTTGAACACTCAACGCTAGAATACTCCCAAGTTGGAAATGAGAATATGGGGCCCTTGAATTTGTCGTCATTTAGATCGGACGATATTTGTTGACGGGTTCTCCGCTTTAGTGGCCCGTGGATCTGACTCCAATTTAGATCGTATGAATGTTTGTTATTGGAATATATATGTCGCCTATCCTCTTATATAATCATCGACTTAAATCACGTTAGTCAATAACGGAATTAAATAAGTCAAATAACGAGAATGGACTTTATAATACATATATAAAGTGAACGGAATAGAGCGAAGCGAAACGACGCGCAGTGGAGAAGGCATGTGAACCAACTCCATTTAGTCAAGCGCCAATCAATATTTATAGTCACACAAAATTAAGCTACAGACATGTGATGAATGGGATAATAAATGTACACGCACATATGCGATCACATAAAAACAGCCAAGTTTGATAAGTGATTAATTAAGAAGGTCAAATAGTAATCACTTTCTGTTAGACTTGACGTCTCTAGGTTTAATTGCCAGTCGTGTTATGAATCATTACCACAACGAAACAGCTATTCAATCCATCATAGTTTTCAGTGACTGTCATTTAAGATCAGTTTGTAATGTCGATCATAAAATAACATTAATATTGCAATGAATAGTATCAGTGAGTCATAGAGGTGAGACTATAATTTATGGACGATCTTTGAGCGACGCTGAAGTGACCTTGAGAGTGAACATCTACTGATTCGGACTAAATGAGAGTTATAAAGCAGTTAGAATTCTCATTTAAAGTTTATGGTTAGGGTTAAAAATTAGATTTATGGTTTTCATCACGAACTGACATCGGCTGTATTGCCAAAACTATTTAGCCGAATGTATGGATGAATTTCGCGCCAAAATTCATGACTCGTTATCTGCTATCAGATTGGTTCGTCCATAAACTTTAGTCTCGCCGTCATAAATATTTCGCATTCTATCGACCAAGTTACAATGTGTCCACTAGTCTAGGTGACTCGATATCGTGTGCACTAAGTTAAGATAAGACGGTGGTTGGAAGTAGTCGACAGAAAACCCTGGACCTAGTTTTCATGCTATTTGGTACACGCTAGCAAGGTGTACCTGTAATTTTGAGAGAATTGATGCTCCTTGACGGAATCAATTCCATGTCACTCAGCTTCTAAGTCATAGACGTTACTACTTAGCTATCCGGGCCGCGAATGACCCTCTGTAGGACTGAGATGTATTTACAACTGTTCTTCTTCCAAATATAATATCATTTCAATATTCGAATACCTTGATTTTGAGAGATTTTATAAGTGCTACAGTTTTACACTAACTAACACTTGTTGGTCGCCCTAAATTCTCATTGGTAATGTACACATTAACGACCCTCTATGATATCCTACATTATGACAATTCCCGACAAAATCACAGATACATCTTTCTAACAAATACCAACGATCTATTTCTAGGTTCTTCCTGTCGATCGCTTCAAAAACAATTTAACCAAACTACTAAACAAAAAAGAAGATAGAAAAAAACTGATCAAATATGTTGAAATAATAAGTGAAGAACTAGTTGAATTCAACATATTCCTAATTTAAAATACTTTTAATCTCCTGCTTGAAATAATCGTTAGCTACATGTAATTTCACTGTAAATTTAAACAAACTATATCTACTACATGTCTAATGAATCTAATAAACTAATTACTTAAATTATGATTTTTTGATACGAAGAAGTAAAACTATTTGAATAATTTGTGAAATGGTGGATGATTTTGATGAAGTTTTATTTCCTCTAAGTTGGATAGTTTAGTCGTGAAGCGTTCATTGTTCTTCTTAATGATATCATTGACATAAACTTCAAATAGAAGTGAAATTTCACTGATTGATATCATGAGTCAATTGAAGCTAGATCACCATGGAAAACCTGGAAGCACTGGACGACCGTTTCTTCTTAGTATGGGACCCCTCAGAAGTACGTATCCACGATCCCGCGCCGAGCGAGATTCGAACCCAGGACCTATCAGTCTCGCGCCAGGCCCTTAACCAAATAGACCACTTAACTGGCCAGCACCCAACGGTGTTAATTTCTAACTTCAACGGCCTTCCAGCGTTTCCAGGTTTTCCATGGTGGTCTAGCATCAATTGACTCATGATATCAATCAGTGAAATTTCTAAAATCTCCACAAAACGCCTTTTGATAGAAGTGAAATCTTTGAATTTCTCCACATATAGCTTATAACTTGTCCTGTACACTATGATGTTGACTAGTTCTTGTTTGACCTTACATCTATCATTGTAATTAATCAAAATTATCTTAATGAATTCAAATCTATTCTATTACCCCATTTGATTTATCAATCTATTGTATGCATTATATTCATTATTTATTTATTTAATATTTAATTAACCAATCAGGTTGATGGAAAAATCTAGAAAAAAATTTTTTTAATTAAAAAAATTAAAAAAATAAAAAATAAAAAAATTTTAATAGATTTTTTTCATTAAATCTAAGCATAATTTATAATTTTATTGAAAGTAAAGTAAACTATAATCCATTCAGTCTTAATAAGGTCATTGTGAATATATCAATGCTTAAAATGTTTCAATGACAAGGTGTATTGAAATAGAAATAAAATTGACTTGATGAAGAAGAAGAAAAACAAACAAATAAACAACGTTTTTTCATTTCATGACTTCATTTATTGAAGAACTTGGTTAATAGATGTACATATTAGACATAAATAGCAATGAAATAGATCAACATTTGGAGATATTTATCAATAATAATGGGTTTCTTCTAAGTTGGAATAGTATTATAAATGAGTGTTTATAGTATCCAAGGGAAGTATTTATATGGATATAGAATTGTTGGGGTGATCCAGAAAATTGCTTGCAAAAGACAAGCAAGCATCGGGAAACACTAAGAAGCGTTTCATCCAATCAGCATTCACTCGACGTCTTAGCCAAAAATATCAAGGAAGCGAAACGTCACATGCAGAGGCTCTGATTGGGGGGGGATTACAGAATAGCTTAGGAGATGAATATAGCGTTCAATCCGCAAGACTTATCAAGAATTTTAAAGAGATACAATTGAAAAGAATTTGAAAAAATTTATACTTTTTCTGGATATTATCAGAAGGGGTTTGTGGAGATTTTAGAAATTTCACAGATTGGTTGAGTGCTCGCACGCGAGACTGATAGGTCCTGGGTTGGAATCTCGCAGGGTGCGGGATCGTGGATGCGCACTGCTGAGGAGTCTCATACCAGGACGAGACGACCATCCAGTGCTTCCAGGTTTTCCATGGTGGTCTAGCTTCAATCGACTCATGATTTCAATCTGTGAACTTTTTTGGATAATTGGGAAAAAATATCTTATTCTGCACTAAATTTTTATTATACTTTTTAGTTGATCTTCGATTCAGGAATATGTTACAGGCTGAGTAGCCAGTTTGGGCTACATCGATATGTATCTATAAAGTTTAAATATTATTGAGAATCAGATTATGTAGATTTCGTAAAGTGAACTCTTAGAAAACTAGTCATCGAATATTAATTTGTCTAGGTATAAAAAGCACTAACCAAGCCTATCATTAAGAAATTTCGTCTAAATTGGGATGAATAGTTTCACAGTATTTGGGCGCCGAGTTGATGTGAGATATTAGATCAAATTTAGACGAAAGCTCTTATTTATTATCAGAAGAGGTTTTGTGGAAATTGCAGTAATTTCAATAGTTGAACTCACGAGTCAATTCAAGCTAGACAACCATGGAAAATCTGGAAACACTGGATGGCCGTTTCTTCCCATTGTGGTCCACCTCAACAGGGCGCATCCACTTACTTATTATTCTGAAACCGTATCAAATTATCGAAGAAAATGTACAACTGGTACAAGCCTATCATTATCTCAATTTTTGAACATCTTTAAAATTCTGATCACTTTGATACGTCAGAAATATCTTTCACAACCAATTATACTGCAAAACGAAACATTATTTACTTACTTGTTATGCCCGTTACCCCTCGTTGAGTAACTTATACCGACCACTAGCATCCCATATCCAATTCTCTCCTGGACAATCCTTTCCAGATCTTTCTTATTGCTATTCATCCCTTTCGAATCTCCCTCCAATTCTCGACGCAATGTGTTCCTTCGTCTTCTTCTTTTCCATTTCCCTTCACGATTCCATGTTAGCGATTGTCTCATGATGCTGTTTATTGTTTCCCTTAATATGTGTCCTATCCACTTTCAGCGTCTTCCCCCAATTTTCTCCTCAGCTGGAACATGGTTTGTTCTCATCCACAGTAGTCTGTTACTGATGGTATCTGGTCAGCGGATATCGAATATCATGTGTAGACAACTGTTTACCAATAATTGAACCATTTTGATTATGGTTGTAGTAGTTCTGGAAGTTTCAGCTCCGTACAGTAGAACTGTGTTGCCGTTCGTATTAAAGATTGTAACCTTGATATTGGTTGACACATAGTTGCTTTGAGTTCCATATATTCTTTGTCAATCCTTGTCTATACATCTGCAACAGATCCTCCTTATTCATTGATGACGCTGCCCAGGTACGCGAGGCCAAGTGAAACGTAGTGTATAAATCAAAAATGTATGTACTTAGAAGCCTTTAGCAATTCATTAATTAAGGTCTATTTGTTTGCACAAAAGCAACATATCTAACCCGTGATTTTTCCCTGATCTTAACTCCTTTTCTAATCCTTATTTAGGCTTAATAATTAATTGTCATTACACCTTTCTAAATTTCATTTCATAATTATTAATCAGATGTTATTACATCATTCAGTCAATCTATTCACATTCGTCAAAGCTACAATTATTTTCACAGTACTTTTTTCATTACAATTTACATCATTTCAACGCTCTCTTTAATATTCAACGTCTATGAACAAACTTACTTTACTTACTTACGGCTGTTACTCTTAATGGAGCATAGGCGGCCGACCAGCATTCTCCAACCCACTCTGTTCTGGGCCTTCTTTTCTAGTTCAATTCAATTCTTGTTCATTCTTCTCATCTCTATCTACATTTCCCGGCGTAATGTGTATTTTGGTCTTCCTCTTTTCCCTTGGCCTTGAGGATTCCATGTGAGGGCTTGTCTTGTGATACAGTTGGGCATCTATGAACAAACATATGACCCTAATTGTTATCTTTCATCATAGACAATGTAATGTCAGTCATTATTTTAAGCCCATATACCTTATTCTAGTTTTTGGACGAACCATTCTATTCATTCTACTTGAGTCATTTTTGACCTTGTCAATTATTCGCTTATTAGTCTTGACTGTTTTTATTTGGGCGTATATGTGTGTGCCCTTCTTATCCCATTAATCACATGTCTGTAGCTTTATTTTGTCTGACTATAAATATTGAGTAACGCTTGACTAAAATGGAGTTGGCTTCCCAGCCATCTTCCGTGCGTGTCATCTTGCTTTGCTATGTTTTATTCGCTTCATATTCAAAATGTATGTATTCTCAAGTCAATTCTCGTTATTTGACTTGTTTAATTCCGTTATTGACTAACGTGATTTAAGTCGACGATGATATACGAGAATAGGCGATAACAAACATTCGTACGCTCTAAATGGAGTCGAGAACTACGGGCTACAAAAATTGGTGAGCTCTTCAACGAACATCTTCCGATCTAAACGAGGACAAAATCAAAATGACGGGTCTCAAAAACAACAATATGTGTATAAATAGTATCATTGTAATTACGTAACTTCAATGAATGATATGGTTTAAGAGTTTCATTTTTATTTACTGGAAATGTGTTTTTCTATGCTTTAAAATAGTTTTTTTTTGCTTTAAAAAATGCACTTCACATTTGATAGTCTAAAAATTCTTCATCTAATCTAAATTATTTATGACTTTAATATCTGCTGTCGTTACTCTAATAGTATCAATAGGCCTCAGTATACACAAAAAAGCAAAATCCTCAAATACAACACAGAGAACACTAATCCAATAATACTTGATGAAGAAACTGTGGGAGATGTGAAATCTTTCACTTAAATGGGAAGCGTTATTGATGAACAAGGAGGATCGGATGTTGAGTTAAAGACGAGGATTGACAAAGCAAAGACAGCATTCCTACAGCCAAACAACATATAGAACTTAAAACAACTGTCTATCAACCAATATCAATGTCATAATCTTCAATACGAATGTCAACACAGTTCTACTGTATGAAACTGAAACTTCGGGAACTACCACAAACATCATCAAAAAGATACAAGTATTTATAAACAGTCGTCTAAGCAAGGTACTGAATGTCTGTTGAATGGATATCATCAGCAACAGCCTACTGTGGGAGTTAACATCAATCGATTCACGATCTCAATCAAAAACTTAATAATCTCCACAACCCCTATACTGACAATTAATATGAACGAAGAATATTCTTTTCAACGAATTTCTCATGAGGTTCTACAATTATATCATATCCAAATTAATAATCCATAAAATTGGTAAGATTTAAGACAGAGTACATCACTCAAAAATGTAATATGTGAATCATTATAAAATCAAATCAAATCGTTAATGTTGGGATTGACTAATATGAAGTGTTAACTTGATTCAGTTTATAAGTGAAATGAAATTGTGAGATCAGAATAAATATGGTCAACATGAGGTGAGAGAGAGAATAATGTCATTACAATTAAGAAATTACGTAATATGTAGAATAATATGAACTAAGTCAGGTATAGTAGATAGAGATGGATGCTGAATGAATTTCTCAAAAAGGTTCACAAGTGTACTAATAATAACAATCATAAATATAGAAGGAACGAATTGAGCGAAGAAATTTCTTTTCAATTAGTTTTTCATCATGGCTCTACACTAATATATATACGTTTTACAATAATAATATAATACTCATCGAGTGGATACGTTACGTAATAATTACATAATGACATTTAAATTAACATTCAGTAATTGGAAGAGAGAGGATTATTAATATTCAAAGTAATCAAGAAGTTGCTATGTTGCGTAATATAAGAAACAAAGAAGGAATAGAATTTTACCGGATGGTCAATAGGATAGTAGTTACGTAAGAATCAAGAGATGAATGTTGAGAAGTTATAAGGCTCAAAAGCGATAGAAACAAAATTACAAAATTTTTTTTTTTAAAAATTAAAATAAAAATGGAAGAAGCATGAAAAATAGTTCTTCTGACGGAAATGTTATACTGAAGGCCAGGGTAGAGAAAGTGGTTGTACGAATTTCTTTTGGATGCAAAGGTCAGGTTTGTGAACATGGATTGCGATGGCTTCCGCAATGTGCAAAAGGCGCACTCGTAAACCATGTGGTAGATTTGATGGAATATTGTAGATAACCTTAAAAGCTTTATTCACTTCGACTTGATGACCTGTGTCAACCAAGTGAGAGAGAATAGAACTTTTAATCACTTTCACCTGTCCTTTGCTTAGCCATGTTGGATGATGTTCTGTAATGCGGTGACGGACCTGTCGAATTGTACGCCCTATGTAACTGGCTCCACAGGAGCAGTTGAAACGATAGATACACATAGATTTGGCGAATTCTGGCAGTCTGTCTTTAATGGATGTTCTTATTTTCGGGTGGTTGTAGAAGATGACATTTAATTTGGCAGCATTAAATGTTTTTTGTACCGCTCTTCTTAGTTTCTGAGTCATGACTTCTTCAATGGTGTCATTTATGAATTGTAGTTTTATGAATAATACCTTCTTGGGGACAGTGGGTATTTTTGTCCTTGTTTTCTTCTCCGTCATATGTTTTTCGATGAATTTCATTGGGTACCCATTCCATCTAATCCAGATCAGTACGTACACAATTTCTCTAATGTTATGCTGGACAAAACCGCGTTAGAAGCGTTATCACTAGGCCCTAAGTTTTGTGACTTTAAGAAAACAGTCAATAAAATGGACGTTGAAATTCAATTCGAAAATCTTTATGCTCAAACGTCAGAACTAGTAACTTCATCAAAAGATGTCGAAAGATTCAAATCGACACTAGTCGACTGTTGTTTTAAATACGTAAATCATAGACATAACACGAAAGGGATTTTGACGAAAAAACATACAGAAGCTCTAAGGAAACTTAAAACTAATGACAATTTATTAATCTCGAAACCGGACAAAGGACATGGGATAGTACTCATGGATAAAAATGACTACATAAACAAAATGAAAGCCCTTCTAAATGATAAAAGCAAATTTCAGAAACTGGCTGTGAAAAACGACATAGCAGACAAGATCGAAAAACAACTAACTGATTCACTGAAAGAAATTAAACAACGAGGTTTTATTTCAGAAAAGATGTTCGAAATGTTGAAACCTACAGGAACAGTTACACCAAGACTATATGGCCTACCGAAAATACACAAAATTGGCTTGCCCCTTAGACCAGTATTAGATATGAATAACTCAGCGTATCATAATTTAGCAAAATGGTTGGTACAAATTCTTCAACCATTACACAAAGAAATTGTCAGACATAGTGTCAAAGACTCCTTTGAATTTGTGGAGAACATAAAAAACCTATCAGTCAAAAATATATTCATGTTATCACTTGACGTATCATCATTATTCACTAATATTCCACTACTCGAAACGGTTGAATATATTTGCAATGAACTAACGGCGAGACGCATAGAAACCCCGATTCCCGCATGCGCGATAAAACAGTTAATTCTTAGATGCACTATGAACGTCCAATTCAGATTTGACAATGAATACTATAGACAACTAGATGGAGTCGCCATGGGATCACCATTGGGCCCTCTACTGGCTAATATTTTCCTTGCAAAACTGGAAAATGGACCACTTAAAAGTACAATTACCCATTTACCAACTTATTATCGCTATATAGATGATACCTTCATAGTATTAGAAAAAGAAAATGATAAGCACAATTTACTTAATATATTTAATAACGTTCACCCATCAATTAACTTCACATCAGAAGATGAACAAAATAATAGCATATCTTTTCTAGATGTCCAACTAACTAGAAGAACAGATGGAACTATAAAAAGAAGAGTACACAGAAAGTCAGCAGCTGGTCAATACACTCATTTCCACAGTGCAGTTCCAATCAGATACAAAAGGAACTTAATAAAGATCTTGACACATCGTGCTAGAATGATCTGTTCTGAAGACACTATTGAAGATGAATTGAACAATATTCGGAACCTACTCAGTCTGAATGGGTACCAAATGAAATTCATCGAAAAACATATGACGGAGAAGAAAACAAGGACAAAAATACCCACTGTCCCCAAGAAGGTATTATTCATAAAACTACAATTCATAAATGACACCATTGAAGAAGTCATGACTCAGAAACTAAGAAGAGCGGTACAAAAACATTTAATGCTGCCAAATTAAATGTCATCTTCTACAACCACCCGAAAATAAGAACATCCATTAAAGACAGACTGCCAGAATTCGCCAAATCTATGTGTATCTATCGTTTCAACTGCTCCTGTGGAGCCAGTTACATAGGGCGTACAATTCGACAGGTCCGTCACCGCATTACAGAACATCATCCAACATGGCTAAGCAAAGGACAGGTGAAAGTGATTAAAAGTTCTATTCTCTCTCACTTGGTTGACACAGGTCATCAAGTCGAAGTGAATAAAGCTTTTAAGGTTATCTACAATATTCCATCAAATCTACCACATGGTTTACGAGTGCGCCTTTTGCACATTGCGGAAGCCATCGCAATCCATGTTCACAAACCTGACCTTTGCATCCAAAAGAAATTCGTACAACCACTTTCTCTACCCTGGCCTTCAGTATAACATTTCCGTCAGAAGAACTATTTTTCATGCTTCTTCCATTTTTATTTTAATTTTTAAAAAAAAAAATTTTGTAATTTTGTTTCTATCGCTTTTGAGCCTTATAACTTCTCAACATTCATCTCTTGATTCTTACGTAACTACTATCCTATTGACCATCCGGTAAAATTCTATTCCTTCTTTGTTTCTTATATTACGCAACATAGCAACTTCTTGATTACTTTGAATATTAATAATCCTCTCTCTTCCAATTACTGAATGTTAATTTAAATGTCATTATGTAATTATTACGTAACGTATCCACTCGATGAGTATTATATTATTATTGTAAAACGTATATATATTAGTGTAGAGCCATGATGAAAAACTAATTGAAAAGAAATTTCTTCGCTCAATTCGTTCCTTCTTTATTTACCAAATGGCAAAATGGGAATTTTCACTATAATCATAAATATAATAATAATAATTTCAATAATTGAGATTATGTGTCAGTTAAATCTAGACCATCATGGAAAACCTGGAAGCACTGGACGGCTACTTCGTCCTATTGTAAGACTCCTCAGCAGTGAGCATCCACGATACCACCTCGCCAGATTCCAACAAACGATCTATCAGTCTCGCGCCAGTACGCTTAACCATTAGACCACTGAACCGGCCGGCATCCAACGGTGTTCATGTCTAACTTCAACTAATCCACGGAAATGAGCGACACATCCACCACTGTCTTCAGTGAGTTATTATCTCACAACAGACCCGGTTGAAATCCACTGATATTAATCAACATATGCTCACAAGTGACTGGCTTCAAGATGTATATTCTGGAATTCTAGTGAGAAGCAGTGACCAGTGGAGTTGGAATCTCGCTAAGCGGGATCGTGGATGCGCACTGCTGAGGAGTCCCACAATAGGATGAGACGGTCGTTCAGTGCTTCCAGGTTTCCCATAGCGGTCTAGCTTCAATTGACTCATGTTTTCAACTATTGGAATTACTACAATCTCCACAAAACCCCTTCCGATAATAATAATAATAATAACTTACTTACTTACTTGCGCCTGTTACTCCTAATGGAGCATAGGTCGCCGACCAGCATTCTCCATCCCACTCTGTTCTGGGCCTTCTTTTCTAGTTCCATCCAATTCTTGTTCATTTTTCTCACGTCTGTCTCCATTTCCCGGTGTAGTGTGTTCTTTGGTCTTCCTCTCCTCCTTTCTTTAGCCTTAAGGATTCCATATAAGGTCTTGTCTAGTGACGCAGCTGAGTGCTTTCCTCAATGTGTGTCCTATCCACTTCTATCGCTTCTTCCTGATTTCTTCCTCCACTGGAATCTGGTTTGTTCTCTCCCATAGTAGGTTGTTGCTAATAGTGTCCGGCCAACGGATCCGAAGTATTTTGTGTAGACAACTGTTAATAAACACCTGTATCTTTTGGATGATGACTTTCGTAGTTCTCCAGGTTTCCGTCCCATACAGTAGAACTGTGTTGACATTTGATTAGAAAATCTTGACCTTAGTGTTGTTTGACAGACAGTTGTTTTGAGTTCCAGATGTCCTTCAATTGTAAATATGCTGCTCTTGCTTTGCCGATCCGCACCTTCATATTTGCATCAGATCCACCCTGTTCATTAATGATGCTGCATAGATATGTAAAGGTTTTTACATCTTCCAAATCTTCTCCGTCAATTGTGATTGGATTGGTGCATGCTGTGTTGTATCGGAGAATCTTTCTTTTCCCTTTATGTATATTGAGCCCTATTGTTGCTGAGGCTGCTGCCACACTGTCCGTCTTCTAATAATAATAATAATGGTAAAGATAATAATAATAAGTTTGAGACATGAACATGAATCAAATTACGTCACCATATTATAAAAATGATCACTAACTAGTTACACTATATATGAACAGAGATATTTTTTACTATGAGAAAAATTCTGTTTAAAACTAAGCAAAAAAGTGCAAAATTAGTTTGTTGTTTTTGTTGTTGTTTTATGATTTTTCTTTTAAAGTATTTTCTTTTCATTCCATGTAAACTAAATGAACAACATGATTATCTAGTTACTTTTCTTAAACAAAAATATGTTATCTGTTGTAATGTCGGTTACGATGTTGAGCTCACATAACTTATTCTAGCTTTTGGACAAATTAATTTATTCATTATTCTTGAGTCACGTTTTAAGATCACGTTATTCACTAACTCGAGTTAAAAGTCTATAATGATATATACGAGAATAGTTAGGATGTATAATTCGACAGTAATCAATCATATGATATAACTGGAGTCAGGTCTCGAGCCACATTGTAAACAAGTATTCTAGTTATAATAATAATAATATCAGAGAAAAATGGCAACAACAAAAATAAGTTAGTTTAAGTACTCAGACATATGATAAATATATACATTGACGTAATTGTTAGCTTTGAAGAATATATGGAACTCAAAACAACTGTCTATCAAACAAAATCAATGTCATAATTTTCAATACGAATGTCAACACAGTTCTACTGTATGGAACTAAAACTTCCAGAACTTCCATAATCATCACGAAAATGGTTTGACTATTGGTAAACAGTTGTCTACACAAGATACTCAATATTTGCTGACCGGATACCATCGGTAAAAGACTACTGTGGAAGAGAACAAATCATGTTCTAGTTGACGAGGAAATCAGGAAGAGACGTTGGATGTGGATAAGATATACATTACAGAAACCACCAAACTGTATCATGACGCAATCGCTAACATGGAATCGTGAAGGGATTAGGAAAAGAGAAATCTGAAGGGACATATTGCGTCGAGAATTAGAAGGATACATGAAAAGGATGAGTAGCAATTAGGAAGAACTGGAAAGGATTCTCCAGGAGAGAATTAGATATGGGACGCTAGCGGTTGGTATATGCTCCTCGACGAGGGGTAGGTAAGTAAGTAACTTTTAGTCATGATTTGGAAATTTGTTGACTATTCCCATGTGTCAACCATTGGACAATTCGTCTACGATAGACTGACGTCTATGCGAACTAGCTAGGTTATAGAACTATTATACAACATTTGGCAAAAAAGAGAGAGAAAATGGGCTTTTCAAAAAAACTTCAATATTCGCAAAAGAATTTACCTGAATTTTAGTCTGAAATTATGTAGGAAACATCTTATGGACTGAAATATTGTTTCATAGTCTTAATTTCCTTCGTAGATTTAAACAATTACGAATCCAGAACATCTGTTTCGTCTTTTTTGATATTCATCAGCTAGATGTACCTAGCTCTCATTGTTTACGTTCATAGTGATACTCGAAATTAGTGCATGTCTCCCCAAATTTCAACCTATTATCGATTGAGCTACTAAGTTCAAATAGCCAATAACTAACTCAATGCCTATGAAGGACTATAATGTTTGTAGAAAACGAAGAGCTCATTTGGTATTAAGTTGCGCTTCTTTCTGATACATTCTAGTTGATCAGTTCAATTAATTTATCTCGTTAGCATTCTCAGAAATCTGTATGTGAATTCTTGATCAAGTCCCAGTGAAATGTCTGTTCGGCTAAATCATCATGAAGGATGATGAAGCTTATCTGTAGCATTGATGTTTAAACTGTCACAACTAATAGATAGCTCATGAAATAAAATTATTCCAGCCGTTTATTTTGATCAAAAATATATTGTTTTAATCAGTGAATCATTTCAAGATGTAACTAATGAGAAGCCGTGACCAGTAGACTTCTATCGAGTCACATGTAAAGCAGTTACCTACCAAATGAAAACGGAAGGTGATTTTGTAATATCATGAATAGATTGAACTGAAACATATACATCAATGGATACGGATTTACTGGTCTAAGGGTTAAGTTTTGTGTTCAACACCTAACAGTACTGGGTTCGATATCTAAAGGAATTGAGTACGTCCAATGGTGAGGAGTCTCGTACAGAAACAAAATAACTATCCAATGCTTCTTTCTTTTCAATGCTTACTTAACTGTGGTCTGTTCGTAATCGTAGTAGCATTCTAAAATCAACAAACATATACTGAAAAAATTCATTATTAAAACGAAACAGATTTATCAGTATAGGGTTATGGAGATTACAAAGTTCGTGATTGATATCATGAACTGATCGATATCAAACCACCATTAAAAACCTGGAAGCACTGGACGGCCGTTTCATCCTATCGTGGGACTCCTCAGCAGTGAGCATCCACGACTCCGCTCGCAGGATTCGAACCCAGGGCCTTCAGTCTCGTACTCACACTCTCAACCTACTGGACCACTGAGCCACTCGGCATCCAACGGTTTTGATGTCTAACCTCTAACAATCCACGAAACTGAGCGACCATCTTCCATTGTACTGAGGTAGATACCTGTCTCCACTCGACGCCGATTAGCTCCACTGGTCACGGCTTCTCACTAGAACTCCGCGAATTCCCTCACGAAGCTAGCCACTAGTGAGCATATAGTATTTAAGTCGCTCAAATATAAAACTTTCAGTAGTATATATACATATATATGTGTTAAAGATCAAATAAATATTTTTGATATTACTTTGATATTAATGCAGTCAGCTATCTTACATGTAGCTTATACAATTTCAGAAGTTTTTTATGCACAATTTATTCACCGACAGTATATACAGATAAACACATAAATGGATAAATATCAAGTCTTTCTTTTAATCTCCCTTTTTATTGTAATCAAATAATGGAAATTCATTTATGGCAATTTACTTTCACTAGTAAAATGTTTTATCTTTGTAAAAGTACATTTACATCTCTTATAAATGTTGCTAACGCGATTGACTAAGTATCATAATTTATAAATCTGATATTATCTTTGATTTTCGGCACGGAATTGACAAAAATAACTTTTGATTGAGAACATGAATCGATTGATGTTAGACCACCATCGAAAACCTCGATGTACTGGACCGCCGTTTCGTCTTATTATGGGACTTCTCAGCAAGCAATAACACCGTTGGATGCCGACTGGCTCAATGGTCTAGAGTTTAAATGTTCGTGTGAGAGACCGAAGGTCCTGGGTTTGAATCTTGCGAGCAGGATAATGGATGGGCACTACTAGGACGAAACGCTCATCCAATTCTTCCAAGTTTTCCATGATGATCCAGCTTTAAGTGACTCATTAATTCAATTATTAAAAAAATTTATGAAAATCTGATACTGTTCAATTTCACTGTGGATTTGAACAATCATGAATTAAGATGAAACTCCCTTTTATTAAGTAATCACTATAATTATCTCAATCTAACAGAGGAATACTTGTGTGTTTATTAAGTCACTAGTAATGTTTTGACTCTGATACAAATTAATAGAAATCGGAATTTTGTATTTAGCATTCACGTTTTTTTTATAGACCTCAGATAAAAAATCCCGACGAGTATCAAAATATGTTGAAGAGCTATAATCTATAAACTTGAACCATTTTACATAACAGTGAAGTTCACTTTGATATCCAGTCACATACATTATTATTCATATTCTACCTCGATTAATAGAATGAGATCAGTAATTATGACTTATAATTTGATCAGACACACATACAAATACAAAAAAAAACAGAGAAAAACATTGAGACTTCTGATAAACTCTAATCAAATTTGTATTATCTATAATACAATCATGAATATCTTTATCAATTAGTGTATATTTATAAATGTCAGGGACTTAATGTGATAACTGGAATAGGGGTTGTGGAGATTATTACGTTTTTGACTGAGATCATGAATCGATTGATGTTAGACCACCTTCGGAGCTAATCCATGTCGGGTAGAGATAGGTATCTACCACAGTACAATGGAAGATGGTCGCGCAATTTCGTGGATTGGCTGATGTTAGACACTATCAACATTGGATGCCGGCTCAGTGGTCCGTAGATTAAGCGTTCGCACGCGAGACTGCAGGCCCCGGGTTCGAATCCCGTGAGCGGGATCGTGGGTGCGCACTGCTGAGGCGTCCCACAATAGGACGAAACGGCCGTCCAGTGCTACCAGATTTTCAAATGTGGTCTAACATCAATCGGTTCATGATCTCAATCAAAAACTTAATGTGATATATATATATACATATTTGATGTCAACATATATTCTAAAACCGTGTAAAGTCTTTTTTTGTTGTCGCTGATAAAATCTGCTTCATATGCGTTTTAAACTAATTTGTCTCCTTGTAATGAACAGAACACGAGTGGGAACAACCAAATGTATTCAGCACGAAATTACAGGACTTGTTAATAAAATCTAACAATCATAAAGTAAATGCTTAATTTGCAAAATGTCCATCGATTGTCTCAAAATGACTCAGACTTCATTGTTCTTGCATTGTCATACAAATTGCATTCTGTTTCCATTCATTACTATTCGATCCTCATGTCTTTTTGCTGCCAGACCTTCTGTTCACGACTAACATATACTACTTATGTCAATATAAATAGTAGCACACACCATACCATATCCATATCATTGATTGATCTTGGTGATTATCGTTATTACTGTTACATTTTTTACATGGAATCTAACTGACATATTAGTTTGCATGTTTAGTGATTACCAATGTACCTAATATAGTAAATCAATGAACATACTAAATAATACTTGTTAATTTTATAGATAATTCATAGAACTTGTTATTGGTTAACTGAAGTTAATAAGTATTAAACTCATGTGCTAGTTATAATTTGTCAGGAAGATAATAATTTGAATCTATACTGAAGAAAAGAGCTATATTCTTTGTCTGATGTAAATCACTGTCACGAAGTAACCTTTATAGAAGTTGTTACAAATCGGCTAATAAACTGAATAGCTCTGCAATGCGTCCTATTTCAAATGTCTAAAGTCGACCTCACAAAAGTTTCTGTATTTTACTTTTCTTTATCTTTCTATTCTTTACTATATTTCCCCGAATGCTTCAAAATAGAGATTTTACTCTGTTGCATAAGACCTTGCAGATTTTTATTAAAGTTAATAGATAATCAATTAGCTATTCCATGAAACTAACCATCTACTTTACTCACATCATTCAACTTTCTATATCTTCTATAGGAACAACATACAGTTACATCAAAATTCATTTAAATGAATATGTATACAAAAAAACTGAAAATAATTATCTGGCAAATCTAATATATGGCAAAAATATCTAATTTTTAACAAAGAGCTTTAATAAAGTTGAATTGTATTGAATGTTAGAATGCAAGACATGTGTTTTGACCCTGTTTTCGGACTCATCAGACAGATGTATTTGTATCTAGACTCTACAAAAACTTATAACTAAACAATGTTCATTATTGAGATAATCAACTTAGGATACGTATCTGCTAATAGAGAATGATAAATTTTCAAGTATTAACAATAATCTCAACTATTAAAGTTACTATAATATCCACAAAAACCCCTTCTGATATTGATCAACATATGCTCACTAGTGACTGGCCTCAACAGATATTTCCTGGAGTTCTAGTGAGAAGTAGTGACCAGTGGATTTTAACTCACTGATGACAATGGTGGATGTGTCACTCAATTTCGTGGATAACTTGAATTTAGATATTAACACTGTTGGATGCCGGCCGGTTCAGTGGTCTAATGGGTAAGCATTCGGGCGCGAGACTGATAGATCGTGGGTTGGAATCTGGCGAGGTGGTATCGTGGATGCTCACTGCTGAGGAGTCTTACAATAGGACGAAGTAGCCGTCCAGTGCTTCCAGGTTTTCCATGATGGTCTAGATTCAACTGACTCATGATCTCAACCATTGAAATTACTACAATCTCTACAAAACCCCTTGTGATAATAATTAAACTACTAATAGTTATAAATGAGAAAAAAGTGATGTTAACACATTTTATTTAACCTATAAATGAAGAAATTTGTTTCTTTCTGAAAGTATTTAAGACTGAAACTGAAAGTGTAAAACTTATTACTTATTTATAACAATTTGTAGGGGCTAGCACTATGTCGAGCCCATATAACTTATTCTAGCCTCTGGACAAATCAATTTATTCATTCTTCTCAAGCTACATTTATACCGTCAATTATTCACTTACTAACAATGACTGTTTCTATATGGTCGTGTGTTAATGTCTGACTTCAACCAATCCACGAAGTTGCGCCATCGTACACCATTGTCTTCAGTGAGTTGTTATCTCACAACAGACCTGGTTGAACTCCACTGGTAACGGCTTCTCACTAGAACTCCAGGAGTTTATCCTGAAGTCAGTCACTAGTGAGCAGTAGATTATTATCAGAATTCTGTTATTCACCAACACGATTTAAGTCTACGATTATATACGACAATTAGTGCTATGTATATATTTCGGTCATATGACTCAGTTGTAGTCAGATACAGAGACAGTAAAAATTGCACAACGCGTACAAGCTATAAATTGCCGATATCAGTGTAACTGTTTTAATTTTTTTGTAAGCTATTTATCATTACAAAAAAATATAGACATGAATGCATCTTTGTTTATACTGATCTTTCAAGTTGATTAAAAATGTATATACATTATGCCGCATAAAACCTGTTTATTCGCTAGTTCCCTTATTAGATTAAAGTTTTACCAGTACAAACATAAATATTATATTGAACTCTATAAGAAAACCATAAAACAATCAGTATAGGATTGTGGAGATTGTTGAGTTTTTGAGATCATGAACTGAACAATTTTAGACTACCATTGAAAACCTGGATGCACTGGACGGTCGTTTCGTCCTATCGTAGGACTCCTCAGCAGTGTGTATCAACGATCCCAACCGTCCAGTGCTTTCAAGTTTTCAATGGTGATCTAACATTGATCAGTTCATGATCGCAATTAGAAACAATAGAACAACCTGAAAATAATTACAAACAGTAGTTTACTCACTCAATAATTAAGATGCCTTTAAAATTTAAATTCAATTGTCAACTCAAAGAAATTTAGGATGAAAAGATTTCTCTCCATGATTTGATCAATGATTGATCTGAAATGGTCCTTATGAATAACTTACTGATATTATATGATATTACATTTAATTGCAAAAGATCAAATCTATGAATGGGTACCAGACCAAAACTCATATCTTCTAATTTTGTAACTACCATATTATTGTATCGGTCAATTTGCGAAGTTGAAAAAACCAACTGCATTTACCAATATACATGTACGTACCAAATCACAGAGATTGGAAGAGCAGAGACAAGAGTACATATTTGCATTTCTGAGCATGTTCCAAAAAAATTGAGGCTACGAGGGACTAGGGCTCTCAGCAGTGCAGTAGCTCGGCATTTACTTGACACCGGGCATACCACTGATATCACTCATGCTTTTAAAATTATTAGCAGACAAAGAAGTACGGCTGCTCTCTGTTTCGCTGAAGAGATCGCGATAAAATAAACTTAAACAGGATCTATGTATTCAAAAAGAAACAGTAATTAACTTATTACTACCCTGGTAATCCCTTTTTTGTGTGTGGCTGTTTTTTTTAAGTTTTGGTTACTAGTTTTATTCCTCTCCCATTACTGAATTCTTAAACCACTCTTTCATTCACACATTTCCGCTCACTTGATTCTCTTAAATTATATGAACTCTTCAAGTTCTATTCAATTACTACGTAACCCAATTTTTTGATTCCATGAATCCTTTATAACCTCAAAAATTATCACACAATTTATCTTATCTGTCTTTGAACTCCACTATTACACCACCCATCCTTAATGTTTCCTTGATTGTAACACCAAATAACCTCTGACCTGTTCTTGTATATATACAGTTATCATTGATAACCTTGGTCATTCCAATTTTTTACATTCACTTATGTCAATTATTCCATATTATTTCTTATCTCAATGTAAAATTCTAATACATATTTGGTTGTAAGCAGATGACGAGAAACCATGAAATATGATGAATTCATGTTATTCTGCATCAATATTTGTTCTGGCATTATTTAAATCCGAACCGTTTAATTTCAACTCAATCAGCTGAATATAGTATACTTCAATATGAAGTTGTGGTCGTCAGTCAGTCAGTCAGTTAGTCACAACGTAGAATCTGGTATGTATGAACATTGGTTTAAGTTGCCATATCCCATTAGTACACAGAGACCAAATTGTGATTTATGAGTGTAAAACTATGAGCACTCACTAACGAAAACAATACAGCTATCTAATCCTTCTTAACCCTAGTAGTCAATGGTTGAGTGTTAAGCTTCAACAAATATGATCTTCAAAATTAACACTAATAATATTTTGACTCCAAAAAAAGGCCAAATTCTTAGCGAATACTTAGTTCAAAAGTATATCATATGTATTTGTAAAACAGAATAAAATTGTGTAGCTTTCAGCCTTAAGAAGGTTTTTGTTTGTCCTGAATGTACCTCATGTGTTAAGGGAGTATAAGGAACAGTAGGTGAGATTATCTAGAGCAGAAAAGAACAAAAGGAAATGTGAGCCAATGACTCATTAAGTGAGGTTACACTTAGTAATTGGAAGAATCAGCATCATTTAAACATAACACAATCATGAGATTAAGATAATCTGATAATCGGAACTAAAAGTTGACAGTGTAAACTTTTGAATATGTTACAATTATTAACATTGAATAACCTCCATACATTATTAACCAGGATAGATGTTTAGATTATTTATTTGATAATCTCAATAAATACAAATAACTTAGGTTAATACAGAAACAGAATTGTAATCATAAATCAAATAAAATATTTGTTGGAATACTCCATAGTCTATGAAATAATATGTGTTATAACTTGTTGCCTGTGTGCCTTGTTAATGTATAACGTGATGACACAGCCAATTAGAGGACAGTGAATTATCTACTGGAACAATGACACAGAAACCCGTACGAGCAGTCTAGAGTCCTTATCGGTCTTTCTTACTGTTAGCCTTGTCTGTTGAGTCCAGAACACCAATCTCAGCCTGTACGATATGAATCCTACTGTGCAAGGTCGTGCATGGAGGACAGCTGATAGACGCATTCCAAGTAGGGACCGGAGTCAGACAAGGCTGTCTACTCTCTCCCTTCCTCTTTCTTCTGGTGGTCGACTGGATTATGAAGACCTCAACATCTGAGAGAAAACACGACACGACAGCTCAGAACCAATTAGACGATTTGGACTTCGCAGATGACCTAGCACTCCTATCGCATACACACGAACAGATGCAGATAAAGACAACTAGTGTAGCAGCAGTCTCTTCATCAGTAGGCCTCAGCATACACAAGGGGAAAACCAAGGTTCTCAAATTCAAAACAGAGAACAGCAATCCAATCACTCTTGATGGAGAAACTCTGGATGATGTAGAGTCCTTCACATACCTGGGAAGCATCATCGATGAAGAAGGAGGCTCAGATGCAGACTTAAAGACGAGGATTGGCAAAGCAAGGGCCGCATTCCTAGAGTTGAAGAACATATGGAACTCAAAACAACTTTCAACCAATATCAAAGTGAGAATCTTCAATACCAATGTCAAGGCAGTTCTACTGTACAGAACTGAAACTTTGAGAACTACAACAACCACCATCAAGAAGGTACAAGTATCTATAAATAGTTGTCTACGCAAGATACTCAACATCGGTTGACCGGTTACCATGAGCAACAGCTTACTGTGGGTGAGAACAAACCAGCTTCCAGCTAAAGAGGAAATTGGGAAAAGACGTTGGAAATGGATAGGACATACATTACGCAAATCGTCAAACTGCATCACGAGAAAAGCAATAACTTGGAATCCTGAAGGAAGGCGGAAAAGAGGAAGGCCAAAGAACACATTACATCGTGAAATAGAATCAGATATGAAAAGGATGAATAAGAACTGAAAGTAGCTGGAAAGGATTGCCCAGGACAGGGTTGGATGGAGAATGCTGGTGGTGTGCCTATGCTCCTTCACGAGGAGCAACAGCGTAAGTAAGTAATAATTTTTTTCTGGTTAGCGTTTTTTAGCGAGTTGGTTTTCTATGGGGTAGGGTCGCTAACCCTATGCCCAACCCACCTCCTTTACCCGGGGTTGGGGCCAGCAGTAGACCCCAAAAGGACTCCAGGCGGGATGGGGTCGCGATTGTACAGTTTCGTAAATGAATTCGCCGAAAATAGAACTCTTCGCTGAACTAATCTTTCTTAATTAATACTTCATTCAGTTTTCTTTTGTTCACTATAAAATTCAATTGTTTTAATTCACGCATTTTATGTTTAAATAACGATTGCTCAGTTTTTGTATAGTTCGTGTAACCAATGGTTACCGAATTTACATTAATGAAATTCTTCTGAAACCTTTGCTAAATAAATCTTACTTGTAAAATTTGTGTTTTTGAATAGCCAAGACTAGAAAGAAAAGGAATTTAATGTATCCTTGTTCTAAGTGTTGAATTATATCACTTATTAGTTAATAACTTCAGAAGAACATTGTAGAAATTCGAATGTTATGTAGTGACTATTGTCTTTCGTCTACATTGAATGAGAGACAGGTATCACTTCTGAAGTGTTCTTTACTAAGAAGGAACAAGTGTTTAATATGTTACGATTTTAGTGATTATCTGGCTAACGTCGATCCGTGATGTAAACTATATGCTAGATAGGAAAATTTTTAAAAAATGTCCCAAAACAAGAATTTGTATCTATGTATTAGGTGTAAACTCAATATAATTCAATATTTAATATATTTAAGAATTTGCATTACATTTATACTAAACATATGTTCACAACCACTTAACATAGTTACTGAAGTCAACATGATCATTAACTTCTTTCAGCAAACAATGTTATCATGTTTTTGAAAAATGAATTTCGAACAAATTGACTTAGACAACTAATTGATGTGAGAAATTAAGAATAGATGTATACTTCTTTTCAAGTTTAAAACATTTGGACACAGGTGTGACCTGTTTATCGGTTAGGTTCAAAATCGTCGCCGATGAATCACCATGAATTAGTAATCCTAAAAAGAAAGTTATAAATTCAAATGTGATCCAGATGTCAGTTTACTGATAATCGGTAAGATCTGATATTACACAGTTATAAAATCAGTCCGTTAAACATATTTGTTTTAAAGAAAATTTGTCTACATATGGTGTTGTAGCACTGTACTTCAAAGACTTTACCTCTGAGGAATAATGAGAAGCTAAGGTGTATTAATTTTAGGGTCGACCTATCCTAACTCTGCTCCTATCGTTGCGAATGCCTGTCGTCTAAGAGAATCATACTATTGCCTTCATACCTTAATATGATTAGCAATAGGACTTCGCCCTTGGACCCGAAGATGCTACCTGTAGTTTTACCATTCTTCAATCAACCTACATAGCGTAGTACGATCTAAGTAACAAATGTTCCTACAATTATGATTCTTTTGAGTTATGAAGATAAACAAGCCCGAACACTATATCCATGTAGCATCTACTCACTTACGTACGTCTGTTACTCCCAATACAGCATAGACTGCTGACCAGCATTCTCGAACCCATTCTGTCCTGGGCCTTCCTTTCTAGTTCTATCCAATTCTTGTTCGTTCTTCTCATGTCTGTCCTCATTTCTCGGCATAATGTGTTCTTTGTTCTTCGTCTTCTTCTTTGGCCTTGAGGTTTCCAAGTGAAGACTTGCCTTGTGACGCAATTGATTTCTTTCCTCAATATGTGTTCTATCAACTTCCATCGCTTCTTCCTGATTTCTTCTTCCGCTAGGATTTAAGGCAGGGAGAAATTCCATTAGTGCATATAACAGATTTCACAGGAAATCTTATTCAGAGAATGTAGTGAAAAAAATGCAGTTCAATCAATACCATTAAACCAGTTAAAGCAACATCAGGTACGAGTTATTGGTCTTTTAAAAATAGCCCTAAGATTTTCAGGCTGTAGATTTTGAATACTTCATTTTCAGTCTATTCATCACTGATTAAAATATATTTTCTTCAATAGTTGAGATCATGAGTCAATTGAAGCTAGACCACCGTTTAAAACCTGTAAACACTGGACGGCCGTTTCGTCCCGTTGTGGAACTCCTCAACGGTGCGTATCCACGATACCGCCTGCGAGATTCCAGCTTCCTCATGTATATGTGTATTCGAATCCTATTACTGGTCTTCTCTTTGTCTTGCTGTGCCCTTACGTGATTTTACTATAAATTAGCCTATGTAATTGCTCTTATATGCTTATTCGCCTCTCTGTTTCAAAATTTGCTCGATGTGCTTATAGCTTTGTGATCTGCGCTATCAGCTAATAAACTGCAGTTGCCGCTTCTTATTGCCTTGTGATTTCAAACAGCGTTGATTTATATAATAACGGTTATCGAGGTGATTGATTCACCAAGCAAAGCCACTACAGTATAATTAAATATGAAGTTATTTTGTTATATTACAAACTAAATCGCATTAGCAACACAAATTACTTTTAATTGTGGAATTCAGTAACTGAAATCAGTTGGATGAAAACTATAAGTATTTATCAACAAGGAGTTTCTGAAATCATAAATAAACTGTCACTTACTGTTAGTAATAATACTGACGTCATTTAAGATTGAACTATTTGCAACTGATTGATCACTGAGTAGTGACCAATATCATATTCGTATAGTCCTTGGTATTGAATAATTATCATCAATGTGATACAGTAGCACTGTGGTGTATGCTGTTGATGTCGACAGATATAAGTAGTATGTATCATCAATGGAAAATGAAATGCCCGGTGGCAGAAGGTGAAGAAGAGAACGAGAACAGAGAATGATCGGTGTAGAAATGAAAGACTTTAGTCTGAGACGATTGATTGACATTTTGCTAATGAAATATTTACTGCATGGTTCTCAGATTTTATTAAGATATTCTGTAATTTTGTGTTCACATACATTTGGTTGTTCCCACTTTTTTTCTCGTTCACTACAGTACAAGATCCATAATTTAATGTTAAATCTTCAATCAATGATAAATCTACCTAAAGTATCACCTAAAACAAGGTTCATATTAAGCTCATTATGACGACGAGTTTTGATTGTTTTTATTTCTAGTACAATTTATGTGAAATCGAAAATAGAGACAGTCTACTTTGAACGTACCTGTCTAAAGGTCGTTCTATCATGGAAAAAGTCTTCCATCTTGAAAATAATTGAAAAAGTTAATTAAACTTAAACAAATACTTCATAGTACAAGAATTGAATAAAACGTTAGTAAAACAGAATCAGTTGGTCTGTTTTTATTATTTTTAATTTACTTGTCAAACATAACTGATTGCTGTCATTTAATGAGTTTGATTCAAAAATATTTAGCCATCTACTGAAGTATTTCCAAACTTTTACCTTATCTGTATTTAACTTTATGATTTGTTTTTGGTTGAAAGCAACGATTTGTTTATGTATCAAGCACGTTATCAACTCAAATTTAGTTATAAGAAAAGATGGATAGTGGCTAGCAGTGGAATCCAGGACGTCTGTTTCGTTCTATTCTGGACTCGTCAGCTGAATGTAACTGCATCTCAGAGTTGATGTTCACTCTGTGACTCGAGCCCAGTACCGTTCAATTCAAACGCCATCGCGTTATCCACTTAGCTACTTAGTCCTTATAGCCGCCTGCTTGTTCAATGGGGTGAAGTTTATATTCATTTTGTATTATTTGTTTGTAACTTCCAATTGATATTTAGGACTGCAATTGACCAGTCTCTCATTGACATATGCGCGTCCTGTGTAGATTGCCTCGATATTATCCATCCTTAAGTACATCCAGCTGATGAATCTCAAACAGGACAAAACACGCGTCCTAGATTCCACTGCTAACCACTATCCATCTTTTTTTATAAAGCTTGTGACTTCAGGCATTATCTAGACAGTTTGCACAGAATGCATATATACTAACAAGAGACTGATCAATTGCAGTCCTAAATAACAATGGGAAGATACAAGTAAAACAACACCAAATGAATCGAATGTAATCAGTCTAGTCAAATATTTTCAAAACATTGTGTAAATCACCAAAACGATTATTTCTTCTACTTTACTTTTGAAATTTATAACCTTTCAACAATCATTTTCGTATGACCTGTAGTCTGATGACATAAAACAAAATGTTCATATAAAAAGACATAAATTAACATTCACAGTCATTTTTTTCTTAGAATCATGCTTACTTAACCTACAATATTCCACTATTATTGTAATCTAGTAGCATAGTTCATGTATATACACAATGTAAACATGATTGAATATTATAAGCAAAGATGAATAGTGGCTAGCAGTGAAATACAGCACGCGTGTTTCGTCCTACTTAAGACTCGTCAGCTGGATTTGATATTACCTTGAAGATTAATTACCATGACACTGTGTATATATTATATATGCTCGTCTAAATTTACTCTACAATCTTTCCGTTGTGAACAAGAACACGAGTGGAGGCAATCAAATGTATTCCACATGAAATTACAGAGCATCTCACTAAAATCTGAGAACCATATAGTAAATCGTTAATCCGCAAATATCAATCCATCATCTCAAACTTGACTGTTCTTTTTGTAAATATCAATCTATTGTTTCAAATTTCATGGTTCATACATTTTCACACCAATTAAGTTCCGTTTCCGTTCTTTTCTTATCAATCATCTACGGAAATACATTCTATCCCTGACCACCGTTACATACTACTTATATGGATATAAATAACCCTCATCACACTTCAATTATCATAAAAATTTCAATAAAATGAATAGACAAGTCGGTTAGTATTTGCATCACCAACTATTTATGTCATAAATAATTACTCTGTTCGCTTGTTTTTTTTTGTTTTAATGAATCGAGAGGTAACGATCATATAAAACTACATGAGATACAAAAAAAGGTTTCAACTTCATTAGAGATTTAAAATAGTTTTCATGAGGTTTTCATCGTTGTTTTTCTTTTGTTTTTTGAACAGAAAAGTTTTTCAGATGATTTGTTCCTTTCTTCTTTCACTTTTATTTAGATCTTTTTAGTTTTTATTTGTTCTAGAAAGCTGCATTGAAGTTCTGTTTGTTTTCATTCTAGTTATTAATTTGTAAATTTTGTTCTATCCTACGACTGATATATGAATATGAAATAGTTGATATCGTTTTATTAACAGATGATTCACTGAAGGTTCTTTTGTTAAGTTATTTTTTGGGATAATGAACCAATGTTAGGCCACTAGTGAGAACTTAAAATTACTGGACGGCTGTTTCATCCTAGTATGGGACTTCTCAGAAGTCACAAATGATTGATCACTGGGTGGTGATCAATGTCATGCTTGTCTAGTCCTTATTAGTGCAGATCGAATGCTATCGATCATGTTGCAATATGGCCACCAGTCTAGGTGACTCGACACTGCGGGCACTATATATTGAGATTTAGATGGTGGTTGGAGGTAGTCAACAGGAAACCCTGGACCCGGGTTTCGTGCTACTTGGCACTCGTCAGCAAGGTGTACCTGTAATCTTGAGGGAACTGATGCTCCCTAGCGGATTCGATCTCGTGTCACTCAGCTTCACAGTCAGAGACGTTACCACTGAGCTATCCGAGCCGTGACTAACCTCCTGTAGGACTGAGATGTAGCTCAGTGGTAACGTCTCTGACTGTGAAGTTGGGTGACACGAGATCGAATCCGCTAGGGAGCATCAGTTCCCTCAAGATTACAGGTACGCCTTTCTGACGAGTGCCAAGTAGCACGAAACCCGGGTCCAGGGTTTCCTGTTGACTACCTCCAACCACCATCTACTTCTCAGAAGTACGTATCCACAATCCAGCATGCGAGATTCGGGTCCAAGAACTTTGGTCTCTCACATAAACTCTTAAGCTCTAGAATATTCACCCGTCATCCAACAGTGTTAATGTATAACTTCAAGTAATCCACGAAATTGAGCGACCATCTTTGATTGTTTGGGTGGTTAACAGCCTTGCACGAAATACGTATTGGAACCCACTGTTCAGGGATTCTCACCAGAATTAAGAAGTTAGACATTAACACCAATACATACTTGCTCAGTGCTCTACAGGTTAAGAGTTCTAATGCGAGATCAGAGGCCTTAGGTCAAATCCCGCGTGCGGGTTCGTGGATGCGTTCTTCTGAGGAGTACTATAAGTTAGCTGTAAAAGGGCTTCTTTAAGACGCTATTTATTTATCCATTGATCTCACTTATCTTCTTATTCTCTACCTGCCTTTTATTCGTCAAGTGGAGAGTTATCTTTCACACTTAATCTATAACTAACTATTTCTTCTTATCCTTCAGACCATTGTTTGACTTTTATTCAATGATTGAAAACTTTCAATGATTTCTGACTCTCTATTTTATGATAGAGTTCTATATGTAACTTTAACTATGAACACGACTATACAGATTAAAGAAATGATACTGTCGTGAAAGAACAATTTACTTATCTTAACAATTATCAATCTATTCAATATTTGAAGATTCTGCTTTTGCAAGAGCATTGGAAAATGATCAGCCATTCATTTATATCACAATATATGATATCCAATCTGGTGATGCATCATGTTTTGGGAGAGTGAGCAAAGTAGGCTAATATGAAGAAATCTGAGAAAATAAAGTGTAAGAGAATAAGTAAGCCGGCGACCCAACATAAAGAATGCACATACACTTAATAGTGAAAGTAATAGATAAAATCTATCAATAATGCAGATGTGAGATAAAAACAATTTGATAATCAAAACTTAAAGCTGGCAGAATAAGATTTCGAATGTGCTATTTACACACTCAATAGATGATGAAGAGTAATATTTCTGACAAAAATTGGGCTCTAAATCTAGGGTTAGGCAGGAAGAAGGACCGATAAGGACTCTAGACTGTTCGTACAGGTTTATGCGTCATTGGTCCAGTCGATAAATCACTGTTCTCTAATTGACGGTATCATTAAGTTATATATTAATAGGGCACAAGCCCTAACTTGGAATCCTGAAGGGAAGCGGAATAGAGGAAGGCCAAAGAACACATTGCGTCGGATAATAGAAGCAGATATGAAAACGATGAATTACAACTGGACGGAGCTAGAAAGGATTGCCCAGGACAGGGTTGGATGGAGAATGCTGGTGAGCGACCTATGCTCCTTCACGAGGAGTAACAGGAGTAAGTAAGTAAGTAACAAGTTCGTAAGTTATGACACTATACAGCTCGAATAAATGATACTGTCGTGGTAGTTCTCCAAGCTTCATATCTATAGAGTAGAATTGTGTTGACGTTCATATTGAAGATTGTGAGTTTGATATGGGTTGACAGACAGTTGTTTTGAGTTCCATATGTTTTTCAACTGTAGGAATGTTCTCCTTGCTTTGCGAATCACCTCCTTTACGTTTGCATCGGATCCTCATAGTGGAGCATAGGCCGCTCACCAGTATTCTCCATCCGTCTCTGTCCTAGACAATCCTTTCCAGGTCTTTCTACTTGCGATTCATCCTCTTCATGTCTCGTTCCAATTCCCACTGCGGTGTCTTCTTTGCCCCTTTTCTTTTTCGTTTCAAATATAATTTTCATATATAGTAGAAGTATATATTTGATTACAAGCCAATGTCAATCAATTTCAAGTACAAAGAGGAGACAGATATAATTGTAAACGTAAGTAGAAAATTGTTTTGATTGAGGTCATGAACCGATTGATGTTAGACCACCATCGGAAACCTGGAAGCACTGGACGGCCGTTTCGTTTTATTGTGGGACTCCTCAGCAGTGCGTATTCACGATCCCACCCGCGCGATTCTAACCTAGGGCCTTCAGTCTCGCGCGCGAACGCTCAAGCTACTGGACCACTGAGCCAGCATTCAATGGTGTTACAAAAACAACTAAATATTAGCTTTCCTGAACATATCTCTTGAAAAATAATAAAGTGATTTTAAGTTTCGATCACTAGACATTTAATGAAACAATAAACATAATGTGTGTGTGTTACTAAAGGGTTCGAAATAATGAAAATGTTATATAATATATAATATACCCTTATAGGTTAAGGTAATTTTAAATTGTTTTCTAAGAGAACCGGACATATGTGCATACTGTGCGTATGCCTTGATATTGCCTTAATTCACAAGCTTTTATAAGCAAAGATGGATCGTGGCTAGCAGTGGAATCCAGGACGCGTGTTTCGTCCTATTTGGAACTCGTCAGTTGGACGTGCCTGAATCTCAGAGTTGATGTTCATTCTAGGACTCAAACCCAGTACCATTCGCCTCAAATGCCATCGCGTTATCCACCTAGTCCTGGATTCCACTAATTTGCGTATTTGTTTGTTTAATAAATATTGGACTTTTATTTAAGTTCCGTTATGTTTTCACTTATGTTCTCAGTTGTTTTGCAGGTCAAATTCATTTTGTTATCAATAGTTATAGAACACAGCTTTTTAATAAAGAACTAAGGATAATTACTGTAAAGTGGTGGTTGGTGGTAGTGGACACCACCATCTTACATCTAAATATAGTTCACACAATGTTGAGTTACTTAGACTAATGAACATATTACAACGTGATCAGCAATAAGAAGGAGTTGATATACTAGACAAATGTCACTAGTCAGTAAACACTAATGGTACGTGCCAAGATACATGCGATCACAGTTCATTCGTGAATGGAGTGTCAGTTTTAATAGGATTTTAAATATTACTCATATAGTTCTAAAGATAAACTGAATAAGAAAGTTAACATCAACAAATACTTTTGGAGGAAACAATTGAGATCATTCTTTCTTTAGATGATTTTTGAAAGATTTTGTACACGTTAAAAGTAATTATCACCATGAAAAAATATCAACTGTCAAAACAAAGAAAAAGAAAAGAACACTGATGTCATAAAAACAAATAAGAAACAATGAGACAGTATCTGATCAGTGACACTGAATAAAAATGTACTTTACTATGTACTTTGATAATATTGTGTTGTTCATGGAATCTGAGGTTTCTGTATCTTCTTCTAAGTAAAATTGAACACATACTATCGATGAAATATAGTTTAAATCGACAAAAGCATCCATTAATCTCCTTGCTAACTTATTAAAATAGTGCTCAAAAATAGGGTAATGTTTTTCTCATAGTATATATATATATATATATATACAAAAGCACTGTACAAACTTTTTATATTAGTATGGGACTCCTCAGCAATACACACCCACGACCCCGCATACGGGACTCGAACCTAGGACCCTAAGGTTCACACACGAACGCCTAACCTCTAGACCTCTAGAGCTGTGAACGGACGGTGTTAATGTTTAAGTTCAGTTGATCCATGATCTTGCGCAATCATTCATCTACTGTTTGAGGTATATACCTGTCTCTATTCGACACGGATTGAACTCCAATGACCACTGCTTCTCACTAGAACTCCGAGAATTACCTCTCAAAGCTAGTTACCAGTAAGCACATGATAATTATGAGTATAGGGTTTTGAATATTATTGAATTTTGATTGAGATCATGAATTGATCAATTAATTTATTTTACTCCAACATTGATCTGTCAATAATTCTTTTGTTGATTATTTCTATATTACTAAATAATTTAATCAGTTAAATTATAATATTTAATAAATGCTGATTCAATTATTTTCAAATCAATCATATTTCTAAGTCAATTATTAAAGACCATTTCATACTTACTGACTTATTATGTATTATAATAACAATAAAATGGTTCATTTTGGGAAGTATTTACTTATGTTTCTAACGTTCTATTGAATAAGTCATTTCTTTAAGAGTTAGTAATATAAGTTCTGTCAGTTCAAGTGAATTTCCATTATCATTATACATTGGGCTAAACAACATCAACTTAGTGAATATATATATATATATATATATATATATATATATACTTGAAGGAAATGAACTGTAAAGAAACACAAATACTTCTACTGAACTTTACTAATGGAAATTTCTTGTAATTTTTCAATAATACTTACAAATGATATCATGAATTATCAAAATGTTAAACGCTCTAAACTCTTTTTTTGTTTTTTCAGAATACTTCAAACTGTTTTCTTTATTTTACTGAATGAGTCGTTATGTTTTGACCTTTTGGAACATTGAAAACAATCTTGCTAACTGGATGCTTGTGGGGCTCGTTATTTTTGTTGTTATTTAGATCGGACGATGTTGCCGAAAGGGCTTTCCACTTTAGTGGTCCGAGATCTGACTCTAAGGAGATCGTATCTGATTGATATTGAGATATACTTATCGTCTATCCTTGTATATAACCATCGACTTTAATCGCGTTAGTCAACAACGGATTTAGATATGTCAAATAACGACAATGGACTTTTGAATACATATATTCTGTATATGAAGCGAATGGAATAGAGAGAAGCGAAGCGACGCGCAGTCGAGATGGCGGGTAAGCCAACTCCCATTTAACCAAGCGTTAATCAATATTTACAGTTACTCAAAACTAAGTTACAGACAAGTGATGAGTAATGGGATAAGAAGTGTACACGCACCTACGCGCTCATACAAAAACAGTGAAGATTGATAAGCGAATAATTAACAAGGTCAAGATGTGACTCAAGTAGAATGAACAGATTGAGCTTTCCGAAAGCTAGAATAAGATGTATGGGCTTAACATAATAACAGACACTACACGCTCAAATGAAAAAAAAAATAAACATAATATGGAAATCAGAAGGGTTTTTGTGGATATTATAGTAATTTCTATGGTTGAGATCATGAATCAATTGAATCTAGACCACTATGGAAAACCTGGAAACACTGGACAGCCGTTTCGTTCTATTGTGGGACTCCTCACCAGTGAGCATCCACGATACCACCTCGCGAGATTCCAACAAACGACCTACCAGTCTCGCGCCTGAACACTCAACCATTATACCATTTTTTTTCAGCGAGTCACTATCTCATAACAGACCCGGACCCGAATAAAATTTAATTTATAATAATGATTATATTAAATAAAGTATAAAAACGCTTCAAACATCATCATATTATCCATTTAGCTAATGAGTTTTGATAGCCACTTGCTAAGCGAATGGTACTGAGTTCAAGTCCCAGAATAAATATCAACTCTGAAAAACAGGTACATTCAGCTGATGAATCTTAAATAGGACGAAATTCGCGTCTTAGACTCCACCTACTATTTACTATCCATCTTTGCTTAACACTAAGATATTTAAAAAACTAAACAATAATAATTAATTTTTTTGAAAATAAAGTTGTGTCACTAAAGAAAATAAACTATAGGTCACAGTAATTAAACAAACAAACAAACAAAAAGATTAAAAAATATAGAATAATTTTATTTTCACTTATAATCATATACATAATGTAAAGAAAATGTAAAGAAAGAAAAAAATAAAGTAAAACACACTTGGCTAAAATATTTTCATCGTTATGTCTATATCAATAAATGAAGAAAAAAAAAGAAAGAAAACAAAAGAACAAACCTTAATGATTAATAAACGTTGAACTCGAACATTTTTAAAGATCTTGTTTTGACCTCATTTTACTGTTACTATGGCTCAATGTTCAATACATATATTGTTGGTTTAAATAATGTTCGATTAGAAACAGTTGTATACATCATTTCACTAAGTTTTTTTATTTTTTACTAGTAATTATAAATCTTTAATTGTTAATTATGATTTCCCTAGATAAATGAAACATGTGATAAACTATAGTTGAACTAGATTCTATGACTTAATATTACCTTATTGATGAGGACAATAAATGAGTTGTTTATTACACTTATTCAAGGTCAACATTTGGTGGCGCTTAAAATTTGAAGAATATATTAGTAGTTTCACAGATTGAAATCATGAGTCATTTGAAGCTAGATGACCATGGAAAACCTGGAAGCACTTGACGGCCGTTTCGTCCCAGTATGGGACTCCTCAGCTCACTAAAGGCAATGGTTTATTGTGGCGCAACTTCGTGGATTGGTTGAAGTTAGATATTAACACCATTGGATGCCGGCCAGTTCAGTGGTCTAGTTGGTTAAGCACCTGGCACGAGACTGATCGGTCCTGGGTTCGAATCTCGCGGAGTGCGGGATCGCAGATACGCGCTTCTGAGGAGTCCCATACTAGGACGAAACGGGTGTCCAGTGCTTCCAGGTTTTCCATGGTGGTCTCGCTTCATTTGCCTCATAATTTCAATTTGTGAAATTTCTAAAATCTCTACAAACCCCTTCTGATAATATTATTAGTTTGTTTAGATTTCATTTAACTTTTATTCCTTTAAATTTATCTCTTGTTAAATAAAAATCACTTGATATGCTTCTAATCTATATATATGAACATTCATAGTTCAATGGTGATCATCATCATCTAGTCAGTGTAGACTATGATAAAGAGCCATTTAGTTATGTATGACTATCACATCAACAAAAACCATTTAAATTTCTATATCAATTTAAGTGATGTTAATGTTTGTTAAGGCGTTAAATTAGTAATCTATGTGTAAAGGTTATATAAAAACATCTATTATAGGTGTGTAGCCCTAAGCACATATTGTTTGATCAGTAGCGTTAGAACTGTTATATCCTAGTGAAGATTAAATTACAAGTAACTTCCGGGGTCTATTAATGGACTAATATTCTACAAATATTCTTATTGTATAATTATTCAACAATTAGATTATGTATATTTATATTCCTCTTATTATAAGCTTTATTTTGACCTATAATTTATTATTGTACAATTTACTGTTCTCAAGCTATATTCAGTTTATTGACTACTGCCTCCCACGTTCACAGCCACTTTTTGGCTTTATTGTGTACAAATATTATTTCCTATTTTATGGTGCATTGCGGTCTGTTTGTTTTATATATAAACACAGTATGTTTGAAATATATGATTCGCATATTGGAAGCTGGTATTTAGTGTTCTGGACTCAAGTGAACGGACTAGGCGGACATAGGACCAATAAGGACGCTAGGCTGCTCATACCGGTCGAAGGTCATCGGTTTGGCACAGTGCTTAGATTGTATAAGTCGTATTTTGATTGGTGGATAAATCACGTGATAACTAGCCGGACATAAAGTCATAACAAGAATGTATTCATACTCGTTTAATTTCCATAACAACAATTCTTTGTGAAAGCTTTTGTCACTTAGGCAGGTTACAACTCGTTTTTTTTTAAATTGACCATAATGTGTGGTCATATCAGATCAGTGATATTAAAATATTGCAGTTACATTGAGTTTGTTTGGTTTAAATTTGACACCGACAAGAAAAGTAGAAACGAAAAATGTTCTTTGAAACGTTGTGAAACGTTTCCACGTTGAATGGAAATTTAATGATCTGAATATCTAACATTGAATACCGTCGAAAATTACATAAATTTGTAAAAATATATGATTTATTACATGTTTGCGTCTAGAATTTTAATAGTGATAGAACAAATAAATTAAACAAAAAAATCATTACTAAAATTTGCAAATAAATTGTACTTTTCATGTGTTTAACAAAATAACATTTGTGCGTATCTTCATAGTTCATCTTAGCTTTTTATACTGGCTATAGGTTAAACCGAAATGATGAGTTTCGTCCTATTTGAGATTCCTCAGCCGAAACTAAATTTATTAAAAGTTGAATTTTGAAAATCAAGATGAAATGCAGTTGCTTTCATCAGCCACTTCTAAGACAATTAGAGTAACTGTCAAAAAATATATTACATTTTTCTAGAAATATGATTTTTTTCAATGTTTATTCAAGTATGAACGTTGGGTTGTGGAGATTGTTGAAGTTTAACTGAGATCATGAGCCGATAAATATTAGAACCGCAGTAAAAACCTGGAAGCACTGGACAGCTGTTTCGTCCTGGTTTGGCACTTTTCAGCAGTCCAAATCCACTATCCAGCTAATAGGACTCGAATCCATGGTCGTGTAATATCGGGGATTGATTGAAGTTAGACATTAACACCGTTGGATCCTGGTCTACAGTAGAAGAGTGCTCACGAGAGCCGGGAGGTCCTGGGTTCCAGTCCCGTATGCGTGACTATGCGTGTGCGCTGTCGAGGAGTCCCACACCAGAACATTGTGTAAACAATACTATTAAACAATACTTGTTCAGTATATATAGATGTTTGAGCATGAAAATAAAACCACATTTATTTTGAGGATAACTCGAACCTGATTGCTGGTGAAATAGCTTTAAACATGAGCGAGGAGACTTTTACAACCCTATGGTATATCAATTCAAATGATCAAATGACAGCTGGTATGTTTTTACTTAAACAAATAAGAATTATTTTAACGTGGCTTCGTTGAAATAAACTACTTGACAGAGAATATTTTGATTGTACAACTCAATTATTCTACTTTCGATAGAATAAACAGCTTTCGCCATTTTCTTAGTTGCAATCACCAACTAATCTTAACCAGACCACCAATGAAAAACTGAAAGAACCAAACAACTGTTTCGCCCTGATGTGGAACGTCTCTGTTCTAAGTCTCCATCTAAATGAGTATTATGTGCTAAGTTTTTATTCCCCTTTTTCATCTGATTATTTTTATGTATTTCCTATGCTTAATGGTTATTTGTTTCAGTTAATTTTTAGCTCTTCTGATATAATTTTTGGTCATTTACTGTTTTACTGGAACACTGAAAGTACGATAGACAATGGAAAATGTTTCATTTGATTTCACACTATATTGAGACCGAATGGTTCATATTTCCATCTTCATTCACTTCAAGAGTTAGGACATTCGTCAAGCAACTCCATCGATGATATGTGTTTCATTCGATTTCAACCAACACTAAAAATTGGATACTTACAAATATTATGCTGATGTAGTCAATATTTTACCTAGTCATTACACTACGTACTCTAAATCATTATGTCAAATAGTTATGCACCTAAACATTTATGCCAACTAACATTTCTGTTGAGGATTGTTTACACAAATAATAAAAAATATTGAATGTAAATAACTGAGAAACAACTGAACAGTAACCGTGTTATCCAGGACACTCGTTTCGTCCTATTTAAAACTTGTCAGCTGAATACACCTGAATCCCAGAGTTGATGTTCACTAAGCAGCTCGAACCCATTATTGTTCTCTCCAATGGTTATCACTTTATTCTTCCACTTTCCGAGTTCAGATAGCCTCTATTTTGTGCAATAATTGACTGATCAGTTACAGTCCTTAACATTAAAGAGAACATCCAAACAACTATTACAAAATGAATTCATCTGAACTATAGGTTGCATTATACTAACAAAACGAATCACACAAATAAACTCAACCGAACACACACTTACATACTTACTTACTTACTTACGCCTGTTACTCCTAATGGAGCATAGGCCGACGACCAGCATTCTCCACCCCACTCTGTCCTGGGCCTTCTTTTCTAATTCCATTCAATTCTTGTTCATTTTTCACTCGTCTGTCTCCATTTCCCGGCGTAATGTGTTCTTTAGTCTTCCTCTCCTCCTATATTTAGCCTTGAGGATCCATATGAAGGCTTGTCTTGTGATGCAGTTGGGTGATTTCTTCAATATGTGTCCTATCTACTTCCAGCGCTTCTTCCTGATTTCTTCCTCCACTGGAATCTGGTTTGTTCTCTCCCACAGTACGTTGTTGCTAATAGTGTCCGGCCAACGGATCCGAAGTATTTTGTGTAGACAACTGTTAATAAACACCTGTATATTCTGGATGATGGCTTTCGTAGTTCTTCAGGTTTCCGTCCCATACAGTAGACCTGTGTTGACATTTGTATTGAAAATCCTGACCTTAGTGTTGTTTGACAGACAGTTGTTTTGAGTTCCAGATGTCCTTCAATTGTAAATATGCTGCTCTTGCTTTGCCGATCCGCACCTTCATATTTGCATCAGATCCACCGTGTTCATCAATGATGCTGCCCAGATATGTAAAGGTTTTCACATCTTCCAAAGCCTCCCCGTCAATTGTGATTGGATTGGTGAATGCTGTGTTGTATCGGAGAACCTTGCTTTTCCCTTTGTATATTGAGACCTACTGATGCTGCTGAGGCTGCTTCTACACTGGTCGTTTTCTCCTGCATTTGTTGTTGCGATTGCGATAGAACCGAACACACACACACAAAGTAATTATTATCGAATAATGATACTCAGTATTTACACATTATTTGTTGTTCTTGTTATTATCAGGTAATATTACTGAACTGATCATTTACAAGGATCAGGGTGGCATTGAAAGTATTCAACGTTTTCGAATATCTACAACAATCTTCATCATTGACTATTTTTCCCTTTATAACTCAATGTAATATACATCCTAAATTAAATATTTCCTTCTGAAAAAAAAGATAATAATTAAATACATGGACAATAATGAACAAACAAATAAACAAGCAAACAATCAGTATTTACTTAAGCATAATTCATTGACAGTTGTAAATGTTTATTTTTTTGGTTTTTTCATCATTATTGACTGATGTATCACTGTTCCATAAATCAAAAAGACATACTCAACCATGATTAAACTTTCTCATGGATATAAATGAAAAAAAACAACAAAGAAATAGAAAAAAAAGTGATTTCTTACTTACTTACTTACGCTTGTTACTCCTCGTGGCCGCCCACCAGCACACTCCACCCAACGTTGTCCTGGGCATTCCTTTTCATCTGTTTCCAGTTGTTATTCATCCTTTTCATAGTTACTTCTCTTTCCATTCCTAATTATGGAACAAATGAATTATTGAAATACAATGGAAAAAAACGAGACTTATATTTAAAAAAGTGGTATGCATGAAGTGTGAAAACAGTTTTTTTTCAAAATCATTTGTAAATAGATTGATGATGTTAAAACATTTAGTTGTGTTGTGTTTTTTTGTTTGTTTGTTACTGTTCTAAAGCTAAACTTTTAAAAGAAAAAGGAAATGAGAAAAAATTGAAGTGTGAGAAAAATTATTCAAATAACCATGGTAATTATATGTAACCAACCAAGAGAGTTACTAATAATTCTATTTATTTATTAATTTTTATTTTTTATTTTTTTTGGGACGTACACAATATTTATAAATATTGTACGCATCAATAACTTAATCAGAGAGTTTGTTTTTTAAATGTGAAATACTGGGATTGTCATAAAATTGGTACTTTTCATAAACTTAAATAAAGCATGAATAAAATTGAATTCAGAATACAGTCATTTCGGTTTCTCTTCACAGTTATATACAAATTATGAATCAAACGAATTAGCTTGTAGATAACTAGAAAAAAACTTCGCCTAGAGCCCTTCTTGAGCTACTGCCGGTTCCAAGCCCGGTTAAAGGTGGAGGGTTGGGTATGGGGTTAGTGACCCCCTCTAGTAGAAAACGAACTCGCTAAAAGAAGTGCTAACCAGAAAAAAACAACTAAAAGGAAACTAATGGATTATTATAAATTCATTGTATTGTGGAAATAATATTATACTTACCTTACTAAGAAAAAAAAGCTAGAATATCTTTAAAAAGAACTATTATATAACAGTCTATGACCTAAAAACAAGGATTGGCAAGAAAAGGACCGCGTTCCTACAGTTGAACAACATATGGAACTTAAAACAACTGTCTGTCAATCAATATCAAAGTTATGTTCTTTCATACGAACGTCAACACAGTTCTTCTGTATGGAGCTAAAACTTGAAGAGCTACTACAATCCTCACTAAAAATGTACAAGTATTTCTAAACAATTTACTACATAAGATACTGAATATCTGTTGATCGGATACCATCATCAAGAGACTACTGTGATAGAAAACAAATCAGCTTCCAGTTGAAGAGGAAATTAGGAAAAGATGTTGGAAGTGGATAAGACACACATTTAGGAAATTATCAAACTGTATCACGATGAAGGTGTTCACTTGGAAAGGAATTGAAAAAGAGAAAGGCTAAAGAACACACTGAGTTGAGAATCGAAAGTACATAAGAAAAGGATGAAAGAATTGGCAAAGTATTGTCCAGGGCAGAGATGGATGGAGAATGCTGATGAGAGGTCTATGCTCCTCCATGAAGTTTAACAGACGTAATTAAGTAAATAAGTAAGTATAAATAAAGTATATCAAAGATAATCTAAAAATAATACTTGAGTAAAAATAATAACGATATGACAAGAAGATATTTCTCTACTTTACTACACAAATACTTCAAATCGTTATGAAATAGCTTTCAAATGAATCGCGTAATAATAGGTGGCAACAAGCTCTTTAAGCAAAGATTGATAGTAGCTAGCAGTGGAATCCAAGACGCGCGTTTCGTCCTATTTGAGACTCGTCGGCTGGACGTGCCTGCATCTCAGAGTTGATATTCACTGTGGTACGCGAACCCAGTATCGTTCATTTCAAATATCATCACGTTATCCACTTAGCTGCTGAGTTCTGATCACCACCCACAATGGGGAGATACAAATAAAACAACACTAAGTGAATTTAAAAAGATGGAAACACTTAGAAATCAATGAAGAGACTCTTCTTTATGAACGAGTTAATCAGAAGCGTTTGAGAGATTTCAATGTCACGGCGCCATCTTCAGTGCTTAATACTAACGTACGATCAGTTCACAGGGAATTTTGTACAAAACATGATAACTGAGAGGCTATAGCAAATAAAACAGCGAGAATACAATTTATGGACGAATCAATCAGGTATAAGATAACAGATATCGGATTTGGGCAGGAAAGCCTTTCATCCATTTGGCTAAGTAGATTTCTGGCATCATAGCTGTTGTGACTTTAACTTGGGTCGATTTTTACCCCGTGTCAATTGTTGCGTCCTTGGCTGAAAGATTAGAGAGCAGCGTACTTATCGATCGATTCGGTGACACGTAAAACACGTACGAACGGCCTAGAGTCCCGATTGGTTCCGCCTCCCTGTCTATCCCAGCCAGCTGAGTCCAGAACACAAGTCACAACCTCTGAGATATGAATCGTTGTATTTCAGACATACTCTATTTATATACTAACCAAACAGACCACATCGTACCATAAAAATAGAAAACAACATTTGTACAATATTTAACGAATGAAATAAATAATGGCCAATAGGAAATGTCCATTTAACGTCCAAGGACATCATTAGACTTAACATGATAATGATTGGCACATTATTCTGCATCCATAACAATAGCTGATGTCAGTTCCTGATGAAAACCCCATGTATAATTATTAACTAAGTCAAATTATGACAATTGTTGCGAACTGGATAATAAAAGCACCAGTAACACTGGCTGCAGCCAGGTGCTTTAATATATAAGGATGATTGGAGAGCGAACAGACTCCTACTTAGGCTTGTTAATGTGCATCGTGTCGTTAACCTGTTAGGTTCGTTAAGCTTGAATGCTACTACTGATTCGACTTATTCGGAACAGAACGAAGGATCAGGATTCAGAGACTCAATAGGCTATTCTGGTCCGCTGTCCCCGACTCAGCTAACTCGATCAAGAAGTCTTGGTAAGGCGTAGAAAGTGTATTCTACAGGCAAACAGCAGATTCCAAGTCAGGTCAGGTCAAGCACACAAATCAAGCGTATTTATACAAATATTTACAATCGATATTGTCATGGAAAATTTTTAAACATTAATCAATAAGTTCGTCAATTGACCGCTATTTAACATTTAATCGATATTTCATCAATTGACCTATTTGCACATTTATTCGATAAGTTCATCAATTGACCCCCATACAGATATTTAAACAGTTAATCGATAAGTTAATCGATAAGATAAAATTTAAAAATATGAGTTTGGGGGATCTATCGTCCCCAACATGTCCACAAGTAGCATTTTGCGTACTCAACAACTGGAGTGCACACAAACAATATTGAAGCTATGTGGTCGATGCTGAAAGGGTTTTTAGAACTTTATTATGGCTCCAGAAGCCGACTATTCTGTAGCCATATGGATGGTTTCCTCTACTGCATGCATTACGATTTTAGAACCTCTGAATCTCTTTCTAACCTTGACAAGTTTTTGAACCACATATAAGAAGTGTATCCACTTTATTTCCTTGGTTTTGTATAACATCTTTCTACTCTATACTGACTGTTTGCTGATTGGCTGATATTTCCGAAGATCACTTGAGATTCGTTCAAAGGTTGTCCATAAATTATAGTCTCGCCGAAATCCAATGGACCAGTGCTCCCTCGATTCTACTGCAGGCTGAAAATACACAAACCAAACATCCCACTACGTCCAACTGTAGCACTCACCGGAACTTACTTACTTACTTACGCCTGTTACTCCTCGTGAAGGAGCATAGGCCGCTCACCAGTATTCTCCATCCAACCCTGTCCTGGGCAATCATTTCCAGCTACTTTCAGTTCTTATTCATCCTTTTCATATCTGATTCTATTTCACGACGTAATGTGTTCTTTGGCCTTCCTCTTTTCCGCCTTCCTTCAGGATTCCAAGATAGGGCTTGCCTCGTGATGCAGTTTGACGATTTGCCTAATGTATGTCCTATCCATTTCCATCGTCTTTTCCTAATTTCTTCTTCAGCTGGAAGTTGGTTAGTTCTCTCCCACAGAAGGCTATTGCTGATGGTATCCGGCCAATGGATGTTGAGTATCTTGCGTAGATAGCTATTTATAAATACTTGTACTTTCTTGATTGTGGTTGTTGTAGTTCTCCAAGCTTCAGCTCCATACAGTAGAACTGCCTTGACGTTCGTATTGAAGATTCTCACTTTGATATTGGTTGAAAGTTGTTTTGAGTTCCATATGTTCTTCAATTGTAGGAATGCGGCCCTTGCTTTGCCGATCCTCGCCTTTACGTCTGCATCGGATCCTCCTTGTTCATCGATGATGCTTCCCAGGTATGTGAAGGACTCTACATCTTCCAGAGTTTCGCTATCAAGTGTGATTGGATTGCTGTTCTCCGCTTTGAATTTGAGGACCTTAGTTTTCCCCTTGTGTATGTTGAGGCCTACTGATGCAGAGACTGCTGCTACACTGGCTGTCTTTATCTGCATCTGTTCGTGTGTATGCGATAGGAGGGCTAGGTCATCTGCGAAGTCCAAATCGTCTAATTGGTTCTGAGCTGTCCATTGTATGCCGTGTTTTCCTTCAGATGTCGAGGTCTTCATAATCCAGTCGACCACCAGAAGAAAGAGGAAGGGAGAGAGTAGACAGCCTTGTCTGACTCCGGTCCTTACTTGGAATGCATCTGTCAGCTGTCCTCCATGCACTACTTTGCACTGTAGTCCGTCGTATGAGTTCCGGATAATATTGACAATCTTCTCAGGAACTCCGTAGTGTCAAAGAAGTTTCCATAATGTCCTCCTATCTACACTGTCGAATGCCTTTTCATAATCAATGAAGTTGATGTATAGTGATGAGTTCCACTCAACTGATTGTTCGACGATGATCCGTAGTGTTGCAATTTGATCTGTGCACGATCGATCTTTACGGAATCCAGCTTGTTGATCTCGAAGTTGGACGTCTACTGCATCCTTCATCCGGTTCAGCAACAATCTGTTGAAGACTTTCCCTGGTATTGACAGTAGTATTATGCCTCTGTAGTTTTCACATTTGCTCAGATCTCCTTTCTTTGGAATCTTGACGAGGTGTCCTTCTTTCCAGTCCATCAGCACTTGTTCCTCCTCCCAAATCTTTTGGAGTAGAAGGTGTAGCATGTTTGTGGTTGTTTCGATGTCTGATTTCAGTGCTTCAGCTGGTATGTTGTCGGGTCCTGCTGCTTTCCCGTTCTTGATTTGTCTGACGGCCATTCTAATTTCTTCCGTAGTTGGTGGATTGACATCTATAGGAAGATCTGTGTGTGCTGCTTCGATGTCCGGTGGACTCATTGGAGCCGGCCTATTCAGGAGTGCCTCGATGTATTCTACCCATCTGTTACGCTGTTGTTCAATTTCGGTGATTGGCTTGCCTTCTTTGTCTTTGACCGGCCTCTCTGGTTTACTGTATTTCCCTGATAGTTTCTTCGTTGTATCGTAAAGCTGTTTCATATTTCCTTCTCTAGCAGCTTTTTCTGCCGTCGTTGCTAGTTCTTCCACGTATTTCTTCTTGTCGGCTCTAATGCTCCTCTTCACTTGTTTGTTTGCTTCTATGTATTCAGCTTGTGCTTGGAATTTCTCTGCTCGTGTTCGGCTGTTGTTTATTGCTGCCTTCTTGTTCTTCCTTTCTTTGATCTTGTCCAGTGTTTCTGTAGAGATCCATTCCTTATGATGGTATTTCTTTAGGCCGAGAACCTCTTGACACGTTGAAGTTAATGCTTCCTTGATGCCTTTCCAGTTGTCCTCCATAGTAGTTTCTTCTTCTTTCAGTAGATCCTGTAAGGCATGGAACCTGTTGTTGAGAGCTATCTTGAATTCATTGAGTTTGACAGTATCTCGAAGGAAGGCTGTATTGAACCTTTGTATTGCTGTTTGTCCACTTGTCCAGTTCTTTTTTAGCTTCAGTTTCAAATTGGCTACAACTAGGTGGTGATCCGAAGCTACGTCAGCACCTCTCCTGGTTCTCACATCTTCCATTGTCCTTCGGAATTTTTTGTTGATGCAAATATGATCTATTTGGTTCTCTGTAGTGTGGTCCGGTGAGATCCATGTAGCCTTGTGTATACGCTTGTGTGGAAATATTGTGCCTCCTATGACCAATTTGTTGAATGCACACAAATTTTCAAATCTTTCTCACCGGAACGCCAACATACAATTTGTTAAGAGAAGTTTTATGAATAATGAAACATTTAGAGGATTCATCCAACCATTCCATCAAATCCCTTACACAATTCCTTGATCAGATTAAGAACATTCAATAAATGATTTCCATCACACAACATTATTTGTGTTAGATAGTTAAATCAGTAGTTAGGCTTGAAACCGTTTAGAGTATAAAAAATGAAATTGATTAAACTCACTTGGAAAAATGATGAGTTTATTACTTATGTTATATCCTGATAAAAATTATGAATGGTAACTCTTGAGAACTATTTATGGACCAATACGATAAATATATTTTTATTACACAATCGTTAAGTAGCTAAACTATGTATATTCATGTTCTACTTATTATAAGCTTTATTTTGACACACAGACTATTATTATACGATTTACCATTCTTGAGTTATGCCCAGTCTATTAATTACGGTCTCCCACATTCACAGCCACTGTCGACTAGATCTTGTACAAATAGTGTTTTCTATCTTATGGTACGATGTAGTCTGTTTGTTTTGTATAAAACTCCAGTATGTTTGAAATACATGATTCATATCGTAGAGGCTGAGATTGGTGTTCTGAACTCAACAGGCAAGGCTAGACAGTAAGAAGGACCGATAAGGACTCTAGACTGCTCGTACGTGTTTATGTGTCATTGGTTTGGTCGATAAATCAATGTCCTCTAATTGGTGGTATCATTGCGTTATATATTAATAGAACACTAGTTCACAAGTTATAACATTTTACTTCTGAACAAATTATTTATTTATAACACAAACTCTTGTGTTGACTGATAGCTGTAAACATTATTTGGAAAGATATATCCTGGATTATTATCCAGCGGAAATAAACAGTCCGTTAGACTATTTCCTTAATAAATTAGGTTAATTAACTGAATACTGGACAAAGATAGAGAGAATTTTGTAAGATGTTAAACAATATTTTGTTTACGTTCTGGTTATTCTGCATGCTACTTACCTAATAACTTATCCATGTTACCCCTCGAGGAGAACAGGTAGTCGACTAGAATTATCCAGCCAAATCTGTTATGAGATCTCCTTTACAATTGTTAACAATTATAACTACCCTTCCGATGTCTAACTCAATATGTTCTGTTATCCAACTCTTTCACTTTTACATTAAGTATTCCAAATCAGACCCTGCTTGTGTTGCATATTGATAATTTCGATAGAATGACCTATACATCTAAAGTTTCTTTCCCTTAGTCCCTATTGATTTGAAGACTGTCCCGTCCTCTCGCAAAGTAGGTTGTTGGTCATGGTATCTGCAAAACGGATATGTAGTATCATGCGTAGATAATTGTTTATGAATACTAGTAACTTTTGGATAATGGTTGTAATAGTTCTCCAAGTTTCAGCTCCATATATGAGAAGTGTCTTCACGTGTGTATTGAAAATTTTGACTTTGGTGTTGGTTGATAGTTGTTTTGAGTGTTATATGTTACTCAGCTGTAGGAATCCTGTTCTCGCTTTGCTGATTCCAGCATTCACATCTGAATCAGATTCTTCGCTTTTTTAACGATATTGTCTATGTACGTGACAGCTTTCAGGTCACCGAAATCTTCTCCATCAAGTATGATTTGGTTGGTACTCTTTTTATTGAATTTTAAGACCTTATATGTTGAGTCCTACCGATGCATAGACTTTTGCTTCACTATCTGCCTTCAACTGCACATAAAATCTGTTCGACTATGGTAGTTATGATGTGATCTGTTAAGCTAGATTGTTGGACGTATTCGTCAAGATATATTGAACTAATGTTTTTTACAGAATATAGAACGTAGGGTGCCCTGACAACAAACTTAAACCATCAAATACCAAAATATTGTGGATGCGTTGACATTCAAACTAGCGGATATGATACAGTATGATCAACACATTTGATCATCATTAAGGTATAGGCAAACATGATTCTGGTTACTGTCTAGTGATGATCAATTTTTTTTTCGACAAGTGATGTTCTATCTAATCATGTGTTATTTATATTTGTGTAGTAATACAATAGAAAAGTATATCAATAATAATGATATATATATTTAGCGGAATTTTAAAAGCTATGAATGGTTGATTTTCAAATGATAATTGTTTTCACTACACTCCTTTGAAATAATTCAATACGTGGAAGCACTGAACGGCCGTTACGTTCTAGTATCACAATTGATTGATCACTGGGTGGCGATAAATGTCATGCGTGTCTAGTCCTTATTAGTGCAGATCGAATGCTATCGATCATGTTGCAATGTGGCCACCAATCTAGGTGACTCGACACTGCGGGCACTATATATTGAGATTAGATGGTGGTTGGAGGACTAGACACGCATGACATTAACCACCAACCAGTGATCAATCAATTGTGATTACATCTCAGTCCTACAGGAGGTCAGTCGCGGCTCGGATAGCTCAGTGGTAACGTCCCTGACTGTGAAGCTGGGTAACACGAGTTCGAATCCGCCAGGGAGCACCAGTTCCCTCAAGATTACAGGTACACCTTGCTGACGATTGCCAAATAGCACGAAACCCGGGTCCAGGGCATCCTGTCGGCTTCCTCCAACCATTATCTAATACTGATTTATTTAATAACAATCTACCTAATGCTCAGTTTATTCAAAATTATCAAGTCAAACCTTGATAATGATACCTACATTTGTCATAAAGAAGTTAATAATGTGAATTAATAACTGAGAACTACTATTTGCTCAATAAAAAGAATAAAACATAATTTTTAAAGGTGAAAAAATTTATACAAATGGACTATCTCAGTACTATTAAAGTATATCTGTGATAATTTTTAACTGCGAAAATAATGAAGACAATAACAGATCGAATGTAATAATCATTATCAGTCACTGTGATTGAACTGTTGCCATGTATGTGCTTAATTGTTTTTTAGATCTACTGAAATAGGCAGACTTTATGTAGACTAATTAATTGTTTTTTAAACATCCTTACAATAAAAAGACAATGAATGATATAGTGAAGATGAAATTTAAGATTAGTCAGAAACAGTGTAAGCTGTTTAATAAATATACTCAATAGTCAATTTCTAATACCGGTATAATTTCACAGGTAAAGTGAACGACAACCGTTAGTGTGGAAATTTATTAATGACATTATTATAGAAGAGGTTATTATCAAAATGACGTCTAAACAATGATTGTGGTTTTGTCGTGAACGAGAACACAATTGGGAATATTCGAATGTATTTGAACATATAACTACAGAATACCTTAGTGAAATCTGAAAACCATATAGTAAACAATAGATTTGCATAATGTTAATCAATCGTCTCAGTTTTTATTGTTCTACCGATTCCACATCATTCATTCTTTTTCATAGATCTTCTTAACCTTACAGCCTCCAGGCATTTCACTTTCGATTGATGATACATACTACCATATATCTGTCGAGATCAGTAGCACATATCGTAGTTTCATTTCAAATAGAGTTTATGGTAAATTATTGCCAAATAATTGAAATAATATATTCTATTTAAAATTGAACTGGATAAGAACACTTTCATTTCGATACTGTAATAAGAAGACAGTGAGACCTACTGCAGCGTTGGTAGAAAAATGGCCTGTCTACATCACCTTACCATTTAGAGTTGATTCAAATAGCCTTTTATTGAAACAAAGGCTTAAATCCGTCATCAACAAAACGTATTGCGCAGCAAAGGTCATCATCAAAGAAAGAACAAGGTGCATGCTCCATCCAAAACCTAAAAGACATGAAAACGATTGTGTCACATCCCACCGTATTTACCAATTTAAATGTGTGTGTGGTCACACATACATAGGGAGGAGCAATCGTGATCTCAAAATTAGGGTATGTGAACATGTACCGAAATGGTTGCAGATACAAATAAAATCATGTGACCCACTAAGATAACAGGATAAACATTCAGCATCCTCTATTGCTAAACATATATAACCATCCTTCCTCTTTAATGTCTCACATTAATTGGCGCCCAAATACTGTGAAACTATTCGATCAAATTTAGACGAAAGTTCTTACATATTATCACATGGTTCTGATAGTCTTCGTCCTCTTATTACGCTATTGAAATTTATCAAAGGGACTAATTGCTTTAAACACACAGCGGCGAACAACAGTTAAGATGCAAGTCGACCCCAGGAAAGTACGCTATTAAAAATGGGAGGTGTGTTGGGGACGTTAGATCCCCAGAATTCACTTGGAAAAGGTCCTAATTTTGTAATTTTATTTTTGAAAATTTGAATTTCTTTATTTTTGCACCAAAACCTCTCTTTTCACCTTCATGTCATATTTCCCACTTGAGAGAATCTGAAACGCTATTGGTTCGTTGTGTCATTTAGTATGCTATTTTGTAACGCTTCCCAAGGACGGTTTTGTGTTGTATGTATATATATATTAGTTTTGATTTGTGTCTGTTGTTATCGCTTGTGCTTCTGGCTTTTGTGGAATATACTTCTCTGTTCGAACTTCGACATTTCTCTCTAGTTAGCGGATGTGAGACGAAACAGAATAGTTAGTATATTTATCATTGGTCACAAGTCATTGTTCCGTTCGCAGACTAAATGAACTCGTAATCGTTTCAAACCTAACAAGATTTTATTTTTAATCTTAAACGTTAACTATATGTAATTTCGGTACTTTTCATTCAAGATGTCGGGTGGTGTTACAATGAACCTATTCATGACAAACGGTTCCAGATAATTTAAACTTTAAAATATATTAGTCATTTTAGTTTCTACGTTTACTATGAAATGAAATATCTTGATAGTTAGTTACATTGTTTCAAATAGATGATTGTTTTAATTTGAATAGATAATAAGTATTTTAGGTTTAATCTTTTATGATAAGAATTTTTTTTTCTTTCCGTCTTTTCTTAGTATCCGGTTTTAGTCATTTGATAAATGATATAAATTTGCCAGTGAAAATAATTAAGTATTAAACATTCCATTCAATTGGTTAACCACTTTTTTTGTTTCTATATAGTAGATTAAACCATGGAAGTGTTCTTATCTACTTCCATTTTAAGTAGAATATATTATTTGACTTACTTACTTACTTACGCCTGTTACTCCTAATGGAGCATAGGCCGACGACCAGCATTCTCCATCCCACTCTGTCCTGGGCCTTCTTTTCTAATTCCATTCAATTCTTGTTCATTTTTCACTCGTCTGTCTCCATTTCCCGGCGTAATGTGTTCTTTAGTCTTCCTCTCCTCCTATATTTAGCCTTGAGGATCCATATGAAGGCTTGTCTTGTGATGCAGTTGGGTGATTTCTTCAATATGTGTCCTATCTACTTCCAGCGCTTCTTCCTGATTTCTTCCTCCACTGGAATCTGGTTTGTTCTCTCCCACAGTACGTTGTTGCTAATAGTGTCCGGCCAACGGATCCGAAGTATTTTGTGTAGACAACTGTTAATAAACACCTGTATATTCTGGATGATGGCTTTCGTAGTTCTTCAGGTTTCCGTCCCATACAGTAGACCTGTGTTGACATTTGTATTGAAAATCCTGACCTTAGTGTTGTTTGACAGACAGTTGTTTTGAGTTCCAGATGTCCTTTAATTGTAAATATGCTGCTCTTGCTTTGCCGATCCGCACCTTCATATTTGCATCAGATCCACCGTGTTCATCAATGATGCTGCCCAGATATGTAAAGGTTTTCACATCTTCCAAAGCCTCCCCGTCAATTGTGATTGGATTGGTGCATGCTGTGTTGTATCGGAGAACCTTGCTTTTCCCTTTGTATATTGAGACCTACTGCTGCTGAGGCTGCTGCTACACTGTTCGTCTTCTCCTGCATTTGCTGTTGCGTTTGGGATAGAAGGGCCAGATCATCTGCGAAGTCTAGATATTATTTGACTTTATTTGAAACGAAACTATGGTGTGTTCTACTGATCTTGACAGATATATGATAGTATGTATCTGCTAGGTTTGAAGGGATTACGAGTTCATTTAGTCTGCGAACGGAACAAAGACCTGTGATCAATGACTAATATCCTAGCTATTCTGTTGCGACTCAGACACGCTAAATAGAGAGAGAGAAGTCGAAGTTCGAACAGAGAAGTATATTCCACAAAAAGCCAGAAACACGAGAGATAACAACAGACACAAATCAAAACTTATATATACAGCACAAAACCGTCCTCGGGAATTATTACAAAACAACATATTAAAAGGCACAATGGACCAATAGCGTTCAAGATTCTCCTAAGTGGGAAATACGACATGAAGGTGAAGAGAGCGCTTTTGGTGCGAAAACAAAGACATTCAAATTTTCAAAAATAAAATTACAAAATTAGGACCTTTTTCACTCAATTAAATTATCCCTCGTCATATCAACGTTACATATAAACTTACTTGGAAGAAAAACGGAAATAATGATAATTACTTATCTGAATAATCCTTGTCTCACCTTAAAGTACACAAAAGTACACAAGAGTGTCTCAGGAAAATCATCATGACTGGAGTGACATGACATTGAGTTAATCAGACTTGTTTTTCAATTATGCATTTTCAGTTAGACATTAACACCGTTGGATGCCGGCCAGTTCAGTGGTCCACTAGGTTAAACGTTCGCGTGGGAGACTGACAGGTTCTGAGTTCGAATTCCGCGGGCGGGATCGTGAGTGAGCACTGATAAGTAATCCTATACTAGGACGAAACGGCCATCCAATGCTTCGAGGTTTTCCATGGTGGTCTAGCTTCAATTGACTCATGATTTCAATCTGTGAAAACAATAAGACTCAAAATCGGTATCTTTCACTTCAAGCACTAACAATTTATCCAATCGGCCACTTAGTTCCGTTATTCATTGACTTGTTCAGCGGGTATGATGTGACATACTATCGGTAAGGATTTATATTCTTCCGTTGCCAATATCAAGAATTCCGTTCTTAAACATGGTCAGATTTTACCATAACCTGTAAATAAGTTGTTATGTAGAGGTAATTCGCTTAGAATTCACATCTACCATTAAACATTGATTAACTGCACTCACTAGCGTTAACAAAAATAATAAAAATCCTGTTAAACTATGTCTATTCGATGGCAAATTTTCAAAAAAGTTGTCCAATCAAACAAATTCTACTATTCTATTTCATGAAGCAATGTAGAAATTTATCAATGACTGAGAATGATATCAGGAACAACTTTTTTTTTAAACTGTTACTTTTGTATACAAAATGAATATTTTTTAATAGTTAAATTCATTAGTCAATTACAGTTAGACCACCATGGAAAACCTGGAAGCACTGGACGTCTGTTTCATCCTAATATAGGACTCCTCAACAGTGCAGTTCTACGATCCCACTTGCGGGATATAAGTATTTCTTCAAGCAAATAAATGTCGTAGATTACAAATTCTAATCAAACATTTATATAAGTCAGTTTAGGGGTTGTGGAGATTGTTAAGTTTTTGATTGAGATCATGAACCGATTAATGTTAGACCACCATTGAAAACCTGGAGGCACTGGACGGCCGTTTCGTCTTATTGTGGGACTCCTCAGCTGTGCGCATCCACGATCCTGCTTGCGCGATTTGAACCCAAGGCCTTCGGTCTCACGCGCGAACGTTTAACCTACCGGACCACTGAGCCAGCATCCAATGGTGTTAATGTCTAGCCTCAATCAATCCACGAAATTGTGCGACCATCTTCCATTGTACTGAGGTATATACCTGTCTCTATCCGACACGGATTAGCTCCACTGGTCATGGCTTCGTGGAAATAACAGACAAATCTACAGTAGATAACTTCATTGACCAAATATTTAGATAATAGCCGTTTAAGTTTAAACATACCTAATATTTTGTAACCTTGGTCATTCAAATTAATTTACCTAAATTGTAACTAGTTTTCTTGTTAGAGTTTCAAGAAACTCTAGAGTTTTTTTCCTATTATAGAAATAATTACACACTACTTAATGATATAATTGTGACAAAAAAAAACACAGTAGAATATGAATAGATACCTTCATTTCTCTCCTTTATATCAATATTCAATTTACAATCAAAGCGCCGAAAGTTTCATCATTAATATATTCACTTCCATTTATTCACATGCACATTTACAGAATACTAATTCAATGAATGAGCGCAGAAAGAGAGTTTATTTTGTACATTTTCTTCTAGAAAATAAAAGTGTTAATTGCCATTATCATTATTATTATTATTATTACTAATATTACTTAAATTGATATACCTTCAATACAACATTTACATTACATAAGTATTATTAGGACTAGAAATATATGTGTGTATAAGTGTGTGTGTGTGTGTACGTGCGTACTCTGTTTTCAAGCAAAAAAGCGCACACACACAAAGAAAACTCCTTATTACTGTCTCAAAAAGATGAAGATAGAGATGGAAAGGAATAATTTATTTTAATAATTATGATAAAATTCCTTATTTATGTATATAGTGAGTTTCTTTTTATGGAATAAAATGAAGGATTCAGTCGATGTAAGCTGGACCACTGTTGAAAACCTGGAAGCACTGGACAGTCGTTTTGTCATAAGATGGTACTACTCAGAAGTGCACACTCATGATCCTAGTGAGAAGCGGTGATCAGTGAAGTCCAATCCGTGTTGAGTAGAGACAGGTATCTACCTCACACCATGGATGAATGGTTGTGCGAGATCATAGGTCAATTGAAGTTAGACACTAACACCGTTGGATCATGGCTCAGTGGTTTAGAGGTTAATCGTCCACCCACCAAACTGAAAGTTCTGGGTTGGAGTCCAATATTAGGACGACTCGGCCGTCCAGTGATTCCAGGTTTTAAATAGCGGTCTAGCTTACACTAACTCATGAGTTCAACTATTAAAATCACTACAATTTCCATAAACCTCCACTCTAATGAAATTGTAATTATCTAAAATAAAATTGAGCCGTACTTATTACGTATAGTTGATATTTTATATATTGGATTCTTTCTATAATATTTATGGAAAGTAAGAATAGTAAAATTAACGCACGAATAATTCGTTTTACAGTATTCGATCAGAACTAAGATTTAAATAGACATGACATTGATTACTACCCATTGATTAGTCAGTTGTAAATATCTGGATCCTACAAAAGGTTAACCCTTGCCAATATAATTCAGTGATAATATCTAAGACTGTAAAGCTGGATGACCAGTGTTCCAATCTTACAGGGATCATCGCTTCTCTGAAGATTTCAGGTATACTTTGTTGATGAAATTTAAGTTAATCTGGTAAGTTAGTCAACTACTTAACATAAGTGATTTTATTTCAACGCCAATGATTAACTAAAAGAGGTTTGATATACTGTTCTTAAGAAATCTGTGATAGATGTTCGAAAAGACTAAATAAAACTTGAAATATGATATTCACCATGGAAGTTAAAATCGATCAGTATTTATGTGGTGAAAATGAGACTTCACCAACTGGAGGGTCAGGCTACAGTGCTTAATACTTGTAAAGTGTCATAGCTGAAAAAAACAAACAAATAGATAATTATATAAATAAGTATCATAAATAATATAAAACAAGCAAAGATGTATGTTGGCTAGCAGTGGAATCCAGGATGTGCGTTTTGTCCTATTTAGAATTCTTCAATTCGATGTGCCTGCATCCCAGAGTTGATGTTCACTCCAGGAATCGAACCCAGTGCCGTTCTCTTCAACTCTGGGATGCATGTACATCCAATTGATGGATCTCAAATAGGACGAAATGCATGTCCTGTATTTTATTACTAATCACCATCCATCTTTGACTATAGTGCTTGTGAATTAAGGTAATATCAACGTATTCCGCATAGTATACACATATGCTAATGAGAGACTGATCAATTGCAATTCTTAACATCAATGGGAATATTTAAGCAAACAATACTAAGTGAATTTAAGACAAAATTGGCTTAAAAACTGAGCATTAGTGATGAGGTCGATTCATCTAATTATCAACCAATTTGTCATCTTTACATAATAATAGATGGTATTACTTTAAGAGAATAAACTTAACCTTTATGCTTCAGCGATAACGTTCGGACGAAATGAAAAGTCGAGATCATGTTTCAGCTCAACGTGAATTATTTTTTTCAAAATTAACTCTGTTTTTCAAATCAGTATGAAAATTATTCAAAGTAATATTAATTGTGATATTTTCTTTGGTAAAACATCGATTTTATTTCACTGTGACGTTTGTTCAGCATAATGTTTGATTTGGATTAATGTAGTGTGAACCTCATTTAATAGCATAGGTTTCTTTTTTAACGATTCTGTGTATTAAAAGGGGTTTTGTAGAGATTTTAGTAATTTCAGTAGTTGAGATCATGAGTCAATTGAAGCTAGAACACCATGGGAAACCTGAAAGCACTGGACGGTCGGTTCGTCATATTGTGTGACTCCTCAGCAGTGCGCATCCACAACTCCGGCTCAGTGGTCTAGTGATTCTGGGCCCGAATCACCAATCTAACCACTATATCTATTTAACCATTAGTGGTACAATCCAGCTATCGAAATAAAAATTAATTAATTGATTGATGCTTGAACTGAAGAACTAGTGATTGAACTAGAAATAGTGTTCAAAACACTTTATCTAGTGGGTAAGTAGATAGAAAACATAGTCTTATTGTGATGTGAATAATGAACAGATATTCATTTCATTCTGTATATCATTTTTATCACAGACTATCACTGATTGAAGGAAGATTTTCTTTCTAAATATAGGGATAACTGGACATTTTGGATTCTTTAGAATATAAACAGATAGAAGCATAATCTAGTCACTCTTGAAATTTTGTAATCGATTTTTCAAGTGATATCAGTACGAAAATAATAACAATGAAATTCCAGTCAGTAACTAGCTTATTAAATCTGCAGGTCATAGAAGCAGATATGAAAAGGATGAACAACATCTGGAAGGAGCTAGAAAGGATTGCCCAGGACAGGGTTGGATGGAGAATGCTGGTGAGCGGCCTATTCTCCTCCACGAGGAGTAACAGGAGTAAGTAAGTAAGTTATCGATTTCAGTAGATTGATATTATTACAAAAGCCAATGGTTCTAGATTTAATCTCATGTGATTTTGTGAATGAAAATTGTTGAATTATCTTGATTTAGAATAAAACTGTTATGTAATTGAGATTAATTTCAATTGATTCTATATTTAAAGGCCCATGAAATATATAACTTGGTAAAATAAACTAGTGTGGTGTATGCTATTGATTTCGACAGGTATAAGTAGTATATATCATCAATCGAAAATGAAATACCTGCTGGTAGAAAGTTGAAAAGATTGATGAAAAGTGAAACAGAAGAAAGAATGATTGATGTGAAAATGAAAGAACAATGAAGTCTGAGACAATTGATTGACATTTCACGAATGAAATATTTACTGTATGATTCTCAGATTTTACCAACATGTTCTGTAAATTTGTGTTCAAATACATTCGATTATCCCCAATTGTATTCTCATTCACTACACTAATATTATGAATAGTGTTATGTCCCGACAAGAATAATGAATGGTAACTTTTGGGATCCATTTATAGACCAATACTAAACGTATATTTCTATTGTATAATTATTATGTAACTAAACTATGCACATTCATATTTCTCTTATTATAAGCTTTATTTTTACCCATAAACTATTATTATACGTTTTACCATTCTTGAGTTATACCCAGTATATTAATTACTACCTCCCTCATTCACAGCCACATCTGGCTAATTCTTGTACAAATGTTATTTCATATTTTATTAATACGTAGTGGTCTGTTTGATTGGTATATAAACTCAGTATGTTTGAATTATAGTGATTCATATCACAGATTCATATCGCTGAGACTTGTGTTCTAGACTTAACTGGCTGGACTAGTCGAAAAGCAGGGTCAATCAATACGCTAGACTGTTCGCACGTGTTTGACGCGTCTTTGATCCAATCGATAATTCGCTGCCCTCTAATCGGCGGTTACAAGTTATAACAAATAGTGTGAACAATGTTGCATTACTCTTTCCTATAAATAGATGAGTTATTATAAGCAAAGATGGATAGTGGCTAGCAGTGGAATCCAGGACGCGCGTCTCGTCCTGTTTGGGACTCGTCAGCTGGATGTACCTGCATCTCAGAGTTGATGTTCACTCCGGGACTCGAGCTCAGTACCGTTCGCTTCAAACGCCATAGCGTTATCCACTTAGCTACTGAGTCCTGATAGTTATATTTAAGGCTGCAAATAAAGCAAACCCATACCGATATATATATATATATAGGAATAACATTTTTCATATTCACCTTTTTAATTAATCGATGTAGTTTTAATGCCCATTATGACAAATAGTACCTAAATTATACAAAATGTGACATTTATGATTAATAAATTATGATTTGGAACACCAAAAAAAAGAGAAAGGGAACCAAAAAGGACTTTTTTCGGTCAGAACATGAGAAATGAGAAATGAGAATCATCGATATGATGATAAATTTTAATCACGAGTTTATCTGTCAAATTAGTTTTGAGTCAGTTGCTATGTATCTTTTGTTTTCTTTTTCTCTACAAAAAAGAACAAAATAAAGTAAAATAACATTTATATCATTTAATATCTAATGGTTCACTAAGTATTGTCATACTTGTATCTTTTAATAAACGGAATACACCCATTAAAAATGTGTAGCCCCGAGGTTGTAGATGAAGAATTGGGCCTTTTAAAGGAGATACATATCAAAAACGGGTATCCTTCGATATTCATTGATAAGAATATCAAGCCAAAAACGTCAAAAACACAATTAATCACAGTAGAGAAGAAAACTCTATACATGAACATTGACTTCAAAGGTGATAGAGCCACATATGTCTTAAAGAGGAGAATTTCTGATTCCTTAAAAAGAAAATTCTTTGCAGCAACATTACGAATATTATTTTCCAGCCGATCATTGTTCACCAATAATCTGAAAGATAAATTATTGCATCTGACCAACTCAATGTGCATTTACCAATTTACCTGCTCATTTGGAGCTAAGTATATAGGTCATTTGATGCGTACTTTATCCAAAAGAATTCAAGAATATTGTCCGGTGTGGCTAAAAAAGGAGGCGACGGCTCAATAAGAAATTCAATAATCGAACATCTTGTGGATATGGGTCACTCAATCAAGACAGACTCTAAGTTCAGAATCATCTACAATCTAAGTAGAAGTCTTTCTAAGACAATTAGACTGCATCTTCTCTGCATTGTCGAAGCAATAGCCATACATCTGGAAAAACCAGAATTGTGTGTGCAAAAGAGACTGGTACAACCTCTTCTTCTACAATAGTTTTAATGTATTAAAATTTTTCTCTCTTTTTCATACTCCTGTTCCTTTACAGCTATCTGCTTCACTTTCCATCTTCCTTTTAAATCTTCTACCCCCAACTGGTTTATTTTGTTTCCACGATCATTCTGATTTCATTTATTCTCAATTTCAACATCTTATCATGCTGAGCCATCCTTTCCCAATGATAATTTCCCTATCTATCTTTTGATGAATACTTAAGCCAATAACAATCAAACGATTATTAAACTTTCCTCGTTTTAAATTTTTTTAAAATTTTTTTAATACCTTTACTGTCACGATGTCTAACAGAAGTTTATCATCAGTATTATTATCATCCTGTGAAATAAGTATATATATTTGCGATTGTACAGCTTTGAAAATGATTTCACCGGAAAGGGAAGAACTCTTAGCTGAACTAATCTTTCTTAATTTCACAGGTTGAAATCATGAGTCAGTTGAAGCTAGACCACCATTGAAAACCCGGAAGCACTGGACGGCCGTTTCGTCCTGGTATGGGACTCCTCAGCAGTGAGCATCCACCATCCCGCACCACGCGGGGCTCGAACCCAGGACCTACTGGCTCCGCGCCTGGGTTCGAGCCCCGCGTGGTGCGGGATGGTGGATGCTCACTGCTGAGGAGTCCCATACCAGGACGAAACGGCCGTCCAGTGCTTCCGGGTTTTCAATGGTGGTCTAGCTTCAACTGACTCATGATTTCAACCTGTGAAATTTTAAAAAACTCTCCACAAAACCCATTCTGATAATCTTTCTTATTTAATACTTGTATCTCTCCATTGTTATTTAGGACTGTAATTGATCAGTCTCATGTTGGCATATGTGTATCCTGTGCTCATTGCCTTGATATAGCAATAAGTCAAAAGCTTTTTTAAGTAGAGATGAATAGTGGTTAGCAGTTGAATGCATACACACAGCAGGATGCACATACGCCAACATTAGACTGATCAATTGAAGTCCTAAATAACAATGGGAAAATACAAGTAAAACAACACCTAGTGAATTTAAACTTCACCCCATCGCACAGACAAGTGACTATCAGGACTCAGTAGCTTAGTGAATAACGCAATGGCGTTTAAAAAGAATGGTACTGGGTTCGAGTCCTGGAGCGAACATCAACTCTGAGATGCAGGTACATCCAGCTGACAAGTCCCAAATAGGACGAAACACGCGTCCTGGATTCCATTGCTAGACAGTACCTATCTTTACTTAGTATCTAATGAGTTTAGAAAAATAAACAGAATTCAATAATTCTCAAGTGGATTAAAGCTTTAGCTGTTCGTAAATTTAAACCCCTCTTATGTGTACAAAAAACAATTTGTCGTAACCTTGAATTTACCTTGGTAATCCTTAAGTCATTCTATGGCCTAGAACAACGCGACAATTACTCATTCTTTCTATACGATGTAGAATTGTTTCTCTCTTCTTTGTTACCTTTTTTACTTGAACTTTCATTCAATTAATCTTTACTAATTTTCATATAAAATGCTCTGACATGTATATATGTGACCAGATTGTTCGAAATGTATAGAGCAAATACATCAGATTCTTCAGATCAACTCCGTCTTCTCATTGTTCCATTGAAATTTATCAAAGGGACTAATCGCTTTAAATTTAATTATGATAAAATAAAGAGGTGTTTAACTGTGATTAATCTTGAGTGATGATTTGAGAAGTTTCTAGTGAGAAGATGTGACTAGTGACCAGTTTATTCAACCAACCCATCTCATGGAAAACTGATTGTGCAATGTCACAAACTGATCATAATTAGACATATAAACTATTGGATGTCAATACAGTGTTCTATGGGTGAAACATTGTTTATGAGACCTGTAATTCCCCATTACTATCCTTGATAGTGTCGTATATTGTTAATAACTAAGTGGTTATATACGAGAATGAAACAGCTGTTCAGGACTTCTTAGTTTACAATAGTCGTCTGGCTACAATCATTTGATGATGCAAACGAAGTAATCCTTATGTCCAATTATTAAATAAGGAACTAAAGAGGATTAGTTCCTAATTACATAAAGCATATCTTATAATTTTGTCACTCTTCAGCAATAATTGATTAACTGAGGGCTCGGTTAGTTTCAAACTTATCATGTATTGATTTCGTAAAGCTAAAAAAAATTGAAATTGCCTTGACCAGACATTCTTTTGTCATATGTAGAGAAGCATCATAGAAATATGAATTAGAGATCGCTCTGAGGACCAAACACAGGAGGATTATGCATTATAACACAATGGTTCAAAAATACCACACTAGCCAAGAGATTTGAATGTTTTTATTTTGATAACTAATAATTTATAGCATACATTCTGAAAATAATTACAATCCTCATTCCAAATGATTTGGTCATGGTGGACCACAGTTGATGCGTTTTAAGCTTGAAGTAAATAATTCCGCAATTTACTATGATTTTCAATAGTTGACCATCTGAAGTCACTCTGTAATGTAACTCATTTTCAATTGAACAGATTTCCACAAAATTTCATTTTCCTAAATGTATCTGAATAGAGTATAATCCGATTTTCCAAATTGTTTGTTCCGAACACTTTTGTGACTGAAAATATCAAGAGTGTAATGAATTATAGAATATTTATTCGGTTAGCATCTGCTAGGATAGGATATAAGATACATGTTGATTATGAATTTAGCAAAGGGTTTTATCTAGTACTTGATGTTTATAAAAGTTATGTCACACATGATTGAGAAGATCACCAATATAGAATCACTAACTCCATCTGGAGCCCCTCTGGGGCAACTTCCAGACCCTAACCCGGATAAAAGAGGAGGGTTGGGCATGGGGCTAGAGACCAAATCGCTAAAAAAACCACAAAAAATAATTCAAACTATTTAAACTCTGTCCTGGCAGTTGAAAAGGTTTTATTTAAAAGAGTTATGATGCCTCATGGTGAAAGCTGAGTTCCTTCGGAAGTCACGAGGCTGATGCCCCTTCTGACAACCAGAGCAACCATTAATTTAGGTAAATGAAATGGTCGTACAATGTGAGAGACCGGGAGAGTCGTCCAAATTGATACAGTTAGAATAACTAAATTCTAGACAATCTAGAAACAACTTTTAACTTACATATTATTCACCTTCAAATACAATAGATCAGACATTTAAACCATAAAACTAACTGTTCCTTGTCTTTAAGTCTTACGGAGTTTGTTTGTTTAGTTTCAATTTTGTTACACAATAATTGACAACCAAATCTCATCTTTTCATTCATAATCCATTCATTATTTCAAAATTATACTTCACATTATTTAGACAATAAAAAAAACAAACGAAAAAGCAATCTCAAAGCATTTGATTAAACAAATAAATGAATAACTAACAAAAATGTTTCACTAAAGACTATTCAGAGAAGATTATAATCTATTCAAATAAAAACAAAGACAGATTAAACAATAGAAGTTCACTGTCATTCAGTCATTTATATGTTTATATATATGCAACTTATGACCAGGTACATATATGCATCGGTCCAAGTTGCCATACCTGATTAGCACAATAAGATGAACACCGGATTCATAAAAGTAGTTAATTCAGAGGTGGTAATATATAAAAGAAAGATTGCATATAAGTAAATAGTACAGGAAGAAAGAATTAGTTCGTAGAAAGAAAGATATGAAGCGAGTGTATACACCTACGCCATTGTGATCTATTCTGAGCCATGCCAACAAGAGTCTCCAACCATTGGTTACGATAGTCACTCGGACCTCAACCAAGTAGTCTGCATCTACCAACATGGTTTGGACTACAAGTTAGTGACCTCGAGCACTGATTCCATGTTTTGGTTAGGCTACCCCTAACCTTCTTCTAACCGTCTCCAACAATAGTCAGCATTACGCGTTGTGTTATTCGGTGTTCAGGTATATACAACACGTGGCCCAAACATCTCAGTCGATGAAAATTCATAACCTTATCAACTGATTTACCATCATTCCCTAATACCCTGCGTCTAACCTCACTATTAATTACCCGGTGATCCTAGCAGATGCGAGCAATATTTCTAACACATCTGTGACCAAATACTAGTAACTTACGAGTCTCTTCAACTCTTAGTGGCCACGTTTCGAAGCCGTATAGTATATACTGCAAATTTTTGGTTTCACCTCTTACCAATAATAAAGAAATTTATAAATTATTTATTGTATATTATGGACAGCGAAACTATAATAAGATAACGAGTTTTGAATTTTGACGCAAAATTCATTCAGGCATTTGACATTATAACTGATATCAATTCGTGATGAAAACCTTGAAATCGAATTTCTGACCCTAACTATCAACTGTGTAAATCACAATTCTAATTGCTCACATTGGTTTATAAGCTCTCATTTAGCCTTAATTTGTAGGTGGACATTCTCATGGTTACTTAAGCATCGCCCAAAAGTTGTCCATAAATTATAGTCTCACTCATAATACCATATCTATTATACAGGTTAATATGTCGAACAGAATGAAGCTACAATTATCCTTTTTTTAAAACAAACAAACTGATAAGTTAATAACTGAATTATTCTTTTAATTCTTTTTGGTTATCTGATATTGAAATAAATTGAATCGATGGATTTAGAGTAGGTTTCAATCAATAATGAGTTACAATGTACAAATCAAACAGATTAGCATAGTTACAAAATTAAATATAGTTTGCATTGATATGATCAATTTGTTATAGCTAATGTTATGCTTGTTATATTCTAACAATTAATCGATCAAGTTGAAATGTAGCATCTAGTCAGTTAGTAACTCAGCATCGTGTGTATTATATTTTGACATATGACAATTAATATAAATTGACAGAAAATCTTAGAGCTAAAGATTATGCTGATTGACAGTCATCACTCGGGATTTATTTAATCATGACATTAAATGATCCAGATATTGTTTTATGAGTTGAATAGCTTAATCGTAAAGCTTTCAGTGTATTTCTCAACTCTGTCAGTACACATCTCAGTAAGAATCGTGTTTTTAAAAAAGATAATGAAATCTTTACAATTAAACAATGAAAGCCAAAGGATAAAATATCCTAACATTTTAACAAGCCACAACTATTCCCCAATATGATCTAGGTTTAAAATCTAAAGATTTGAGCTAAAGTGTCTAAACCCTAATTGTCAGTTACCATATGTTGTGAGGGTATATATACCATTTTGAGACAGCTAATAGACACTATGAAATATGAACTTGTGTCATCCAGAATCCCAATTAGAGATATTTTTTATTCGACTGTTTACAGAACGATTTATCCTCGAAGAATTCCATTTTCACACTGATTGATTTATCAAAAATAATTAACTTTGTACTAATTAAATTCATAGAGCTATTTGAATTCTGTTAATCAAGTTACAACCTAGTCACCTAGGTTATTAATGAAAACTACACATTTAAGTGAATAAATGTCTTATAAATAGTAAAGCCTCTTAAACAACTCATAATAAACATCATTATGATTGTACACACAGTTAAATCTATTGTAGTGAATGAGAATACAAATGTAGACAAGCAAAGGGATTTGAATAAAGAATTACAGAATCTCTTAGTAAAATCTAAGAATCATACAGTAAATATTTCATTTGCAAAATAACAATCAATCGTTTCAAACTTCATTGTTCTTTCGTCTCCACACCAAACTTTCTTTGTTCTTGTTCACTTTTCATCGATCTTGTTAAACTTCTGCCACCAGGCATTTCATTTTCGATTGATGATATATACTACTTATATCTATCGAGATCAGTAGCACACACCACACTATGATCAAATTGTTCAGATAACACATTTATGAAGTTAGAAATGCTTATTTTAAGGATCTAAAAAGAAACAATTATGACGATTCATTTAAAATTCTTAAAAATAAGAAATTCTAATATGAATAGTGATTGCATCACAAGCAATTGGTAAATTCAACTTGATTGTATTTTTATATATTATTCAGAATATTAAATTCATTTGGTATTGTTTGCTTGAATCATTCCTATGATGTTTGGGACTGCGATTGATCAATCTTTCATTGGCATATGTACACACTATGCGAATTACTTAGATATTACCTTAATTCACAAGTATTACAAGCAATGATGGATAGTGGCTAGTAGTGGAATCCAGGACGTGCATTTCGTCTTATTTGGGACACATTAGCTGGATGTCTCAACATCCTACTACTCAAACTCAATACCTTTCGCTCCAAACGCCATCGTGTTAGCCACTAAATCACTAGGTTCGAATCCTGGAATGAACATCAAATCTAGGATGCAGATACATTCAACTGACGAGTCCCGAATAGAACGAAACGCACGTCCTGGGTTCTACAGCTCACCACCAACCACCTTTGCTTATAATTCAGAATAGTGTTAGATGTATGAATGTATTACAGATCTTTGTTTGTACAAAATACATACTCATTTATCAATAATTACATCATTTCGAATAGTAACATTTCCTTGCAGTATATGTAACAGAATAATTATGATAGTAACTAGGTGACGTAAAACTTTCATATTGTTGTAGTTAATTGTTTATAAAGTTTATTTAGAATATGAACGAAAACTCCATTATTGAGAAATGAATCAATAATTGTTAATATAACAATTTTTAGAAAACTGGACGACCTTATGATTGTAATCTGTTTAACCGATCGGGAAGCAGAGAACATTGATACGTGGATTATTAGGTTACATTTAGAATTCTTGTATTATACCACATGTTAATAAGTGATGTTAACCTAAATCATAACTGTTAATACTAATTTCTAACATCAGTTTCTAACTTTATTTTAATAAATGAGCCGTGACCTTAAAGCATTTTGCATGTTCCCTGTCAGCTCGATGGTATAGTACAATTTTATCACATTTTTGTTATGAAATGTTGAAAGTTATTTGATAATAACCATAATAATAATAATGATAATCATTACTATTATTATTACTGTATCAGCAATTATTACATCTTAACGAAAAATAAGGGAATGGTAACTGCTAGGATCTACTTATGGACTGATATATATATATATATATATATATATATATATATATATACATTGGATAACTATTAAGTAACCATGTTATATGTATATTCTATTATATGTATATTTTATTATGAACTCCCATTTGACCCATTGACTACTACTATATGATTTATTATTCTTAAGTTATTCCCAATATATTAGTTACAATATCTCACACTCACAGCTACTTTTGGCTTGATCTTGTATTATTGTTATTTTCTATTTTATGATATGATGTGGTCTGATTTGCTTGTATATAAATTGTGTACGTCTGAAATATATGATTCATACAGTTCTGTGTTCTGGACTCAAACAGGAGGAGCTAGGCGGAAGAACCAATCAAAACTCAGAGTTGACTTTAGGATGCTCGTACTGGTTAACGAGTCATTTGTTTGGTACAGTATCAATATCATATAAGCCGTTGTTCTAATTGGTAGAAATAATCACGCTATATAATTATTAGGGCATAAAGCACAACAATAAGAATGATAGTTTTTCATCAAACTGACAACTTTTTTTATGTTTGCGGTGTATTTTGAAAACGCTATGCTAATCATTGAAATTCATTGGACTGTTAGTTTGATCTTTATAAACATAATGTTCTTTAGTCAGACCAATTCGATTTCTTGCCAAATAAGTTTTAGAAGATCTGATATTCAGAACTGTAGTAAAATGTACCATAGTAATATTAACGAATAATCAATATTGTTTTGTAGTGGCTTTGCTTCATTAATCGATCACCTCGATAACCTTTATACTATAAATCTCAACGGTGTTTAAGATCAGAAGGTAATGAGAAGCGGTAACTACAGTGTACTAGCGGATAGCGCAGATCACAAAGCTATAAGCACATCGAGTCTATTTGAAGCGGAGAGGAGACTATGTATATACGAGCAATTACATAGACAATTTTATAGTCATGAAGCATAAAGGCAAAGCAAAGACTAATAATAGGATCTGCGTACATATATACATGGGAAGGAGGAGGAATCATCGAATGATATTTAAGCGATCAACATTTTAGCTAGAGTCTGTCATATGCTTTAGTGATCATAACGATACAATGAAATAGACAAGTTGTTACTATTCCAATTACATTATCTGTTAAATAAGTTAATAAAAGAGTTTAATAAAAATGTTAACCATAATCAAAATTAATTGTAGGATAGTTGCTATAGTTTTACCGAATAAAATGTATTTCTTAAAAGATAATTTAACACAGGACATTTTTATTGCGACAATGACATTTATTTAAAAAAGAAAAGAAAGCATGCTGATAGTATTTACCAATGTTCTAAATGTAGTAATCCTAAAATAAAAATTGGACATTTTACATCAATGCCGAATTAATCAAATAATTGTCGGGGGTTTTAAAGTTTTGAGTGATGTTACATAAACATCAAAGATAATGTAAAGTGAGTTTATGTAACAAAGGTGTAAAGAATAATATATAGTTTACTTGATGATGATGATGATGATAAAGAAAAGATGGAGAAACAACAAACTTGTGGTAACAATAGTTTGTAAATTTCAAATTATGATCACGGCAAATTTACATTAAATTATATAGTTTACAATTCAACTCACTGCTTAATCCTATATTCATTAATGAAATGACAAATAACAAACACAATAGACCACCATGGAAAACCTGGAAACACTGGACAGTCGTTTCGTCCTACTATGGAACTCCTCAGCAGTGAGCATCCACGATCCCGCACCACCCCATACCGCGAGATTACAACACAGGATCTACCAGTCTCGTGCGCGAGCGCTTAACCTCTAAACTACTGAGCCGGCCGGCATCTAAGTGTTAATTCTAACTTCAACCAATCCACGCAATTGCGCCACTGTACACCATTGTCTTCAGTGAGTTACTATCTCACAACAGACCTGGTTGAACTCCACTGGTAACGGCCTCTCACTAGAACTCCAGGAAATGCCTCTTGAAGTTAGTTACTAGTGAGCAGACGATTATTATCAGAAGGGGTTTTGTGAAGATTTTTAGAAATTCCAATCGTTAAAATTGTGATTTAATTGAAGCTAGACCACCATGAAAAACCTGGAAGCACGAGACTGATAGGTCCTGGGTTGTAATCTCGCGAGAGTAGGTGCGCGATCGTGGATGAGCACTGCTGAGGAGTCCCATAATAGGACGAAACGGCCGTCCAGTGCTTCCAGGTTTTCCATGGTGGTCTAGCTTCAATTGACTCGTGATTTCAACTATTGAAGTTTCTAAAAATCTCCAAAAAACCCCTTTTGTTAACTAACAATCTGTTTGGTATTTTAAATCGGATTATTTATTATTATATTCAAAGAAATCACTATTGATGACTATCAACTAACAAAATGCTCAGTTTCAAAGTTTCATATCGACCTACGTTAACTATCTTACATCAAAATATAGTGCATTCAATATCAATTCATTAGTTGACTAGTGATTACATTTCAACTTGTTTGAACTAATTTGACTAGTGTTAAGGATTAAACGTTGAAATAAACTACACTGTTAGATCAACACGTTCGAATTACATAACTGTTTTCTAAAGTTTCAACTGTTGATTGATTTGACCTAAAATCGATCATAGTAATAAACTGGCTTTAAATTTTCAACTTAACACTGTTTCTTAAATTTCACTTTTTAATTTCATTTATTCTTTCGGAACTATGACTTGTATGTTTCAGTCTCCCTTACAGTTGACATTTTTCACTATTTCCACTCAACTGCTTCACATGTTTACTGAATAGATAAGCAGATAATTGATTTCTTAGATTAGCTCCTAATTATGTAATTTTACCGTAATAGTATTACAGTAAAATAAAGAAAGCAGTTGGCATGTAGTGGCTGGCACCATGTCGATCCCTCACAACTCATTCTAGCTTGTGGACAAACCAATCTATCCATTATCTCCAAGCTAAATTTTAACCTTGTCTTTGTATGACTATAAACATCGATTGACGCTTGGATAAACTGAGTCGGCTCACTCGTCTTCTCCACTGCGCGTCATCCCACTCCGCTCACTTCTCTTCCCTTCCTTCGCTTCATCCCTCTGATTGTCTGTCTAGATCAATGAGTTTACAAAATACACGTATTCAAAAATCCATTCTCGTATCTGACTTATTTAATTCCGTTATTCACTAATGTGATTAAAGTTGACAAATTCATACGGGGATTTGGCGGAATGTATATTTCAATAACAATCGGTCATACAATATTACTAGAGTCAGATATTGGGTCACAGGCACTATAACAGAATCCTTTAAATTAATTAATTTTAAAAGATTAATATTTGAACAAAGAATATTCTTTTCGATAAATCCTCTTCAGGTTCTACAATTATCTCATATCCAAATGAATAATCCGAAAATAGTCCAAGTTAAAGGCAAAGTACATCGTTTAGAGTTAAAGCATGTGAATTTAGAATTATCAAACAAAATAGAATAAAATTGTTCATGTTGATATGATTCATATAGAATGTTAATTCGAATCAGCTTATATGTTAAGTGAAAATTTAAGATCCATGATCCGAATAAATATGGATCCAGATAGAGTGAGAGAAATAATAGTCCAGTTACAATTCGATCAAATGTTTAATGGAAGATTATATTCTGTAGAAGAAATAATAAGGTGGGATGATCCAGAAGTAAATAAATCATATATCAGGGAGATTAATATTGATGTTTAACCAATAGTAATAATAACAACAATGATGATAATACAAAAATTTATTAATAAAGATATCAGAGTCTAGACTAGACAAGCATGACATTGATCACCACCCAGTGATCAATCAATTGTGATATCAGAGTCAATTACATTTGACAACGAGTGGTCGTAAATACAGTAGTCAAGTCAGATTATTCAATAGCTAAGATTACTATTGATTATTTGGTCTTGAGGTTGAGCAGGGTAGGAGAAGCGGTTCAAGATATTTCTTGTGTACGCATAGCTCCGGTTTCTTCATCCGTCGATTGAAGGACTTTAAGTCTGACAAACTTTAGCTAAAAATTACTGACCCGATAAATAATTGAAAAGGATATGTTTATACTGACACTATAACCACTTTTCACTAAATGGGCCAATATCGAATTGTTTACTTTTTTTCATCAAACCTTTGCTTAGCCACACTGTGAGGTGTTCACCAGTCCTATCAACATAAACAATTTTATTCTATCTTCTTTGACATTCCTAAATTCAAATACTTTAAACGATGTATTTTGCCCTAAACCTGGGCATTCTTCGGATTATTAATTTAGATATAGAATTGTAGAACCTGAAGTGAATTTATCCAAAAGGATATTCTTCGTTCAATATATTAATGTTTTAATATAATGGGGGATCTTTCAATAATTAATTTTATTTCAATGCTTTTAATCTAAAAGTAGTTTCAATTATTACTGATCAATGGCAGTATTAAACCTCAATGGGAAGATATAAGCCAAACAATACCAAGTGAATAATAGATGATAGTTTTAAAAATAAATAATAAAAAAACGAAAGAAAAGAAAAAGAGAACACTTTTTACGTGTAAAAAATGTTGATGTTCAGATTGAGTCAAGAAAAAAACAATAATGAAAATGGAAGAGAACATAAATGTAGGTTAATTACAGTCGGGTGAAATGTAAGAAAATGTTGTGAATTTGTTACATATATTTAATTTCAAATGGGGTTTTGTGGATATTACAGTAATTGTAATAGTTTAGAGCATGAGTCAATTGAAGGTAGACCACCATGGAAAACCTGGAAACACTGGACAGTCGTTTCGTCCTACTATGGAACTCCTCAGCAGTGCGCATCCACGATCCCGCACCACCCCATACAGCGAGATTACAACACAGGATCTACCAGTCTCGTGCGCGAGCGCTTAACCTCTAAACCACTGAGCCGGCCGGCATCCAACGGTGTTCATGCCTTAATTCATAAGCTTTTATAAATCCAGAGTGAACATCAACTCGGAGATGCATGTACTTCCAGCTGACGAGTCCCAAATAGGACGGAATTCGAGTCCTGGATTCCCCTGCTAGCCATTGTACATCTTTGCTTATAAATTAAGGCCGTTTTTAATTGATTAGAAGCCATAGAATACAATGATAAATTCGACGAGACTCTAGTTTATGGACGAGTCAATCAAAAGCTTTTTAGAGATTTCAAGGTTACAGCGCCAACTTCAGTGTTTAATGCTAACGTACGATCGGTTCACAGGGAATTTTGTACGAAACGTAATAATTGAGAGTCTATAACAAATAAAACGGCGAGACTCCAATTTGTGGACGAATCAATTAGGTATAAGATAACAGATCTCGGATTTTAACGCGAAAGGTTTCCATTCATTTGGCTAAATATTTGGCCAAATCTATATAGATTTCCGGCATTATAACTGATGTCAGTTTATGATGGAAACCCTATATAGAATTCTTAACTAAGGTAAATTATGACAATTACCACGATCTGAATAATAAAAGCACCAGTAACACTGGCTGCAGTCAGGTACGATAATATATACGGATGTTTGGAGAACGAGCAGACTCCTACATAGGCTTGGTTATGTGCATTGTGTCGTTATCCACAAGTGGCATTTTGTGTACTAAACAGCCGGAGTGCACACAAACAATATTGAAGCTATGTGGTCGAGGTTGAAAGAGTTTTTGAAACTTTATTATGGCTCCAGAAGCCGACTATTCTGTAGCCATATGGATGATTTCCTCCACTGTATGCATTACGATTTTAGAACCTCTGAACCTCTTTCTAACCTTGACAAGTTTTTGAACCACGTATCCACTTTATTTCTTTGAGTTTGTATACTATATTTTACTCTACACTGTTTTCTGATTGGCCAATATTTTTCAAGGTCACTCAAGATTCGTGCTAAGGTCGTCCATAAGTTAGAGTCTCGCCCTATTACTAATTCACAATACAATACTTTTTGGTTCCAAGCACTTAGAAATCCTATTCTCATTTCGTGCTCAAATACATAGCATTACATTCGTTTACACAAATGATAATCTTTATTTCAGCTAGATCAACAGATCTATATATACAAAAATAAACAGTAATAAATCTTTCTTTGCCCTGATAACATTAACCCCTCTCTTTTTATTTATTTATTGCGTCGTTCATTATTCCAACTCTTTGTGAATCTTAAAATTACATCATTCATAACTGACTGATTTCAATTCAGATCCTTCTTTATTACCATTAATCTATTTTCTGTTACTTCATTATATAATCATCTAATGTGCTTTTTAACTCCGTGAGTTCTTATCATTGTCTCAATGTTCTGGAACCTTCCCTCCAAAAATTTATGCATTTGAAACAAAATTTTATGACCTCATTAACTCTAACGGAATCTTTGCTACATCAGGATACATATATTCATCCTTAATCACCCTCTTATGTATAAGTATGTCAATAACTGTAATAATTCGGATTTGTGAATATTTTAGGTTGTAAGCAGCTGATGAGAATCTAACGACATAAAATGAACTCATATTAATCTGCACCAATCTTTGTTCTTACTCTCTTTAAGATAATAAAAGGAACTATGTGTATGAGACATGAAAAAGGTGAATAGATTGGGAAAGATTGCCCAGAACAGGGTTGAATGGAGAATGTTGATAGGCGGTCTATTCTCTTCCACTAGGGGTAACAGGAATAAGTAAGTAAGAATAATTCACGTGATGTACTCTTTCAAATAAATAAACTATGTCATTTTTATCTGACAAATTCATCTATATATAAGTTTTAAAACTGAATTTGTATATTGGAAATTACTCCAATTTTATAACATACTAGTTGTCATGACCATACAACTGTAAATTTCTTTGTCAGTAGTAATTTCCTGTGTCCTATAGATTTACTATTACAGATTTTTTATTTCTTATTTTATATCATTTTAACTAGTCTTTAATTAGATTTTAATCTTTCTTCATCTATTTACTTTGACTTAAACTAATCTATTCCTTTATTATGAACTTATCTATTGAAAGATATGTTGCTTTCCAAATCGTACATACTGTATGTTCCGAAGTTGAACATATTTAACAATAACTTTGTAGAACAACAACAACAACACTAACATTCATTCTCATTCTCATTAATAATAGTCATAGCTATTTTATGTAAGTATTTACTCATTTACAATTTGATCATCTATATCATGAACTAACTTTTAAAATGACATTCAATGACATTCGACAATCCTACTGGAAACAAAACCATATGACTATTGTCAATGATACAAACTGATTAGATTGTCTATGTCATATGATTAGATATGAGAAGGGAAAATGAAGGATATTAATGATTATCAAATAACTAATAGAGTGGATAAATGTAAGCTTGTAGAGAAATTGTATATTTGTTGTTACTGTTATTATCGTATTGTCATTTATTTTTATTCATACAACAGTAGTCTATATGTAAAATAAATATCCCCTTACAAAAAAAATGATATTTGTATGCAGTAGAAATACATTTCTGTTCAATTTCCTAATGTAAATTATTCAGGCAGTCGTTAGTATTAAATTCTTTGAATTATTCTATGACGCTCGTTACTCCCAATGGAGTATAGGCCGCTGACCAGCATTCTCCAACCCACTCTGTCCTGGGCCATCCTTTGCAGTTCTATCCAATTGTTGTTCATTTTCTCCATGTTTGCCTCTATTTCGCGAAGTAATGTGTTCCTTGGTATTCCTCTTTTCCTTTGGTCATGAGGATTCCATGTGAAGGTTTAAGTTGTGACACAGTTGGGTGCTTTCCTCAATATGTGTCCTATCCACTTCCATCACTTCATCCTGATTTCTTACTCCACTGGGATCCGGTTTGTTCTCTCCCACAGTAGGTTATTGCTAAAAGTATCTAGCCAAATAATCCGAAGTATTTTGCGTAGACAGCCATTAACAAACAGTTATATCTTCTGGATGATGGCTTTTGTAGTTGTCCAAGTTTCCGCCCCATACAGTAGGACTGTCTTGACATTTGTATTGAAATGTAAAATAAAAATTATTCATTTTAAATAAACGGGAGTTTAAAATATTAAGATTTGTATGTATCGTAACATAACATCTTATCATATTACCCCAGTTGTATCTAAATAAGCAGAGGAAACTGTAAGTAACATTTTGTATCACTTCGTAATCAATAAACAGTTACTGTACGTGATTAGAAACAGCTCGAGTCCGTTTTATATAATTAAATAACTTCTACTCATAAAAGTTTATAATATATAACCATTTCACTGAATTTCATGTTGTCATTCTTAGTGCTGATTTCATTCTATCAATCAAGTTACAATACAGTCACTAGTGTAATCAACTCGACATCTCGTGAACTATATTGATATATATAAGTCGGTTGTATTTGGAGGGGATCTATAGGAAACTATATTTGGCTCATCTTTCGTGTTATTTAGCACTAATAGTCAGTGAGCCACATGTAAACTTGAAAAAACGAATGCGAGCGGATTAGATGTACTAACATCATAGTGTCAGTGTTCACTCAACGAAACTGTTTTACTATGAATAAAGTGATTACATCCGACCATTTATTAAGTTAGTTAACATACAGTTATTTAATATCTGATTTTCGTATACAGTGAAATACAACTTGATCTATCTTTATTAGTGAAAATAAACACTTTGAACTTTTTATTTTCATGTTGTAAAGGTTTTTGTAATTTTATTTCAACGTTTATTGATTTAAAAGTAGTTATGCTTTTTTCAGGAAATGTAGAATGTTTCGTGAATTCGATGTTTTACACCACAGAATGACTTTGGCTAGACAACTAGTGAAATCTGTGAAGCATCAAATAACTGCTTCGTCTCAGACCAAAACGAAATACCCAATCATTTGAATACTTGTTTTCATGAGTTAAGAGTTCGTGACTCATAATATTCCGACCAATAAAAAGTATGAAATATTAGTAAATGAGCATATTTGAATGATTATTCATTGAAAGAAATACTTCTTCGTTTGAGTATTACGAACTGGTTTTACGTTCGAAATCACAGAAAAACACTTACTTTATTATCAGAAGGGGTTTGTGGAGATGTTAGAAATTTCACAGATTGAAATCATGAGTCAATTGAAGCTAGACCACCATGGAAAACCTGGAAGCACTGGACAGTCGTTTCGTCCTAGTATGGGACTTTATCATTACTTTATTATCAAGAAATTTGTTGAGGACACAATGTAACAGATTGTAATTTTCGTAACCAATTGGCATAAGAATGATCCTATCGCGGGAAAACTACCAGATTACTAAGACAAAAATAGATATTGAAAGGTAATCGTGGGTTGTATTTTATTCGTTTCTTAAATCGTTGAGTGAACTATGGTATCATGATCATTGAAATCAAGACTTCTCTTGGTTACGATATACTACTTTATTACATATTCAGTAAGCCGAAATTTATATCTAAATTCTTTCTTTCTAGATTATAGACAGCAGAAAATCAGACTACCTTTTACGTTGTTTTGTGCTAATTGGACGCTCGAGAAATCACCACCCGATTCATAAACAAACGCTCATCAAACCTGTGATGCATGAAGAATATCCTTGAGATTACAAACAGATTATGAAGGTTAGTAGGAATAAGTGTGGCTCATGACCGAACAAACTTTTTTCAGTCATCACTATTCATGATAAAGGTCACAACGACGAGAAGATAGACGCAATTTAGTCTAAAAGATACATTCAAGCAACTATGAAAAGTGCTATATCGGACAGAGTAACCATCTACTCCATTCATATTCACCTGAGTAACATATCTGTCAAATGACAGGATATAAATTGAAACAACAGAAGAGACCCATTGTGTCATCGAAGTAAAACGAAGACGACGACGATTCTCCTTACTTCAGTTGTGCTACTGTATTTATAGTTAACGTTATTTACTAAAATAATAGTATATAGTAAAAAGAATGGTTTTGAATAATTAAGAAACTTAGAGTGGTGTTTTGTTATGTATTATTGACGAAAACCAGATATTGAAAGGAAGCTATGTAATAATCGGAGTAAACTGACCATAATTGAATAAACTCTCCATAATTAAGCTTTTGACTGACTTCCATGATTCCTTAAGAAGCTATCTCGTCAGAAGCCTCTTTGAAAATCATACATAAAGTCAGAAGAATTATCCCAAGAAGGATGTAAATTAAAAACTTATATACAGCAGAGTCCATTGATATCCACACGTTCGACTGTAAAATTTGGGTATAAAAGCAGCGAGTTCAGTCCCTCATTCTTTCATAGTTTTAGCCTTCCTTTTTATATTCCACAGTCCATCGTTTTTTTCAAACGATTATTTGATATTATTACAACTTAATTATTCTGCTCTTAATAGGTATCAAGCGGAGAATTATCTTCACCTTGGCACTTTTCACTAGCCAATTATCACATAACTTCTCTTCAATATCTGATTTTCGTAAACAATTCTTAACAAGACACCATTCCAAATCTTATTTAATTGCATTTTAATAAGTAGGGATATGTTTTTGATTGAATTAATGCCAAAACACGGAACAGAAAAAAACAGAGAAAGGTAGACAATTTTTAGAAGCTCGAGAGCTAGATGATTTATCAATCAGTAGACATTGGAATGGAATCAATCTATTAGCCAATGTGAAACAAGTTATAACTTGTGAGTTTACAGATTAGGTTCGAAGAAAAGACAGCTAAAATAAATGAAGAAATTAATGTTGTAGGAGATGGCACTATGTCTGGCCTACATAGGTTATTTTAGCCTCTGGACAGATTAATCTATTCATTCTTTTCAAGCCACATGTTTACACTGTCACTAATTCGCACATTAATCGTGACTGTTTTTATATGGTTATATGTGTGCTAATAACTGATCCTAATCATCATGTGTCTGTAACCTATTTTAGTTCGACCATAAATATCAATACATGCTTGGTTAAACGGAGTTGGCTCACTCTCCTTCTCCATCACGAGTCACTTCGTTTTGCTTCGCTTTCCGATCAACGACTGTACGAAATATACGAGTACTAAACTATTCACTTTCATATCCCTCTTATTATAAGCTTTATTTTGACACACAGACTATTATTATACGATTTACCATTCTTGAGTTATGCCCAGTCTATTAATTACGGTCTCCCACATTCACAGCCACTGTCGACTAGATCTTGTACAAATGGTGTTTTCTATCTTATGGTACGATGTAGTCTGTTTGGTTTGCATATAAATCCAGTATGTTTGAAATAAATGATTCATATCGTAGAGGCTGAGATTGGTGTTCTGAACTCAACAGGCAAGGCTAGACAGTAAGAAGGACCGATAAGGACTCTAGACTGCTCGTACGTGTTTGTGTGTCATTGGTTTGGTCGATAAATCACTGTCCTCTAATTGGTGATATCATTACATCATTATATTGATAGGGGCACAAAACCACAAGTTATAACAGAACTTTCAATCCATCATAGCAACACATGTCGTGTACATGTAAAACAGTGTGAATTTATAATATCGTAACGAAAAATGACGTCTAAGAAGATGATCTTTTCCTAGGTGTTTCAGTTCATTTTAATCAACTATGTATAAATACAACACATAACCAAAACATTTTCATATTCCAACTCTTTCACACAATAATAATAAATTAACAGGGAATCTAGGGAATAACATATAAGTAGTCAAAGAAAACAATAGTACATTGGTTTAAAAAATATTTGTTCACATTTTTCATATAAATGAATTAACAACACCATCCAATTCACTTGGTGATGTCAAAAAATGTTTAAACTGGAGCTTGTATTAACCAGAAATATGTGTGAAAAGTTCAGATAAAAATGATAAGAATAACATGCTTTAAACGTGAGTAATTTTTCTAAGGTTATGAAATTTACTTACCCCCCCCCCATTCTTTACCTTACCATTCACCCGTACTCTTTTTCCACCAATCAAAAGCCGGTCAATCAAACACCTATTATATGACTTATAAAAGTAGTGAGTTTTGCTCGGCAATATCAATCCTATTCAGCGTTGTTGTCAGCTTTGTCCAAATAGTGAAACTGGTATAGTTTCCAGAGAAATGTTCATTTTTTAGGATTTTCAACTGAAGCAAAACTCCTAAGATAACTGAGAACTTATGAGAATGCGACTTTCTGCCATTTGAAAAAGTGTTATACCCAGCGTCCAACAACTCAAGTGACATGATGGTTTGTTTCAAAGTAAACTGATTTAATGCTCTGGCCTAATTTTTTTCATTCATTGTATTAACAGTAGTACAGTCGCTCGATAGAGATAACTATCTAATAACTTTTCTACTCAGTGCGTATCACATATAGCATAGAAAAGATCAAGTATAACTGTCTAATTATAATTATCAATTTCTGCAATAATAACGTCTAGATGATGTATCGTTTTATTTCTCATCAGTAAGTTCCCTAAACAAACTGGCCTATTCAAGATTAAACAGTTGACTTATATCAGACAGTAAATATGAGTTATTCTACCCCAAAAACAATTGCAGTTGTATCGATTCACTGTTTGATATGATTTTTCTATTTCCATTTATCAGTTATTGACATCTCATTTCATCACTGAATTGAATGATTCATTCAGCACTGTAACGAGATTCAAACTTTATATTAAATTTGTGATTAAATGAATAACACCAAATGGGTGAATATCATACTTCATTATGGAGTACATATAATAAAATTGTATGTACGTAATTACGACTGCACAGTTTATGAAAATGCCATTTTCCATAAGAGCCACTTTCTTCATTCAAATGTCAACATTCTTTTCCTTATTTCACTGAATTCATGAACCGATCGATGATAGACAACTACTGTGAACCTGAAAGCACTGAGCGGCTGTTCTGTCTTTGGATGGTACTCTTCAGCATAAGGCATCCATGATCTTACACACGCGACTCGAACCTGGGACCTCAGGTTTTGTGTCCATTATTTAGTCATTCCTAACTTGAATGCTGTCTACCAAAAGTCTTTAAAAAAAGTAGGATTTTGCACTTCTTGTTGATCAGCTTAAGTTGTTTTAAGGCAAATTAGTAACTATGATCACCATAAAATTGTGTCTATCAAGAGTGGACTTCCCATTTTCAGACGCGTTCGTATGTAGAGGGTATTCACTATTGTGATCTTGCACTACCCAACTTTGGTATGATGCATATTGGCAAAGCAAAGGCAGCATTCCTACAATTCAACAACATATGGAACTCAAGACAACTGTCTGTCAACAAATATTAAGGTCACAATCTTCATTACGAACGTCAACACAGTCCTACTGTATGGAGCTGAAACTTCCAGAACTACTACAACCATCAACAAAAAGGTACAAGTATTTATAAACAAATGGATAAAACAAGACATTCAATGTCTATTGAAAAAAGCCTAACGTGGGAGAGAACAAACTAACTTCCAGCTGTAGAGGAAATTAGGAAAAGACGCTTGAATTGGATAGAACATACATTACGGAAATCATCAAACTGGATCATGAAGCAAGCGCTAACTTGGAATCGTGAAGAGAAACGAAAATGAGAAAGACTAAAGAACAAACTATGTCGGGAATCGGAAGAAGACATCCAAAGGATGAATAGCAACTGGAAAGGATTTTCCAGAACAGAAATGGATGGAGAATGCTGGTGGGAGGATTATACTCCTCCACTAAGTTTAACAGGCGTAAGTAAGTAAGTTTATGTCATATATGCATCAGTTAATAATTGGGCTGTTTTAAATGTCTTCTATTTTTATTTCATTTATACGTCTAGTGATTCAGTTGACACTTAAGTCATTTTCGAATTTATTCTGAGTGGGTGTGATGATTAGAAGTATTTGAATTATAGTACGAACTAAGAATCCCAGAAATAACGCAATTGAATCAAGAAGTACTAGACAAGCACGAACGAATGCACTGTATTTAGAATTTGAAATCAAGCATTTTACAAGTACAAAGGAATCAATAGTTCATTCAAACACCACAGTGGGACAATTTTAAAATTAAACATATAAGTGAAAGAACTTAATCCAGTGTGTGGATGTGATAAGTCTTGTCGATCGAACGCTATATTTATTTCCTAAGCTATTCCGATGACCCGCACGCTAGAACTACACAGCGACTTGAACGCCAGAGAGAAGACACAAATATGAGAGAAAATACTTTATCCCAAGGTTCATTTTTGTGCAGAAAATCATGGATATTTATAGATGTTGGCGTCTGTTGAATCAACATCATATTTCAGCCAATCCGTTAACGACATATTATGCTACCAACCAATAGTAGCACGCCACGTTGGAACTCTAGAACGTTCCATCATACTCTGATTGGCTAGGACCCTTCGGCTCCTTTTGGGCCTCTGGAGGCTCCGTTGAAGTTCTCCGGAAGCCGACTCAACAGGATGATTGGTGATAATTGAAATTACTACGTTTTTCAACTCAAGTATTTATTTCACAGAATCATTTTTTATAATCTTCATTTAAACCTAGTGATTATTATCAGTATTTCATTCATCAGTAAACAGTTAACCCAGTAACATAGACGTTAAGTACCACTAATTGCCTTAATTCATTATTAATTAAAGTCGGTTACTCCGAGAATTGATTTTTCCAAAAAGTTAAGCCGCCTGAACACAACGTACGATTAGAACCATCCAATGAAAATGAGGCATTATCCATGGAAATGAATTAATTTGCAATAAAAGCGGGTGGGCGTTAGTGAAACAGTGACTACATATAGCAAGAAAATAAGATCAAACAAATCATATGAATAATTTTCCCAAAAAGTAAAAAGAGTGGAAATCTATGAATTTTACTCTCCGACGCCCCGTCCCATACGAAACTTGTCAGTTAAGTGATAAGGTCTGACAACATGAACAAATGATAAATATTTAGTGTAATGTCCTACGGCCAGTTAAATATCACGTGACAAAACCGCCAATCAGAATACCGACTTCTGTGATCTTTTCCCTGTACTGAACCAGTAATGCGTTAAGCAACACGAGAAACCTAGGATCAACCCTGAGTCCTTATTAGTCTTCTGTGTATTAACTATTTGTCTAGCCCAGCCCGTTCTGCCCAGAACACTTATAACAGCTTCGCATGTATTAATTGTAAATTTCAGACATACGTGGTTTATGCACAAGCAGTCTAAACCGTATCATACCATAAAATAAGAAATGATGATTACACAAAATCGAGCCAAAAGTGGCTGTGGGCACAGGAGAGAGAAAATAGTAGATTGGGAATAAATTATGAATGATAAATCATATTATAGTAACCAATAGATGGCCTTGGGTTTCCAGAAAATTATGGAACGCTACTAAACATAGTAGCAGTATAGGTAATCACCCAATGGAAAACGCGACATGTGACTTTTGACTCTTTAGATGTTTCTGACAAAATGTCTATTGAATACTGATTGGATAAGATGTTTCTCAGAGTTTCCAGAGATATATTTCGGCCCTTTTTCGAGGAATTTTCTGAATCTCCTCAATATCCATGATATGAGAGGAATGTTTCAAAGATTACTACGTTTAAAAATGTGCAATCTATTCATGCACTCTCTTTTCAAAGCTCATGATTCATAAATATAGAGTAATACAAAGCTGAGTGCAGCTCTGTATGTTCGTCCTTTCATTAAAAAGACAATTATTTCGCCTATGCCATGAATGATGTAAGCAAGTAAATGTTGAAATTCATGATGTAAGTTAAAATTCTTGTAACTATTCAGATTTTAAAGGTTAAGTTAACAGTATACTCAAATGCCGAGCATTTCATGAATGTTTATTGTAAACTTCTACATAAGATTCTTCGTGGTCGAAAGTTTACGGATTTTTAAAATAGATCTAGCACTGTTCGCACCAAAGTCATTATATTTTATCACAATACATATCGTTTCATGACTAATTGTAGAACTATTAAGTTTAGCTAGCAGAAGAGCAATTTTAAAACTGTCTATCCCAAAAATACATTAAGTAATTCCAAATGGCATAACATAATGCTAATACATTGGTTCGTCTAAAAATTTTGAAAAATTCCATGATGTAAGTTAGAATAATAAATTCGAGTGAACAATGTTTTTCTCAGTCAGATCTTCATAAGGCTTCACCTTAATTGTTTATTCCTTTTGAAAATTTCGGTCTCATATTCTGCTTTTTTTACGTGTATAAACTATATTACTTAACAATATTCAGTAACTAACGTCAGTCTCGACCAATTGTAGACATGTAGCTAAGACTATCACATCACCATTCGGTATGATAGTTTGATCTGAATTGTTAAAAAGGATTTAACACTAATTTACGGTTATATTTACATGTATAATTAAGAAACACAAACAAATCAAGACAAGTTATTGTTAATATTTCACTCTTAACTTGATTTTCTTTTTTTTCTGAATATTATTTTAATAATTAATGTATTTTAAGCAGAGATGAGTGGTGGATAGCAGTGGAATCTAGGACTAAACGAGCGTCTTGGATTCCACTGCTAACCAACAATCGTCTCTGCTTATAATGTTTTTGACTTAAGGTAATATCAAGGCAATTCGCATAGAATGTACATATGCCAATAAGCGACTTATTATTATTATTATTATTATTATTATTATTATTATTATTATTATTATTATTATTATTATTATTATTATCAGCTTTATTCAATATTATATTTTTGGTACAATATAGAATTCTCAGCGTAAAGTATTTCAACAAGTTTCCGTTTCTATCTTCTTGGTCGGTCCTGGCGATAAATATCGAGTGATCGCCAGCTAGATGTTAGTAGTTCAGTAAATGAACATCTGAATAATGTGCATTCTTTTCGTTGTATATTGCCAGAAACCACATTGTCTGTATTGAGTTTTTTGTAACTTTGACAACGAAAGGTTGTACACTTTTCAGAAACGCAGCAGAATAGGTTATGCGATTAATAAACATAATGATATATTAAAACAAACAAAAATAGATAACTTGTTGAAATATCTAGATGGCAGGAACAGGTAGCCCAGATGCTCAAGCAGGCCGCCCTAGATAAATTGCAGTCCTAAGTATAAACGGGAAGATTCAAACAACCAATACAAAAATGAATTAATGTATTTTGTTTTCAAATAACGAAACCCATAAACACTAAACAACTGCGAAAAAATCAAAGGTTTACGATACTGACGACCCCGAGAGAAATAATCAGAATCAAAACAGTGCCATGTGGATCTTTGCGAGATATCGAAGGCACAGTAAGAGACTTTAACTTCTAACTGTTATATCTAGACGAAAAATATGTGAATGGGAAGTGCTAGGTAACTCCACCTGGAGTCCCTCCGGGGGCTTCTGCCGATCCCTAACCCGGATAAAGGAGGAGGGTTGGGCATGAGGTTAGCAACCTCAACCCGTAGAAAACTAACTCGCTAAAACAAACGCTAACCAGAGAAAATTATTCAAACCTTCTAAACTCTGCCCTGGGAGTCAGAAGGTCTTCATTTAGAAGAACTATGACGCCTCATGATGAAAGCCGAGTTCCTTCGGAAGTCACGAGGCTGATGCCCCTTCTGACAACCAGAGCAACCATTTATTTAGGTACAAGGAATGCCTGTACAATGCGGGACACCGGGAGTGTCATCCAAGTTGCTGTAGAAATGAAAAGATACAACCCAGAGGTGCTTAGGATCAGTGAAACACATTGGACGCAGGTAAGACAACAAAGACTAGCTTCAGGAGTGCTGCTGTTATACTCTGGCCATGAAAAAGAGAATGCTCCACATACACAAGGAGTTGCACTGATGCTGTCCAAACAAGCACAAAAAGCACTTTTAGGATAAAAATTTCAAGGACCCGGGATCATCAAAGCAAAGAAAGAGGGCATTACAATGAACGTCGTCCAATGTTATGCGCCTACCAAAGATGACAATGAAGACGTTAAAGACCAATTCTACGACAGGCTGCAGTTAATCGTTGAGAAATGTCCAACAAAAGACTTGACCATTTTGATGGGAAACCTAAATGTCAAGGTTGGAATGGATAACACCGGATATGAAGAGATCATGAGACGATATGTACTAGTAGAAAGGAACGAAAATGGTGAGATTTGCTAATCTATGCGCCTTCAATAAACTGCTGGTAGGCAGCACCATATTCCCACATAAACGCATTCATAAAACCACATGGACTTCACCGAATCATACCACGCAAAACCAAATCGACCATGTTTGCACCAACAAAAAGTTCAGGAGGACGATGGAAGACGTGAAAACCAAGAGAGGAGCTGATATAGCATCAGATCATCACTTGCTGGTCGACAAGATGAAATTGAAACTCAAGAAGTACTGGACAACGAGGCGGACAATATCACAAAACTTTAATACAGCTTTCCTTCGGGATACTGACAAACTCAACAAATTCAAGATAGCCCTCAGCAACATGTTCCAGGCCTTTCATGATCTACTCAGTGGAGAAGGAACTACTGTGGAGAGCAACTGGAAGGGGATCAAAGAGGCAATCACTTCAACATGTCATGAGGTCCTGGGTGATAAGAAGCACCATCACAAGGAATGGATCACTGTCGATACACTGGATAAGATTCAAGAAAGGAGGAACAAGAAGGCAGCAATCAATACCAGTCGAACAAGAGCAGAAAAAGCCAAGGCACAAGCTGAATACACAGAAGTAAACAAACAAGTGAAGAGGAGCATCAGAACCGACAAACGTAAATATGTGGAAGATTTAGCAACGACGGCGGAAAAGGCTGCAAGAGAAGGAAACATGAGACAACTGTATGACATAACAAAGAAACTCTCTGGAAATCACCGTAAACCAGAATGACCAGTGAAAATCGAAGAAGGCAAGGTAATCACCAATATTGAAGAGCAACAAAACAGGTGGGTAGAACACTTCAAAGAACTGTTGAATCGACCAGCTCCACTGAACCCACCCAACATCAAACAGCACCCACGGACCTCCCAATCGATATTGGCCCACCAACAATTGAAGAAATCAGCATGGCCATCAGACAAATCAAGAGTGGCAAAGCAGCAGGACCAGACAACATTCCAGCAGAGGCACTAAAAGCAGACGTAGCGGCAACTGCAAGGATACTCCACATTCTCTTCAGCAAGATTTGGGATGAGGAACAAGTACCAACGGACTGGAAAGAAGGACTTCTGGTCAAAACTCCAAAGAAAGGCGATCTCAGTAACTGTGATAACTACAGGGGCATCACTCTTCTCTCAATACCGGGAAAAGTCTTCAACAGAGTATTGTTAAACAGGATGAAGGACTGTGCAGACGCCCAACTTCGAGACCAACAGGCAGGATTCCGTAAGGATAGATCGTGTACAGACCAAATCGCAACTCTACGGATCATTGTGGAACAATCAATTGAATGGAATTCATCACTCTACATCAACTTCATTGACTACGAAAAGGCATTTGATAGAGTGGACAGAACAACACTATGGAAGCTCCTTCGATACTACGGCGTACCTCAGAAGATAGTCAATATCATACAGAATTGCTATGATGGATTACACTGTAAAATTGTGCATGGAGGACAATTGACAGACTCGTTCGAGGTAAAGACCGGTGTCAGACAAGGTTGCTTACTCTCACCCTTTCTCTTTCTCCTGGTGATCGACCGGATCATGAAGACGTCAACATCTGAAGGGAAGCACAGTATACAATGGACATCTAGGATGCAGTTAGACGATATAGACTTCGCAGATGATCTGGCCCTCCTATCGCAATCGCAACAACAAATGCAGGAGAAGATGACCAGTGTAGCAGCAGCCTCAGCAGCAGTAGATCTCAATATACACAAAGGGAAAAGCAAGATTCTCCGATACAACACAGCATGCACCAATCCAGTCACAATTGACGGAGAAGATTTGGAAGATGTAAAAACCGTTACATATTTGGGCAGCATCATTGATGAACATGGTGGACCCGATGCAGATGTGAAGGCGCGGATCGACAAAGCAAGAGAAGCATATTTACAACTGAAAAACATCTGGAACTCAAAACAACTGTCTATCAAACAACACAAAGGTCAGAATTTTCAATACAAATGTCAAAACAGTCCCACTGTATACTGGGGCGGAAACCTGGAGAACTACGAAAGCCATCATCCAGAAGATACAAGTGTTTATTAACAGCTGTCTACACAAAATACTTCGAACCCGTTATTCGGACATCATAAGCAACAACCTACTATGGGAGAGAACAAACCAGATTCCAGTGGAGGAAGAAATCAGGATGCAGTGCTGGAAGTGGATAGGACACACATTGAGGAAAGCACCCAACTGCGTCACAACGTAAGTCCTCACTTGGAATCCTCACGGTCAAAAGAAAAGAGGAAGACCAAAGAACAGATTACGCCGGGAAATGGAGATAGGCATGAGAAGAATGAACAAGAATTGGATGGAACTAGAAAAGAAGGCCCAGAACAGAGTGGGTTGGAGAATGTTGGTCGGCGGCCTATGCTCTATTAGGTGTAACAGGCGTATGTAAGTAAGTAAGTAAGTAAGTGCTCGGTTCTATTCATGGACTGTTGTTATATATGTATATATTCTTATTGGATAACAATTAAGTAACTATGTTATATGTATATTCATATCTCTTTTATTATAAGCTTCCGTTTGACCATTTCACTACTAATATACGATTTGCTGTAATTCAGTTATTTCCAATTTATTAGTTACAATATCTCACACTCACAGCCACTTTTGACTTGATCTTTTATAGTTGTTATTTTCTATTCTATGGTTTGATGTGCTGTGATTTGCTGGCATATAAACTGTGTATGTCTGAAATATACGATTTATATATCGGAGGTTGATATTTGTTTTCTGGATTCAAACAGGCAGAGCTAGACGGAAAAACCGATCAAGACTCAAAGTTGACTCTAGGCTGCTCGTTGCGGTTAATACGTAATTGGTCTGGTCATATAAGTCGGTGTTTCTCTTTGCGATTTAGTTACGTGTTATATTAACAGGCCATGAGGACATAACATTAAATCTCAACTATGGATGAATATAGGACCAAAAATCAAATTAATGGGGTATACAATCAAAATAAAGTAAGCAATGATAGATTAAAGGTCAACAATAATCGATCAACATCGAGATCTACAGGACAAGCTGTGAGCCATGTGTGGAGAAATTCGAAAACTTCTCTTTTACGTGAAGTTTGTGCTAATGATGTTGGTCAGAAGAACGATGAAAGCTCTAGGACAAAACCATCCAGCCCAGAGAACAAAACTCTATCCCAATCGAAATCTTATCCTCAACTTTCTTAAGTTGACAAACAGAAAGGTAAAATAGCTTCATTGTCCTATACCTGATGTCAGTTGGTGACATAAACATTATAAGTTTATAACCGTGATCCAATCCAGACAATAGTATGTTCATCGTGTTGCAATAGATATTGTAGTGAACAAGGACACGAATGGGGACAATCGAATGTATTTGAACATGAAATGACAGAATATCTCACTAAAATCTGAGAATCAAACAGTAAATCTTTAATTTACAAAATATCAATCTATTATCTCAAACCTGACTGTTCCTTTTTGTAAATATCAGTCCATTGTCTCAAGATTTCATTGTTTCTGCATTTTCATACCGATGAGTATTATATTATTATTGTAAAACGTATATATATTAGTGTAGAGCCATGATGAAAAACTAATTGAAAAGAAATTTCTTCGCTCAGTTCGTACCTTCTTTATTTACCAAATGGCAAAATGGGAATTTTCACAGTTGCTTTCTGTTGTCATTCTTTCCTTCTTGATCCTTTATTGAAATATATTCTATCCCTGACTATCACTTACTTACGCCTGTTACTCCTCGTGAAGGAGCATAGGCCGCTCACCAGCATTCTCCATCCAACACTGTCCTGGGCAATCATTTCCAGCTCCTTCCAGTTCCTATTGATCCTTTTCATATCTGCTTCTATTTCCCGACGTAATGTGTTCTTTGGCCTTCCTCTATTCCGCTTCCCTTCAGGATTCCAAGTTAGGGCTTGCCTCGTGATGTAGTTTGACGATTTGAGTAATCTATGTCCTATCCAAATCCATCGTCTTTTCCTAATTTCTTCTTCAGCTGGAAGTTGGTTTGTTCTCTCCCACAAAAGTCTGTTGCTCCTGGTATCTCTCCCCTGACTATCACTATATACTACTTATGTGGAGATAAATAATGCATACCACAGATATCTCTTGTTCTAAGAAATCAATTATTTAACGATTACATTTCTAGTTATCTGGAAATGAAACTTTCTATTTTCAACTTGCATATTTTTTTGGCACAAACACTAATTGGTATCTATGTAGTTATGTTCCATATCTTATGAATAATTGAAAATAATGATCTTGAAAAACAAATATTGTTTTTTTCTACAGAATAACATATTTCATCAGTTATTCAGGTATTTTTAATGAAAACCTATTGATTAGTATAAACATTTAACAATTCTGCATTTAGACACGAACATCCTAATTACTTAATGTAAAAAGGTTATCACAATATAAGAGTAAATAAACTAAGTTTGAATAGTAAACATGAAACATAAACCAAACTTGAAAAAAAAGTCCACCAATCTAAATTGTGTGACCTCTCTAGTGATTCATTACGCTTTGACCATTTTGATGAAGTATATAAACGTCAAAAAAGTATTTTAGTATCATTGTAATATATATATTGTGAGGACAGTTAACGGGTGAACGCAAGGAAGCTCTAAAAAGCTCAGACAGTTTTCTACCATAATTGACACTGTTTGGAATAACATTCCTCTCACTTATCTTTTGTCTTTTTATTTGCGACTTGGGAGTGCTCTAGAGTCGAGTCCTCAAGTTATACGCGGCATAGTGAGAATCGAAGCTCTAGATATAGCATATATATATATATATATATATATATATATATATATATATATATATATATTTCAGAACGAAGCAATCAGATCAAAGGTAGAAAGTCTTGCATTTCAGCGGCAATTCATTCGTCTATTTGGCTAAGCAGTATTTTGGTATTATAACTGATGTCAGTTCGGGATAAAAACCCTAATTTTGAATTGTAAACTCTAATTATAATTACTGACACTCATTAGGCCATCCAAATTAGCTGGATTCTCTCGAGGTCACCTTAACATTAGTCAGAGCTCGTCCTGAAATTATCATCCTACCCAAGTGTAAACTCGAAGGAGGATTTTCTTGCTTTCTAGAGAATTTTCACTATCAGTTATAAGTGTTGTTTAGCACCATTTTGACTTGACTTTTCATTTATTTTACCATGTAAATTATCTTAAAATGTTTGTCAATTCACTTAGTTTTTACTATTTCGTTAAGAATTTATACTAAATGTTGATAATTTTTTCAAAATAATTACTTACTTACGTTTGTTACACCTCGTGGAGGAGCATAGGCCACCCACCAGCAATCTCCATCCAACTCTGACCTGGGTAATCGTTCCCAGTAGATTAAAACCCATAGGATTTTTGTAAATTCCATTTATGCATATTGAATAACAGCATACATCAAGTCCCGAATGTTGACATTAATAGGTTATTACTTGTCGAATTCCGATTGTACATTTGATGATATATTTCATTTTATGAAATGTGTTTTTCGATTTCGTAATCACGCCATATAAATAATACCTAACAATTTTAATTGTATGACAACGGCTGTATAAAGCGTGAACCATTTTGTGTGACATGCAATACATATCAGTTGGAAAAAAGTTCCGAGTATCGCATCATTACGTAAAAATTTTACTATAAGTATCACAAAAGAACTAACTTTAATTGTGTTGTAGTAAACGAGAACTCAAGTGGGGAAGACCAACTTATCAGTTAATACGAAATTACATAATGTCTTCGTAAAATACGAAAACTATACATTAAATACTTCATTTCCATGTCATCCATCAATTTTCTCTAACAAACTTCGTCGTTCCTTCATTCCTGATGTTATTACGATTACTCTCTGTTTACGTTTCTGTTCTCTTCAATTCGATCTTCCCAACGTTTTGCTGCCAGGCATTCCACTTCTGATTGGTGTAACTTACTACTTATATCGGCAGACATAAGCGAGGGAGTGAACAGGATTAAAATATATACGTAGTGAAATGAAGAATCACTGAATCAATTATGCGACTAACAGTAAGGCTAGCAGGATGAATATATATGAGTAGGCAGTAGGCAATGTTGAGGTATATTCATGCCAGTGCAACAATAATAAAGGTATAGATAAGTTGTTATTGTACGAATGACTATTCGTTAAAAAGCTAAGAAAAGGGCTTGATCAAATTAAATATGAACAAACTCCATTGCACGTGAGCTACTAGCTACTCTTACGTATATATATATATATATATATATATATATATATATATATATACATATGACTGATGGACTTATTTAGACCTACATATATATTTATATAACAGACAAATTAAAAACTCATGTGTACTGTATGTAGTTACTCATCTATGACTGAAGATTTTCACTCACTCATTCATCGCGAATCAATAAGCATAGCTTATTAACATGAATCGGTGAGACTGATTTATGGACGACCTTTGAGCGACGCTGAAGTGACCTTGGGAGTGGACACCTACTGGTTAGGACTAAACGAGGGTTATAAAGCAGTTAGAATTCTCACTGACAGTTGATGGTTAGGGTTAAAAATTGGATTTACGGTTTTCGTCACGAACTGACATCAGCTATAATGCTAAAACTCTATTTAACCAAAACTCGTGACTCGTTACCCTATATCTGATTGGTTTGTCCATAAATTGTAGTCTCGGCGACAAGAGATCTCCGAAAAATTCTGTCCTAGGCTCCCCTTTCCGGTTGTTTCCAAGTGAAATTCATGATCTGAATATCCACTTCCGATTCCGAGAGCCATAATTTATGTAAGCTGCATCTCTTCCTTTCTTCCTTGAGGATTTCAAGTTAGGGCTTACATTGTGATGGGATTTGATTATTTTTTACGTGTGGTTTATCCACTTCCAACGTCTTCCATCAAGTTCCTTCTGATCTGTAAGTTGGTTTATTCTCAAAACATTTTCTAAAGTCATACGCTGAAAGCCATCACCATTAACTGTGGCAGCTCCCAATGTTTATAAATACCCGTATATTTTGATGAAAATCGTAGTTCCCAAAGTTTCAAGTCCCTACAACAGGAAATTCTGACTTCGGTGTTGGCTGACAGTTCGTTTAAGCTTTACATGTTCTTCAATTTGAAGAACGCTCCCCATGCGTTGGGACTTTGTGCCCTCAATTCCGCATCAGATGCTCCTTGCTCATTATTGATGTTGCCCAAGTACGTAAATGTCCCCATCTCTTCCAGGGTTCTTCCATCTAGTGTGATTTGTTTGATGCTCACCGTTTTATAATTCATGATCCTACTTTTACCCTTTTGAGTGCTGTGAAGTACTGCTACGGAAGCCTCTGCTACAGTGGTTATCGTCGTCTAAATTTGTTGTTGTGTTTGCGGTAGAAGAGCTAAGTCATTTGTAAAGTCCCAATCATCCAGATGATTCAAGAATATGACCCCTTACTCACACTGATTAATAAATCTATTGTACAGTTTGTGATTACATACAGTGATTATGTAAAATGATAATCAAGTATTTTTTCAAAATTCAGTCAATATCCTAACATCAAGAAACATTGAGAAACATTTGATGATTACCCTACCATCAAAATATAGAAATTTTTGTCCTGGAATTAGTTTGAACTTAATATAAGTTGAAATATGATTAAATATATTGACTCATTCATTCATTCATTCATTTGAATCGAATGTTGGATAAACATATTCTAATGACAATAAGAATTCATTTGAATACGAATTGAAGTAAGCATAAAGTCTGGTGTCCGAATCGGTTACTACATGTATTCGAAACTAGGATCCACCACAATTCCAACAACGCGAAGTTAGCACATCCAGACTGGTACAAGTGAAGGTTGATTAACCCCAAAACACGACAACAATCCTAGTCGAAAATACACTCATTATAGATTGATTGTTCACGCATTTTGATTATGAATTATAATAAAATCACATATGAAAAATACCCAGTCATAATAAATCACAAGCTGAATGTCATACTGTTACGTCCTTGATCTGCTTACCCAATAATATACAGAAGATAACTCGTATCGAATTAGATTAAGTCCTTGAACGATGGGGTAACTGGTTTAAACTTCAGGCTAGTATGAGTGAGCTCGAAGTGAGACTAACTGCCTTCGGTAGAGACGAAAACTATTCTATCACGTGATTGTTTGACAAGCGCGCGAGAGGGAAAACGAATCAACTGGGACACTACTCGGTTTAGTCATGACTAAGATTTATAACTCCGATTCGTGTAGTACAAAAAAATAAATAAATAAATAGATGGTTTAGAGATGCCCGTCATATTAAAAGACTAGTATTTGAACGAAGAATATTCTTTTCGACAAATTCTCTTCAGGTTCAACAATTATCTCATATCCAAATTAATAGTCCGAAAAATGACCAGGTTAAGGGCAAAGTACATCGTTTAAAGCATGTGAATTTAAGATTGTGATAAACAAAATACAATAAAATTGTTAATGTTAATATGACTCATATAGAATGTTAACTTGAATCTGTGTATATGTTAAGTGAGATTTAAGATCCATGATCAGAATAAATATGGGTCAAATAGGATGAGAGAGAAATAATAGTGCAATTGCAATTCGATCAAATAAGTAAGACGTAATACGGAGGGATGAATTCGAAGCGTGGCTAAACAAAGGTTTGATGAAGAAGGTGAACAGCTCAATATTGGCCCATTTAGTACAATCCGGTCATAGTGCCAGTATAAACCAATCTTTTTCAATTATTTATAAAGTAAGTAATTTTTTGCCTAAACTGGTCAGACTGAAAGTCCTTCAAACGGCTGAAGCAGTAGCCGTCCGGATGAAGAAACCGGAGCTATGCGTACAGACGAAATATATTCAACCACTCCTTCTCCCCTGGCCAACATCAAGGCCAATTAGTCAATCGTAATCTTAACTATTGAATGACCTAATTTGACTATGACCTTTCGTAGTCAATTGTAATTGTCCCTGTTATCTTTATTCATAAATCTTTGTATTATTATTATTATTATTATTATTATTATTATTATTATTATTATTATTATTATTATTATTATTATTATTATTGGTTAAACATCATTATTAATCTTTCCTATACATGATTCATTCACTTCGAATTCATCCCTCCGTATTACGTCTTACTTATTTGATCGAATTGCAATTGCACTATTATTTCTCTCTCATCCTATTTGACCCATATTTATTCTGATCATGGATCTTAAATCTCACTTAACATATACACAGATTCAAGTTAACATTCTATATGAGTCATATTAACATTAACAATTTTATTGTATTTTGTTTATCACAATCTTAAATTCACATGCTTTAAACGATGTACTTTGCCCTTAACCTGGTCATTTTTCGGACTATTAATTTGGATATGAGATAATTGTTGAACCTGAAGAGAATTTGTCGAAAAGAATATTCTTCGTTCAAATACTAGTCTTTAAATAAATAGATGACTAACATGACCACGACACACAAACAACCAGAAAAACACAGTTATGTCCAAAACTGGGGATTAGGGTAGAAAATAGAGTACAAAAGACTATGTTTAAGTTACAATAGCTTCAGAATTGAAAAGGGTATGGCAGTTAATCATAGATCAGACGAAAGCTTATGGTTTGTAGAATAAACTAGGGACAAAACTGAATGTTAGTGTTTAACAAGCTTTGGATTAAGTGAAATAGCGTCCCCAAAAATAGCTTTCTTTTTTTGTCAAAGCTTCTTTTTTCCTCTGTCTACATCAGTGATTAATAGTTAAAACTGTTAGGCAAGGCTCAAGAAGTGCGAAATGCACTTATGGGATAGGAATTTCATGGACCCAGGATCATCAAAGCACCATTCAAAACAAAGGAGGGACTTACAATGAATGTTATCCAATGTTCTGCATTCATCAATGATAGCAATGAAGACGATAACGATAAGTTCTGCTTGTGGCTGCTATCGATCATAGCGAAGTGTTCAGGAAACGATCTGACAATCCTGATGGGAGATCTGATCGCCAAAGTCGGAATAGACAACACCGTATATGAAGATATCATGGGACGACATGGACTGGGACAGAGAAACGAAAATGGGGAAAGATTTGCAAATCTATGTTCATTCAACAAATTGGTTATAGGAGGCACAATATTTCCACACAAACGCACAAACAAAGCTGCATGGATCTCACCGGACCACACCACAGAGAACCAGATAGATCATATCTGCATCAATAAAAAATTCCGAAGGACAATGGAAGATGTGAGAACCAGGAGAGGTGCTGACGTAGCTTCAGATCACCATCTAGTTGTGGCCAATGTAAAACTGAAGCTAAAGAAGAACTAGATAACTGGACAAACAGAACTACAAAGGTTCAATACAGCCTTCCTTCGAGATGCTAACAAAATTAACGAATTCAAGATAGCTCTCAACAACAGGTTCCATGCCTTACAGGATCTACTGAAGGAAGAAGAAACTACTATGGAGGACAACTGGAAAGGCATCAAGGAAGCATTAACTTCAACGTGTCAAGAGGTTCTCGGCCTAAAGAAATACCATCATAAGGAATGGATCTCTACAGAAACACTGGACAAGATCAAAGAAAGGAAGAACAAGAAGGTAGCAATAAACAACAGCCGAACACGAGCAGAGAAAGTCCAAGCACAAGCTGAATACATAGAAGCAAACAAGCAAGCGAAGAAAAGCATTAAAGCCGACAAACAGAAATACGTGGAAGAACTAGTAACGATAGCGGAAAAAGCTGCTAGAGAAGGAAATATGAAACAGCTTTACGATATAACGAAGAAACTAGCAGGGAACTATAGTAAACCAGAGAGACCGGTCAAAGACAAAGAAGGCAGGCCAGTGAGCCAGATTAGGGAACAGAAAAACAGATGGATTGGATACTTCGAGGAACTCTTGAATAGACCAGCTCCATTGAATTCACCGAATATCTGAGCAGCACTTACAAACCTTCCTATAGATATCACTCCACCAACAATAGAAGGAATCAGGATGGGCATCAGATAAGTCAAGCAGCAGGATCCGATAATATACCAGCTAAAGCATTAAAGTCAGAGATAGGAGTAACTGCCAACATGCTTCACGTTCTGTCCAGGAAGATTTGGGAGGAAGAACGAATGCCGATGGACTGGGAAGAAAAACACCTCATCAAGGCATCAAAGAAAGGAGATCTAAGCAAATGTGAGAATTACATAAGGATCACACTACTCTCAGTACAAGGTAAAGTATTCAACAGTGTCATTGAACAGGATGAAAGATTAAGTAGACGAGCAACCTCGAGATCAACAGGCTGGATTCCGTAAGGATAGGTCGTGTATAGATCCTATCGTGACACTACGGATCATCGTTGAAGAATCAATTGAAAAGAACTGCACATCAGCTTCTTTAATTATGAGAAATTATTTGTTAGTGGGAATAGGAGAACATTATGGAACCCTCCTCGACACTATGGAGTGAGTAGCTGAAAAGTTCGTCAACATAATACGGAATTCACACGACGGACTACTCGGCAAAGTGGTGCATGGAGGACAGCTGACAGACGCACTCCCAGTAAGGACCGGATTCAGGCAAGGCTGCTTACTCTCCCCCTCCCTCTTTCTTCTGGTGATTGACTGGATTGTGAAAACCTTGACATCTACCGGGAAGCAAGAATAAAAATGGACGGCATGCATGCAAGTAGACGATTTAGACTCCACAGTAGACTTGACCGCTCTATCCTATACACACCAACAAATGCAGGTGAAGACAACTAATGTAGCAGCATCCTCTGCATCAGTAGGCCTCAACATACACAAGAGAGAAAGCAACATCCTCAAATGCAATACAGAGAACACCAAACCAATCACACTTGATGGAGAAACTCTGGACAGTAACACCATTGGATGCCGGCTAAGTGGTCCAGTAAGTTAAGCGTTCGCGCGCGAGACTGAAGGCCCTGTGTTCGAGTCCCGCGGGCGGGACCGTGGATGCGCGCTGCTGAGGAGTCCCACAATAGGACAAAATGGTCATCTAGTGCTTCCAGGTTTTCGATGGTGGTCTAACATCAATCGGTTCATGATCTCAATCAAAAACTCTGTAATATTTGGAAACATTCACTTATCCGGTTAGCATCATAGATGAACAGGGAGGATCTGATGCGTACGTAAACGTGCGGATTCGCGAAGCAAGGAGAGCATTCCCGCAGTCAAACAACATATGGAACTTAAAATAAATGTCTGCCAACCAATATCAGAGTCACAATCTTCAACATGAACGTGAATACAGTTCTACCATATGGAGTTGAAACTTCGAGAACTACTGCAACTATCATCAAAATGGTACAAGTATTGATAAACAATTATCTACGTAAGATACTAAATGTCGTTTGACCGGATACCATCAGCAACAGCCTATTGTGGGAGAGAAGGAACCAAATTCCAGCTGAAGAGAAAATTAGGAAAAGACGCTCGAAGTGTATAAGACATATATTACGGAAATCATCATCAGACAAGCGCTAACATGGAATCGTGAAGAGAAATACTAAAGAATACACTGCGTCGGGAATCGGAAGGAGACATCCAAAGGATGAATAGCAACTGGAAACAACTGTCAAAGTATTGCACGGGACAGAGATGGATGGACAATGCTGGTGAGAAGCCTATGGTCCTCTATGGGGGGTAATACATGTAAATAAATAAATAAGCTCCTTAGATGGTGGTTGGAGGTAGTCAACAGGAAACCCTGGACCCGGGTTTCGTGCTACTTGGCACTCGTCAGCAAGGTGTACCTGTAATCTTGAGGGGACTGGTGCTCCCTGGCGGATCCGATCTCGTGTCACCCAACTTCACAGTCAGAGACGTTACCACTGAGCCATGACATTGATCACCATCCAGTGATCAATCAATTGTGAAATAAGCTCCTTATTTCTTTATTTATCTAAACGTTTCATGTAAATATATCTCATGTTTCCAGAGGCTATATTTAACATGAAAATTATTAGATATAGCAGTTTACGTGGAAAGTTGAATTCTCATCGATCTCAGAACCCAAATCACCAAGCGATTTCTTGACAAGTAATAAAATGTATTATTAAAATGTAGTGCATTAACCCCGAGTAATATAGGATATCTGTTTATTTCAAGTTCAAAGTTTTTCAGTAGTACATAGTCATGAACATGAAAAACAGGAAACTTCATTGTGTCGAAATAATGAATGATCTATGGCAAAATTATAATCTATTCCTCAAAATTATCAAACAGAATGCTTGAGAGATAAGATAATAAATATATACCAAGAGACAAATCAATAAGAACCGAAGTAAATACTTTCAGATTTTCATGTGAAACTCAAAAACGAATATCTTTTGTCGTTAAAATTATTGTATAGACACTAGCCAGTTAGAACCGAGAAAACGACATTCTGGATTTAAAGTAAAATTTCTTCTAAAAAAACATGTAATATAAGCAGCAAAACTATCTTTGTTTAGTGCTCCAAACGTTCAATGCAATTGCGAAAACTGACATCTCATCAGAGTTAAAATGATAGTGGTAAATATATCAAACGCTTAATTTCTTTCCATACAGAGAGAAAACCAACCTCTAAATCTCAACTCATAATCCGGAAACAAACCATAACGCGATGACACCACATATTATGGACAAATAAATCAAATTTGTGATAATACCTCCTGGAGTTCCGAACAAAATTTATTTATCCATTTAGCTACAGATCACTTTTATGTTGTAGCTGTTATCAGTTCGTGTAAATCGTAATCCTTATCAAGAATAATGTAAGATTCCTAAAAATCGATTTATTCCATTAAGGTTTCGAGATGACGGGTAATCTATATTCAAATGCACAAATCTATACGTCGTTCATTTTTTATTTAAATGAACAGTAACCTATGAATTCACTAATTTCGTAAATTTCGCTCTGCTATATGATATTAATGTTTCCTTCTTTTTAAACTATCCATATGAAAAATAACTGTTTTATGATTGACTAAGAACTGGATGCAAATTAGTCATGACTGTTTCATGTTCGTCCCTATTCTATATTTTTACAAATCTTGAAAGCAGCTTTCTCGATTGTCATTGGCTCGTCCTCATATTATCACTTGCTATTATTGTACACCTTTGCACTAGAAAAGTCCTAACACTATACCTATGACATCTGAAAATCGAAGATCTACGTTTTTTAGATTTACTGGTTAAGAGAAGTGGTATTCACTATAACCATCCTCTTCACGATGTACCTCAACTGCACCTCTAACCTCAATGATACCTGTAGCTGACATCTTAAAATCACCTACTTAGTAGAGACAATAACCAAGGTTGGACTGACCTGGAAGTCTCGGTCATTCAAATAAACGTCATTGCATGTTGAAAACATTTTGTGCGTTTATTTTCTCCCCGTAATTTCCATAGACAAAATCGACGACGAAAAAGCTGTGACATCAATGAAAGACGAATCTTATTCTTCTGCTCGGTTGTCAAATGACGAAATCTAGGGTCTTTCTCATAAATGATAAGCAGAAACTCGTCATCATGACTCACTGACCATCTTGATACTCCATAAAAGGCTATCAGCAGAACAAATATGCAGGATTAGCAACCATTACCAACAGGCTGTCTAGACCTATGGATAAAGAATTTATTTCGAAACAAACCCTTATGTTGGTCGTTGAGTATACCCCTTTTACAGACACATTTTATATAAGAATCATTCGAATTTTAATGACTGTCTCGTGTAATCAAATGGCAGAAAGTCGCATTCTTATAAGCTCTCAGTTATCTTAGGAGTTCTGCTTCCGTCGAAAATCCTACAAAAACGAACATTTCTCTGGAAATCATACCAGTTTCACTATTTGGAATAGACAAAGCTGACTAGGTCTGATATCGCCAAACCAAACTCACTACTTTTATAAATTATATAATAGGTGTTTGATTGACCGGCTTTTGATTGATGGAAAAGGAGTACTGGTTAATGGTAGGGGGGGACAGGGAGATTTTTAAGTAAATTTTATACCCTTAAATAAGTTCCTGTTTAAACCATGTTAGTTATTCAGTACAAAGGAAACTTGAAAGTTATATGATTATCTAAGTGACTCATCATCGGTTAAAAAAAAACACCGTATGTACAAAATCAGGACAGTTATGATACAAATCTGAATGACAGATTTAACAATCAATTCACAGTAATTATAATAAGAAAAATATATGAGAACAGCTAATGGATCAATTAGATGTCTATAGTCAAAATATAAAAATCTCATAAACCAACTATTAGATAATTTACGTAGTAAAAGTTTCACATTTCCGATCATTCTACCCTGTCTTAACAATAGTAGTCGCACGAACTCATTGTATCTGTAAATATGTGTATGCATTCACTGTTCAATTAGTATTTACTTATTTACGAACTAAATACCTATATATCGCTTGCGTCAATTTACTTCGCCAGTGTCAACGTGTCATATTGGAAAATATAATATTTACCAAGCTAGTGCAATTATGACAAAGGATAGAAATAAAACATCATCGGTTATGTTATATTTTCTTCTTTGGCTAACTATTATCATTCAATAGATAATTCAGTCATGGTCCCTTGTTTACAAAGTGGTTGGAAGTAGATGCCAGGATAACCTGGACCTAGACGTCGTGATTGTTGTTAACAAGCCGTACCTGCCATCTTGTGGGAACTGATGCTCCGTTTGGTATTGAAACACAAATAATCCAGCTTCACAGTCCAAAATATTGCCACAGAGCTATCAGGGCTGCGTCTGACCTTTTGTAGGACTGAGGCTTTTACAATTGATTGATCACAGATCAATGGCTAATATCATGTTTGTTTAGAACTTATCGCTTATCAAATTGAAGCTGATGTGCATAAGATTTAAATCACATAAGGAATACCAACTGATGACGAGTGCCAAATGGGATGAAATATAGATTCGTAGAGTTTTGCCAACCCTCCCATATCAAAATATGCTGCACGCTATTGTCCAGTCACATAGACCAGTAGCAAATTACAATTTAATCGATATAGTTCGACCAGCTCCATAGCCTAGATAAACATGACAGCGGTCACTACCCAATCAATAACAAATAGATTTTTCTAATAACCCAACATTCTTATCCTTTGTTCAATGAAATTGGTTACTGCTTTTAATCACAAAATTTCACTGATAACTGTATAGAACTTAACAAGAGTGCACTGAAAATAGCACTCCTCATTCATATAGCTATTTTTTTTTAATATAATGGGGATTTTTAAACATAATTCAATAGCTAATAGTCCCTTGTTTATTATTTCAGATCAACATGAATTATTGTTTTATATACAGTTAGTTTCCTACGGGGGAATGCAAAATTCTAACTTTGTTGGTATTATGAATTGATATGCATATTTACGACACATCATTTCTGAGGGTATTTGCAATGTCCTTGTTTGTTTCTCAAACTTCATCTTAAATAAAAATAAATGTATGATATCTCGGTTCTACGATTTCTGCGTATCACTTCTACGTTATCATTATATTACTATTTTATTTGACATTATCCTGCATGTCTGTGTGTCTTAAGTCAGTATTTATCAATCACATTTTAAAACAGCAACTGTTCATGGCTCCTTTTGGAAGCACCTGACCAGTCAAATGCAAGCACCTGGGGTGTCGACAACTAGAAGAAACATCATGTTGATTTAAACACCTATGATATGCCATAAAATAATTTTGAGTTAATTGGAGTTGCAAGGCATGAAAACATCAACACTGCATAACACGAATCCTTAGGATAGCTTTCTCGATATCAAGAGTAAGTTTAATGTCAGCAGACACTCCTTATCTGGGACTAAGGATTTTGAGAATGCGTAAGCGTTATTTCCACAGATTCTCTTCAAGTTAGCACATCTGGTTTATGTTGAGCCTATCTACATGTGTGTGGATAGTAAACATGAGTTCTATGTCGATTATGTAATCTTTAGGTGATTAATTGATATATACGTCCCATAGGTTCATCCAAAGAATGCGATTAATCGGCTAGAATACCCACCTGTTCTCGATTTGGGTAACTCTCTATAACTGGATTACCTGGTACATAATCGATATATATATATAATACTTTGACCCTTCACTTTCGAGAACGCTGACGACAGTAGTAAAAATAACCATACCCAGTAATTTCATGTCTTAATGTCATACTATCCTTGAAGAAGCTTGGATCATCCTGCTGTTGAAATTATTTCCAGTTTTAAGCGCTGAAAATTTAGTGAAATTCCTTCTTCAAATTAACAAACAACCGTTGTAATATTGATATATGTTTTGGAGTTTTTCGAATTACAAATTTGAATAGGATCCATCCCCGTGAATTTGTAATGCATCCACCTCTTAGTGTTCAACATGTGTACAAAACCTAGTGTTTTTTGTCCCACCATTTAGTGGATAAACACTGGATATAAGTACATAATTTCCACTGAGAATTTACTTCGAAGCTCTAACTTCCACTTTATTTGGCTTTTTCATCCGGTAATTTCGGATGTGCTACAGTGACGTGCTCACAAACGACATATGTAGATAGCTTTAGATAATTAATATAAAATACTCAGTGATAATCATACTCTTATATTCAGGACTGAGAAACTTTAATTTAACTTTTTCATAGGACACCATAAAGACAAGTTACCAGATTTCAGGTCTGTTGTCATGTGATCGGAAATATGTATATACATATTTTATACTACTTTGTAATATCAAGATTTATTTATAATACTCTATGACCTACATATATTGATCGTTTTATTTTGTTATAACTCTCTCTAATTGGAACAATGAGTACAGATACATCCATGTTTTTTTTCTAATTTGAAATGGTTACACACACACACACACACTGTGTACTTCAATAAGATGACTATTATTCACTGTGAATTGCATGATTTTTTAAAATTTTATTTCATTCTCTACATGAATAATACAAATATGTATGCAAGATATTGATTAAAATAACATACTGGTGATATATATATATATACCGAAACCTAGAATATTTGTAACCAAGACAACAGTGATAATAACACATTATTACTTGAATAGATAAATTTATAATGATTAAACATGTTTCACCGACTAAAACCTTAATCATTTTATTATAAAATAGATACAAATACAATTTTGTAGTTTTAGTAAAAAGAAACAACTAGCTTCATTGAATTATTCATTTTATAAAACAAAATTTTTGTAAGATATATTTTGTCACTAGTGTCATGTTCGCCATAATCGACTTTTTTCCTGATGAAGGTAAAAGTAGTCTACTGACATTTTTATCTTGGTGTCAACTTTTCCTCTGATCTCTCTTGGTCTTCCTACGTTTTATTGTTATCGAAGAAGGTTTTCCGTCTAACTTACTACATAAAGAGATTGCATGCTTTTGAGATTACTCGTCATTTACTCTTACAATTTGTCAATTCTTGCATATTACCTATTATTCTTTAATGTTCTCCATTATTTTTTCCCAGGCTTTTGAGAAAAGACTTTGCTGTATTGTGGAGAGTGCTGAAGGCAGTTAGCAAGATGTGTGGTGAATCTTTCGAGGTCATAATTAATATGGTTGTGGATAGACATCTATTGTCATGCAAACTCTCGGCAGGTGTTATTTTATCAGATACTAACCATCCCCTTCACTCTTATCTTTCTTCTTGTATATCTTCTGGTAGAACGAGACGTAATTACATTAAAATCCCTGCACGCAAGCAAGAGTATAAAAGTTCCATAATACCTTACCTAGCAAATATACTCTGTGACGAACAGGTTGCTAGAGTTAACCTAGTCAATAACCTGCATTCTTAACATGTCTTTAATCTTAAAAGTTGTACAGTTTTTCGGTTGTTTTTCTTAAACCTTTTTTTGTGTTTGTTACTGTCTTTTTTGCGTAAGTAACTTGTTGAAATACCCTGTGCTGAGAATTCTATATTGTACCAAAATATAATATTGAATAAAGCCATTAATAATAATAATAACAACAATAATAATAATAATAATAATAACAATAATAATAATAATAATAATAATTATTATTATTATTATTATTATGTTGAAGTAGAATCATTAAGCCACACTATCTTTTTGCAGCTAAAAATTCAATACGGTATTATTACTTATGATTTGGGGGTTGAGTTTCATTAAATTATCATTTATTATATCAAAAAAAAAGTGAGATAATAAATTGCCCATGTACGATTGATTTCATATTGCCTGACTATTAGGCTTTATATCGAATGAAAAGCCGTAATATGAAATACCTCAAAATTGGATACATGCTACTAACAAAAAGCAATAGATTTGTTTCATACCAGAAGTTGTCATTAGTTATCTCGAAATGACTGTAAAACTAGGAAAATCAATAGCTTACAGAGGGTTTAAACATGAATTACTCGATCATTCGGAACTACCTGGTAATTCCCTTCAACTATCTAAAACCCGATGAACCCATTCAGAAATTGATCAACAGAGCTAAATTTGTATCGGAGATTAAATAACTATAGAGTGACTAGTAAAAAAACTGAGTGATTACTTTGAAGGCTTACTTTCAAGGTTTTCAAGAATATTCACGTTCTTCAAACAACGATGATAGTTTTCGGAATGAGGAATAGTTAAAATAATAAAAGACTGACCAGTCAGAAAAATGCTTAGTTGAATAGTAGTATGTATCTTTTTTCTCTCTCAAAAAACAGGCAAATTTATGAAACACGGGGAGAATATATATATAATGATATTTTTAATGAATGAACAATTTGATTGGTTTTATTAACTCTCAATATATGAGTTTAACCCGAAAAAATGAAAAACATATTCGTTCAGAGGTTCAATTATACAACTTGAAATACTTCAAAGTTTAAAAACAAATAATTGAGTTCATCTGTTGTTTTGTTTTTAGATAATACAAACATAAAACAATAATTATAAAATTGTCTAATGAACAGAGAAAACAAATAGCATGTAGACTGATAAGTGTAAACATATCCAGAATACTCATTATAACTATGTAGTCAAAATATTTTACTTATGCACTGGCCTCAGCTGCAGGCGTTATTCGAGTCGGTTCAACAGCAGGTTCGAGTGAATTCTGAAGGTTAGAATTTGGGTTTACTTCATTGTGTTCAATTTCATCAGATGTTTTTAAATCTTGATTAGAAGATAATTGATTCTTATCTCTTCGTTTCACTGGATTTCCACGTCCTCCATTCGTCCAATTACTACGTCTTCCGAACCTGTTACCACGGTTACGACGCTGTCCAGATTCACTATCATATGTCCCTGCATTTCTGCTTTCCTTATTGTTTAGTGCGAATACCCCTGTACGTGAAGGACGATTTTCACGTCCATGTGTACGATTTTGTGTATTGCTAGTGTCGATTCGATTGTTCTCCTCGTCTATTTCTGTACTATTCACTCCACCTACGGACTCACCTGGGAAATTAAAAGTATCTTGAGATGAAACTGGTGCATGTTGTTGCTTATGTGTTGATCTATTTTCACTGTTTCTGTGGATAGATGAGCGTATGGCATATTGATCTTCCAATCCTAAACTTTTTATCACCGTATCAAGCCTTGAGCGAAAGCTAACCAAATCCTCTAACGGAATGCCGATAACATTACGATGTAGGTCTGTAACTTGAGAAATGTGAATTCGTTTTCCCCATCGAGTATCTTTTAAATTAAACAAAAACCTTCTTTCACCCGATATACTGTATAGTGATTGAACTTTTGGAATTAAATCAATTGCTCGATAACGTGTCGCAACATCGGCTGCAAAGTAAAATAGCAAAAATAGCTCAAAGATCAATTACAAGTGATTTCTAGATTTAAATTAAACCGATTACATCTATATATCGGGTATAAAAAGAACTTAAATCATTAACAAAGCAATGTGAAACGGAATTTAAATAGAGTACAGATTTAAAATTATTTCTTTGATAAAAAGCTTTCGAATCACTATTTGAATTACTGCAGCTGAGTAATATTTCTACATTCATATTAGATAAATCAAATAACCAAGTTTAGACATAAATGAATAATATATTTGTAATATCCCAATGAGTAGAAAAATCAGATTTTCGAACGTTTCGTGACTTAGTGTAAGCCACTTCTTCAGAGAATAAATAAATAACCAAATCAAAATTAATCCAAGTTTAAAAAGTACAAACGGAACAACAAGAATATTTTGTTCCGTTTGTACTTTTTAAACTTGGATTAATTTTGATTTGGTTATTTATTTATTCTCTGAAGAAGTGGCTTACACTAAGTCACGAAACGTTCGAAAATCTGATTTTTCTACTCATTGGGATATTAAAAAATTTATTATTTATTTATAATAATCTATCCAATGCTCAATTTATTCGAAATTATCAAGTCAAACCTTGGTAATGATACCTACAAGTTTAGACACGTTTTCAACATCGAAATGTCTAGCACAATGATTTCAAATAAATCTACAATTCTAATTTACTTAAGGAGGGTACTCCACTCGAAGCAAAAAATCAATAGAACAAGTCCACCTAATAACCGGTGTTTCAAAATGTAAAGTGACATAAGCAATCAAACAAAATCATCTTGTGAAATTTCAATGAAAATGACCTCCAAAACTAATTCATCAGACTTGAATAAAACATGTCCATGATCAACACTTATATTTAGAATACTCAAATAGGAAGCGTCTGTCATTGAATGGATCATAGAAAATCACTCATGATGACAGTATGAACAATTGAATTAAAATGATTAAGATCCCCCACATGTAAAAGCACCATTTATAGCCCACTTAGTCAAATAATAAATGTAAAGTAACCGAAATCATAGCCTATTACTGAACCCTGAAACATTTTACCGTATGGATTAGAAAAAAGGTGACTAAATAATTATAATTAGACCGCACACTAATAGAACAATTTAAGCATAATTTAATTGGTGATGGAAGCATTCAAAAATGGTAACCAACGCCCAATTGAACACCTCTGATTCAAGCTGCACACAAATCATATCTATGAAAATTGACTAAACCTAATACAATCCTAAGATATTTAATTTATTTCAAACAATACCTATAACGTATCATAATGTTGACAAAAGTTTACTTCTCTAATATTCATATAAATTCGTTATAAGTTCTTCATACAGAATTTTAAACCTGAAGAACTCAATAGATTTCATTGATGAAAGTCCACCCTAAATTCGATGTGCAGTTAAAGCTGAGTTTCAAATGTTAAGGAACTTAAAATTTAGTATGAGATAGATTTACTATGTTATCGAACTCTGAATTCGTAAAGCTGAGATTTAATAACCAACTAGTAAAAACGCTATTGTTAGTTAAATTTGAAGTTCTTAGTGGACATTTAGTGTAAATATTCCAACGGTATTACAAAGATAATTGGTTCGATGAGTAACATATATCAGATATAAAAGTTACTGGCAATCATTGAATGAATAAACCTAATATAGAGTGGAAGTATCGTTTCATAACTATGTAATAAATACTATAAATCATGTTACCCTGAAGCTGATTATCAATAAACGTGCAATGCATCATTATTTATTTAGTGCCAATGAACTTGAATCACATTAATCTTGTTCGAATTTCTATTTCAAAGTTCTCCATTAACGCTATTTGTTGTTGTTGTATGACCTGACATATAAAGGTATTAGTTTCAAATAAAAAATTTTTTTTATCGGATTATTTTTTCAGACTTCACTCAATAATTCGATGCATGTATTACTTTAGAAGGAAATAAACATTTTGACCTTAGAATTATTAAGTGTATGCTGTAACTTGAATTCATGCTTCTTGTACCTAGTGAGATGTTAGATTCATGAGTTAAATTAATAAATTGTATACTTCAAATTTTTGTACACTGAAGTATGGAAATGGTGGTCACATTTCGATAATTGGAATTCAAAATATTCAGTGATTCTGGGATAAAATCAAAATCAATGGCATCTGGCTTAAGAATAAATCTATTTACAATAGAGTGGTGACCAAGTAAACCTATTTGTCAGAAAGAATCGAATACAAAAATATGATTTTCTTTGAGATTAGTCCATACCCTTGTGCAACATTACCTGGTATTTTATTATCTCTAGTCTCCATATCTAAACTAAAAGAATACACTTTTCAGACTGATGTATGAGTGTTATACTGATAAGAATACATCAAATCACGATACCTCTACAGAATAATAAAGTAGAGTCCAAATCTTAAATGAAAGCATAAACTTTGTTTTCACATAAATGTATCAGCAGATTACAAAGAATGGTAAAATATTACTATTGTAATGTTTGAAAATTCACAATGATCAAACATTTAGATTATAGGCTCGTTACAAAATCATTTGGTTACATGATAAATAAAAGCTTTAACTTAAAGCCTGATTCGGAGGGCAATTGCAAATGTAGTCGATTTACAATGACTGAAAATAGTGGATAAACGATTAATGATGAACATTTTATACAGTGGACGAAAACTTAAGTCAAATTGAATTTTAAACAACCCACCACTAAAACTTTCAGTGTTCATATAAAAAAAGATCTCTATTAGTGGATTACACGTAGTGTTGAGAGATTTCAAAATCAATAATCTACTATTCTGTTTTCAATAAAAACCAACATCCAATTTGAAAAGAGATAAGTTGAAGTAAACCTATCGTACACAAAACGATTCTCATTAACACTGGATTTTGAAAAAAACCACAGTACATTGATTAGATGGTGTGATTAAGAATGAATACACTTACGCTTTGTGATTGATTGTGAGATACTCACTTATAGGTTACTAATCTAGTTCTATTATCTTGAAGGTCTGTGGTTCCACATCTAGTATGGACAGACGTTTAAAACCGTTGAAAAAAATATTCCGCTATAAATTATACAAGTTGTATGCCAACTAATGATATTATCACTCAACCTACATTTCAATAGGTCCAAGATGATTTAGTCCCTGGAAATTGATGGGGAAATCATGATTAAGCTCAACAGTGGTGAAAATACTACCATGGAGTTTTTACATCTCTGAGATACTAAACGTTAGAGGTGTAAAAATAAAAATTTAACTCATCTAGATATTCTATATAATACTAAAATTCCCATTGTATGAATAAGTACCACGCTAATACACGATATAACTCCTCCTGCAGTCCCTCCGGGGGCTACTGCCGGTCCCAAGCCCGGATAAAGGAGGAGGGTTGGGCATGGGGTTAGCGACCCCATCCCGTAGAAAACTAACTCGCTAAAAAAACGCTAACCAGAAATAATACACGATAACGTTGCTTTCAATTAGAATTTTTGGCTTTACACTAGTGACAGTAATATTTATAACCATATACGAGAAAGTAAACCGATTAAAACAGTTTGTGAGTCAATGATAAAAATGAAACACATTGAACCACTAAATATAATAAGTTACAAGTTAATAGTAAAGTGAAATATACTCATTGTGATGAGAGAAAAGTAACAACTTGGATAGATACTTCAACACACGAAGTAGGTCAAAACGTAGGAAAATAAAGTTACTAAATTAATGACCAGGTCAACGAACAGATACTGTTACAAAATCCGTCTGAACACAAACTAGGGTAGTTGGATCAAATTTTTATGGCTTCCGGTATGTGTAAGAGATGAGACCGAACCCCCACAACGACTCACATGACTGTTTTATATACACTCGATCAACCTATCTACTACATGACTACTATCGATCAGGCGTGATAATAGAACTATATATTGTCTGTGTGGCATTGAATAACTTCATGTTTCCCATTAATAAATATAAATGCTGCTCTATATTAAGGTAAAGACTCTAGATCTAACTGAAAAAATATTGTTCCCCTGTGTTATTAGATATATATAATAAAACGGTTGGACAAAAAAGAAGAATCAATAAAACGCGTGATCGATTGCTATTACTTCATAAACCTATGGGTCCCTCCCAGCTAAAATCACTATCAAATCTTAGATTCGGATTGCTAAAGGATAAATATAACTTACCAAGAAATGTTAATAGCTTGGGGATCAGACTCGTATGTAGTTCCAAGATGCCACGTGTTTCCCAGGAGTACTGACGTCGACCACTTCCATTAGTGGTACTACCGATTCCACTGCCATCCAAGGTATGCTCACCACCTGAAGAATTACTTTTACGAACTTCTAGTGGAGCTGAAATAAGCCATCGCTTATCAGGATCAGCTTGGACTGTTTGTGTTGGTTCTTCTGAACTAGTAGATGTGTGTTTTGGCAAAGGATTACGTGCCGTAACCTCCAGTGTACATCCTGTTGCTTCACACACTATTCTTATAGGTTTTAATAAACTAAGCTGGAAGGTATGAGGTTTGACACGTGAAGATACTTTCTTGATGACTTTCGTACCTTCAGATGCTCCCCCTTCAACCTGTAATGCTGTTTCACCGGATGTTTCAGTTAAACTTGCCTCTTCTCCAACTTTGGGGGAAGGTGAAAAAGTACACTCAATTTCACTATCTTCAGAGCTTTCTACTCGGTGGTCATCATCAACTATGGCACATGTCATAAGGTGTTTCAATAATGTGTTGCAAATAGAAACAGGAAGACTAACAAAGTCATTTCCCTTAAAATAGTCGCGCACAGTAACCCATGGCTGGGGTATCATCCTTGTAGTAGCTGCATTTGAGTTGTTATTAACCACAGGACCTTCTCTTATTTCTAATACATATGCTTCACGGACTGGATTCGATCGACGACTTCTGATCACTTGTCGTAACAGTGGACGATTCACTTCGTTCAAACCAAGTATATGTGGGGGTCGTCTACGGGGATTTCTGGTTGTTCGAACTGTAGGCGGTCTGACGAACATGTGTACACAATGCAAGATAAACTTTCAAAGTTGAATGTTTGTTATGATAAATATCCTTCTTTTTTTTCGCTAATGGACTAAATAAATAAATAAATAGATGAATATTATGTACCAACAATTAATGGTTTAATCACAGATTTGATAGGAATGTACAAAACAATTTTACTGTGGAATGTATACGAGTAATCCTAAGATCAGTGAGCGAGAATTTGATGCGTCGAAATCTTAGAAATGTAAGTAGAATAATTGATTCCAATTAAAAAAAAATAACATGGACGTCTTCTTATCGATCGATCAATGGTGACCTACAAATTGCGCTAGAACATTCGTTAATAATATTAACCTTGTCATAGAGAGTGATATACAGACATGTTTTGTGCTATACAAGACCATAAACTACGCATTGATGTGTTATGTGTGTATCAAATTTTTTTTTGTTTTTTCACATTGTATTACTGTAAAGCGGTAGTAACTAAATGTTACAATAATTTATTTGCATATTAAATTAATAAAGTTTGGTTTTAAAATTATATAGAAGTAGGGTAAAGATGCTTTTCTCAGTCCTAAATACTGAACATCAGTTTAAGGGAATTAGTGTGGTAATCCAATAAACCATTAGATGAAATTCAGTAATTGCTTGAGTAATTTTACAAAGAGTTATTATGATTAAATTGGTTGAAGTTAGACATTAACACCATTGGAGGTCGGCTCAGTGGTTTAATGGTTAAGCGCTCACGCACGAGACTGATAGGTCCTGGGTTCGGGTCTCGCCGGGGGCGGGGTCGTGGATGCACTCCGCTGAGGAGTCCCATACTAGGACGAAACAGCCATCCAGTGCTTGCTTGGTTTCAACTATTGAAATTATTATAATTCACAAATTGATTTGGATTTCAGATGCTGTTCAGTAAAATACCATATCAGGAAAAATAACTCGTAGATGAGAGTAATTAAGAAAAAAAAACAAATGTATACAATTTTTAGTATGGGGTTGTGGAGATTGGTGGATTTTATTGAAATTATGAACCGATCTAAGTTAGAATACCATTGAAAACCTGGAAGCATTGGGTGGCCGTTTCGTCCTAGTATGGAACTCCTCGCCTGTGCAAATCCACAATCTTTCACACTGGAAAATAATCCAGGACCTTCGATCCCGTTTGCGGGACCGTGCGTGCATACATACTAGGGCGAAAAGGCTATTCAGTGCTTCCAGGCTGTTAATGATGTTCTAACTTAAATCGATTCATGACTTAAATGAAAGCACTTGTAAAAGTTTACAACCTATCATGAAGTAAATTATTGTTGAATTGAAGTGAAACTATCACGATGGCTTGCATAGTTACTTCCCTGACATAATTCTTGGAGAAACAACAAGCAATTGCATTGAAATATGCATACATTAAGCCCAATAGACTTGGTAATTCAACAAATAAACTAGATACTGAATGGGAATTTCTCGCAGCATTGAATACGTGTTCTGAGAATTCTCCATTGTAATTTTTTATGGGATATTGAATAATGTGATTAGTACTATTAGACTGCGGTTATCTGGAACTTCTTCAATGTACACTAAGTGTTTCCTTCTCATAATTTTCAATAAGTTTTCCATTCATTGGAGCTATTCAGCAGTAAGCATTGAACCCAGGTTTCTTACCAATTGTCACTTATCATCAAGGCTTACCTCAAATACTGATGGAATTAATGCTCCTCGTGGAACTTAGACGCACATCACATAACACACTCTCATAATGACTGAGCTATTCAACCAGTGGCTGATCTCCTGTAGTACTGATTTATTTAAATTCATTGGTCACTCACTATTCAATGATCAATCACTCCATCAACAAAGTGTGTTTGCTGAAGTGCTTTTCAGCCTTTGACAACAAAGCAAAATAATGTTCATTCTCATGTAAATTATACCTTCAGTCTAAGTATTGATACAAAACACCTGAAATTTATGCTGTATCGAAAACACTTTATAGTAGATTTTATTGAAAATCAATATTAAGTGTCACTGAATCTAAACTTTAAATTCGACAGTTCTCTAAAGAATTACTTTAAAATGAATACAATTTTAGACTATTTTTCCAACCTGAAACCTCCGTTATCTACTACTACTACTATCTTGGAGATTAAAATATTCAAAATAGGTTTTAAATAAAATTCTGTTGCATAAAATTCAGTTTAACCATGTACATCACAACCAATAAGTATACTATTACATAGACATTATAAACAAAGATTGATAGTGGCTAGCAATGGAATCCAGAACGCATGTTTCGTCCTATTTAGGACTCATCAAATAGATGTACCTGTATCACAGAGTTGATGTTCACTCTAAGACTCAAACCCAACACCATTTGCTTCAAACGTCATCGCGTTATCTACTTAGTTACTGAGTTCAGATAGCGATTAACTTGTGAAATGGGGTGGAGTTTTAACTTGTTTTTGTATTGTTTGTTTGAATCTTCCGATTGATGTTTAGAACTGCAGTTGATTAATCTCTTATAACGCTTGTGACCTAAGGTGATGTCGAGGCAATCCACACAGAATGCACATAAGCCACTAAGAAACTGACCAATTTCAATCCTAACCATCAATGGGAAGATTCAACCAATCAATATAGGAATGAATTCTATATAGACAGCTATTTATCAATTCACAGATGGTGCTATCGATTTTAGTTAGCGATAAATGTTGCACAAATACTTCATACTATTTAACGAACTATTGAATATACAGTTACTGCATTATGAGCAGATACAGAGTGAATTCCCTCGAACAAGGTGACACAGAGAGATAGATTTTCAGATTAAACGATCTGTAATTTGGAATGGCGAAAATGAAAGAGTTTGAAAAAGTGAATCTATTATGTACAAAATTGATATAAAGGTACTAGATCTAGCGATAAATTCCCATTTTTAGTGTATGAAGATAAAATTTGAATTAGACCAAATGATAAGTTAATTTAGTCGATTGGCTAGTTATGGAGTTCTTTGATCACTTTAAATAACAATGAAAACACATTTTCGAATGGGTATCACTTCCCCTAAGTGTAAAGTGTTGCTTCAGGATTGTTCTACATAAACGCTATAACTTATGATACGGAGTGAATCAGTTAGATGCATCGTTCACCTTACCTATCTTGGAAGTCTCATTTTCCCAGGTAGGTTGGTGTTCGATGATAATGTTCCGTCGTGGATTCGAAACCTGTGTTGACTCTAACCAACGTCATCTGTGGCTTAGGCAAGATGTCTGTTCACCTACCAAAAGAGAAGTATACTGAACAAACATTTCTACTATTTTGATCTATGACTGTGTAATGTGACTTTTAAAAATAAATGATGTTCATCAGTGAATAATATTTGATCATAGATACCTTAAAAGCCTTACTCAAGTATGCTGAGATAATCGAATAAGGTTAGACTCATGGCATTAAGTAAAGATGAGAAATCGGTTGATGAGGTAAAAGATCTTCATCAATTCAAGTGGTTAAGATTTATGTAATGTGTGCTAAACAATCACCTCTCGCCCAACGCACGATATTTTATAGTGTAGGAGTGTGTGACTGAAAACGTACAGCAGTCAAACCAAGACGTCGTAGCAATCCATGAAACCATTAACTATTGGATTAATCTTGGTTAGTGGTTACAAACTACCTTTTAGAGGCCCTAGTGATTATTGTAATCAGTGATTGGAGACAACGAGTTATACAGCTCAAAACTAGTCACAATCATACATTCATTCCTTATCGACTGTAAGATTTGCTTATACCTTTTTTATTCCACGAATTTTATGTTGCTTATGTCTAATTAACATAAAAATTTATACATCCGTTGTCATCAGTATAAATTTCAATTGAATGAAACTACATATTTATGTGATTACTATGAGCACTACAACTACTCCTGGAAATAACAAGTAATTTATTCACTCTACACTCTTTAAATATTCACATTAAGATGAATACATGTTTAATTTCATGAATTAATAATACAAATTTCAAGGAATTTATTAATTATAGATTACTGAGGATTGGATTAACATCAATAAAATGAAAGAATAAACAATGAACAAATTCCCTTATAGATTCTATTTATTACTTCATGTTTCCAGGTGCATACACGTACACACACACACACACACACACAAACCTGCACGTTATGCATACAACAAACATATAAATACACAATCTAAATTACACACACACACACACGTATCTACACACATACATATCAATATTTGAATAACCAAAAACAAAAGTGAATCTAAATAGAATATGATGATCCATAGCAAATCAATTAAATAATGATAATCATTGAAATTAGAAAAGTTTTAAGATGAATCACTATGTATTATTGTTTCACTTTGAATTTAATCCATTAAAGGAAATAAATAATAAATTTTTCCTGTTTAAGCAATAACAGTTTTATCTCCAGCCCATGCTTCACATGAATCAGTAAAATATGTAAATAATAAAATGATTAAAGCAGTTAGAAATATACCACCAGGCCATAGAAGACCATGCATAAACATTGATGATGTATATAAACGATGTAGTATAGCTGCAGCATGATTAGAATCTAATTGTTGAATAAGAGGTAGATGATATCTATTAGGTGGTGATTTATTATTCATTGACATTAGCATAGAATGATTCAATGTTGTAGAAGATTGAGAAATCGAAGGAACAGATAATGATGGTGATGAGGAGGACGAAATGGTATTAGTGAAAGATTGTTGATCATTAGTTAAAATATTATTCGAAAATTGTGGATTATTTGTTAGTGTTGTTGTTGTAATTAATGTTGTATGGGATGGTGTTGGTGTAGCGTAACATCGAAATATATTACGTCGACTTAAATCACGTTTGAATTCTTCCACAGCTAGTTTATTATCTTCTTCACGTCGATGACATGGACTTGTTGCGCACTAACAAATGTAAAAAAGGGGAAATAATATGAGATTATGTAATGTAAAATATGCAGAGAGGTTTAAAAATAAGACATGACCCCTAAATAACTAAATCAATATACTACTGTAAAGAGGATTAATGAAAACTATTGAATTTCACAGTTTTTATGATGAATTCAACCTAGACGACGACTCTTGTTTCTCAATTATTGGAAAGTAAATTATACAATTCAAGAATCTCCACAAACTCTGCTAGTGTCTGATTTTTGAAGATGATTCCTGATGTTCTAGTGATAAACCAAAAGCTGTCTAGTTCACACATGTTGAATGTGAGGCAATTACTCATCGGTGACATCTGGATTTAGTAGTAGAATATCACAAATCGGTTGAAGTTAGATTTGTAAACCATTCGATATCGACTCAATGGTTTAAAAGTCAGAGACTTGCTGAAAGTCCGAAATTCGGTCCCCCGTGAAATCGTGAATACGCACTGGTGAGGATTTCCATACACAGTCGAAATAGCTTTCCAGTGCTACTCAGTTTTCAAAAGGTGATGGTGATCGATGATTGGATGACATCACACAGAATTGATCTAACTGAGGCGATTGTGGTCATATTTAATCTTTTATTAAATCATGTATTTCATGTCGTTTCATATTGTGTTTATTCTTTATTCTCATTCATTCTCTTAATAAAATAAATCCATTGAAATGGTTATTACAATTGCAATTTCGCTGATGCTCACTGTAGTGACCTACCTTTACCAAGAGAATGCGATTGATTTAATTGAAACAATTATTATAACCAATTGTACCAGTGATTGTTTTACTGTGCTCGTTTGTTTAACTGTGCTAAAGACAGCCATATTCCTCCCCCATTACTCTCCATTACTTTTCCGCGGATTGTGACCTCGTACGTTCGTACTCTTGCCCGCTGATTCCACTTGTACCCTTTTGGTACGATCTCGGTATCCTTTCGATACCACGAGATCGCCAACGAATAAATCTGGTTACGTTCAACCTTCGCCTTCCGATTTCTTTGGTAAGCGTTTCCCTGTAGTGGTGCTCATAGTCAACCCCGACTCGACACCACGCTACGTCACAATACCAGTTACATGATACAACCATTTTGTATACATATATATTAAAAGACTGAATATTATTTTTTGTGTAAATCTTATTAATCAGTTAAGAGACTGAAAGGATGAAAGTTCACACAAGTCAAAATGTGATAAATAGTATTCAGTTAAAATACCAATTTTTAATTTCTTGTTTAAACTTTGATCCTCAATTAAATTTTCTCAGTATTTGTTGTCTTTATAGTCTACTTTAGATGGTTAGTACATTTCTGTATTATATATAATGAAAAAACTGTGTATACAGAAAATGAATTGGGTATAGGTGTAATGTATAGTCGAAGTTAATCGAGTAGGATTTATTTGAAAGAAAAAACGTCTACTTATAAGTATACTATACATAAGTTAATGATCATGATGGAACAGTGACGGTTATTGATTGCATAATTTATAATACATTCATCAAGTAAGATCAATGATCCTTTTTGAAATATTTAATAAAATATCTGTTCAATATCTGATAATTTCGAATAGTTTTCCATTTCTTTTGTTATAACCGTGACTGCAGATTAGACGGCAGCGAATTATCGATCGGACTAAAGACGCGTAAAACACGTAAGAACGATCTAGAGTCCCGATTGGCTCTGCTTCCCTGTCTAGCCCAGTCAGTTGAGTCCAGAACACAAGTCTTAGCCTCTGCAATATGAATCATTATATTTCAAGCATACTGAGTTTACATACCAAACAAACCGACCACAACGTACCAATAAAATATGAAACAACATTTGTACAAGAATTAGCCAGATGTGGCTGTGACTGAGGGAGGTAGCGATTAACAGACAGTGAATAATTCATGAATGCCAAATCGTATAATAATAGCTTATGAGTCAAAATAAAGCTCATAATAAGAGGGGCATGAATATGAACAGTTACATAACGATTATACGATAAAAATATACTCATAATATTGGTCCATAAATGGATCTCAAAAATTACCATTCATTATTCTTATCGGGATACAACACCTTTAGTTTACCAATGTTGAATATAAGAGCATGATTTTCATTGAAGATTTTTTATTTTATTTATTCCAAGTTATCTATACATGTTATCTGTAAACACGTATTCATGGTACATCTCAACTTTCCAGACGTTAAAAAGTAAATAAAATAGAATTTAAAACTTTGAATGAAATTCTCAATGGAAATTATGTTTCAAAAGGGATTTTTTTCTGAATATTATTGATAATTTCAATAATTGAGATCATGAGTCAATTGAAGCTAAACTACTATGGAAACCCTAGAAGTACTGCACTATCATTTCGTCCTATCACATAAAACTCTTCAACAGTGCTCATCCAGAACCTCACCTCACAAGATTCAAACTCAAAACTTATCAGTCTTGCATGTAAATTACTTATTGACAAAACTGATTTCTTAAATAAACTAACCAAACAAACAAACAAACAAAATTGATCAAAAACTGCTTCACATATATATTGAACATTGAAAAATGTATAAATAGTCTCAGTGAATTCATTCAAACAAATTTTTTGTTGCTGGATATTTTGATTTAAAAACAAAAAAAATTTTTTTTTTATTTTTCAAAATATTATGTATCAATGTACACATTGATTCATTTATAAAAAAAACAAAATAATCAATCAACCAATATAAATTGATTTATTGATTCAAATGACTTCTTCTTGTATTAATAATAATAATAATAATAATAATAATAATAATAATAATAATAATAATAATAATAATGATACATTTAAATGATTTGAAACTATTGATTGTATCGATTGGTTTCTAAGAGAAAAAAAGTATATATATACAATTTATATATATATAGATTGTTAGCATATTTGTTTTGCATTTTGTAACCAACCAACCAACCAACCAACCAACCAAACAAACAAACAACAACAAAACAACTAGAACAATCATTGATAAATTTTTATGAATAATACTTTATTGCTAATGATTAGTAGTATATTTTATGAATGAAATAAGAAATAGTTCACTAAGATAGTTTTCTAGAATTTTTATTGATTTCTATTAGTTATATATGAAAATGATTAGACAAGAAATAAATATTTCAGTGGTTGATGTTCACCCTGAGACTTAGTAGCTAAGTGGATAATAAGATAGTGTTTGGAGCGAGTGGTATTAAGTTCAAGTCCTGGAGTAAATATCAAATCTAGGATACAGGTATATCCAATTGATGAGTCCAAAATAGAATGAAACTCGCGTCCTGGATTCCATTGCTATCTACTATCCATATTTGTTTATAGTTTTCAATGTGTTGTTTTATTTATGTGAAAAGTGTGTTTCCTGTTCAATAAAAACTTTCTTTCTTTGCTTGCTGTTTTGTTGATTTGATACAGTTGATAAGGATGGTATATGTTTGTGATGTAAGCTTATTGATCGAAATTGATGAACATTGTGTAAGTTGTATTATAGAGTTGATGTGTGTGCTTAATCGATTATAATAGCTTAATGAAAGTATGAATTTATTTGTTTTATGGATTCATCTCAACTGCTTACAACCTAATAACAATAGTATTATTAGTTAAGAAAAAAGACAAATATTATCTTCAATCATATAACTGATGACATTACTTTTCTACTTCTAAAGATTCTGTTCCTACATTCTTCTCGGTGTTTCCTTCTGGAATATTTATATATTTTAACAGTTGAATTCATGATTCGATCTAAACTAGACCACCATTGCAAACAATCGATGAAGAGTTGATGACTCGATCGAAGTTAGACATTAACACCATTGGATGCCGGCTCAATGGTCTAGAGGTTAGACGCTCGTGCGCGAGATCGAAAGCCCTGTGTTCGAGTCCCGCGTGCGAGATCGTAGATGTGTACAGGTGAGGATTTCCATATTAAGACATAACAGCCATCCAGTGATTCCAGGTTTTCAATTGTAATCTAGTTTGGATCGACTCATGAATTCGACTATCATAATTACTACAATCTACACAAATCCCTATTCTGAAAGTATATGTTTCACTTATAATTAGATAACCGTATGAAAATTTAGACACGTTCTGAACTATCTCGTTGTTTATATTCTTCACTGAATTCTGATTAGTCGTTGATGTTATATGTGAACCCTATGTAGATTGTCTCGATATAGCCATTTTGTCACAATTTTTATAGGATCGGATATCGACGGGATCATTGAAAACCTAAACAATATACACAATAGTGACAGTCTAGACTCAGTATCTCAGTGGATAACTTTTTGATCTTTTGAGGTAAAATATACTGTGTCTGAGTCCTGATATAAACACCAACCCTGGGATGTACAAACATCTAGCTGGTAAGTCACAATTGGGATAAGATTCTCATAGTAGATTCCACTGCTATCCACAATGAATGAATTCATATTTTTATTGTGCAACGAATTTTAGTCTACATATAGGGAAAATTATGTGAAACAACCATGTTCATTTAACAGTCTTGTGTTTTATTTTTCAGAAATTCTATTTCATTAGTACTTCAAGTACCTTGAGTACCAAATATCTTTTAAACAGTGTATTATACTTATTACATGTACAAGTCATATTGTCTTCTTTAGTCAGTGAATATACAACTGGCAATTTATTTGATCTAGATAAAACTTAGGATGTCTTAACTTAATACACTTGACTACTTACTTACTTACGCCTGTTACTCCTAATGGAGCATAGGCCGACGACCAGCATTCTCCAACCCACTCTCTCCTGGACCTTCTTTTCTAATTCCATCCAATTCTTGTTCATTTTTCTCATGTCTATTTCCATTTCCCGGCATTATGTGTTCTTCGGTCTTCCTCTTCTCCCTTGGCCTTGAGGATTCCATATGAGGGCTTGTCTTGTGACGCAGTTGAGTGCTTTCCTCAATGTGTGTCCTATCCACTTCCAGCGCTTCTTCCTGATTTCTCCCTCCGCTGGGATATACCTTGTTCTCTCCCACAGTAGGTTGTTGCTAATAGTGTCCGGCCAACGGATCTGAAGTATTTTGTGTAGACAACTGTTAATAAACACCTGTATCTTCTGGATGATGGCTTTCGTAGTTCTCTAGGTTTCTACCCCATACAGTAGAACTGTTTTGACATTTGTATTGAAAATCCTGACCTTGATGTTGTTTGTCAGATAGTTATTTTGAGTTCCAGATGTTCTTCAGTTGTAAATATGATGCTCTTGATTTGCCGACCCGCACCTTCATATCTGCATCAGATCCACCCTGTTCATAAATGACGCTGCCCAGATATGTAAAGGTTTTCACATCTTTCAAATTTTCTCCGTCAATTGTGACTGGATTGATGAATGTTGTGTTGTATCGGAGAATCTTGCTTTTCCGTTTGTGTATATTGAGACCTACTGCTGCTGAGGCTGCTACTACACTGGTCATCTTCTCCTGCATTTGTTATTGCGATTGCGATAGGAGGGCCAGATCATCTGCGAAGTCTATATCGTCTAACTGTATCCTAGATGTCCATTGTATACTGTGCTTCCCTTCAGATGTTGACGTCTTCATGATCCAGTCGATCACCAGGAGAAAGAGAAAGGGTGAGAGTAGTCAACCTTGTCTGGCACCGGTCTTTACCTCGAACGAGTCTGTCAATTGTCCTCCATGCACAATTTTACAGTGTAATCCATCATAGCAATTCTGTATGATATTGACTATCTTCTGAGGCACGCCGTAGTATCGAAGGAGCTTCCATAGTGTTGTTCTGTCCACTCTATCAAATGCCTTTTCGTAGTCAATGAAGTTGATGTAGAGTGATGAATTCCATTCAATTGATTGTTCCACAATGATCCGTAGAGTTGCGATTTGGTCTTTACAGGATCTATCCTTGACTAGCTCAACAATAAATGATCTAGCCGAACACTACTATGTATAATTCTGACATTTGAATATCCCTTGTCAATTTTCTCTCTGTAAGCCACGCAATTAGTCTGTTAAACTTATTATGTAAAAAGTATTCTGTTCTCTTGAACACATATGTACACAAAATGACTGTATTGTATGACTACCTTTCATCGACTATCATCCTATCAGGAACTGTCGTATTAATAGTGTTTTAACAGAGAAAAAATACAGATAGGGCTGGACAGATGGAATAATGCACAGAGCACACATTGTTTACTATAGATTAGAAATAGATCGGGGTAGTGTTCGAATACAGTCATTTGTATATTTTATTTGAAGTAAAGCAATAGTCAAATTTTGGATTATTGAAACTGAGTAGCATTTGTGACATGAATTAGTCAATTTCATAATTCATGTGCAAACACAATTTATAATATTAAACTATTAAACTGTGATAACGAAAACGATTGTAACGAATTTGCTGAGTTACATTAATATTTATCCATAACGAAATATCCAACTAGTTTGGTATTGGGGTAAACATAAAGCATACTGATGAACAACTATAGGATCTTGATTTGTTTTAATCAATCAGAAATTAATTAATATGGATGAGTAAATGAAAATGTAACGAAATTAAAGGACTAACGAAACATCTATTTCTTCAGAACTAATGATCGACTTTCCCAAGATAGTCATAGGTTTTAAATCGTTGGACTTTAAGGTTGGGAAAGGTGGACAGGATTACGATTCAGGACCACTTTATATGCACCGAAATTCCTAATACTAATTCTAATCCTTATTAGTGTTTAAGATTTGAACTATATTTTGCAGTTAGTTTATTGTAACTAACCAAAGATTCCGGTGACTTTTACTTATTTATTTACTTACTTACTTACGCCTGTTACTCCTCGTGAAGGAACATAGGCCGCTCACTAGCAGTCTCCATTCAACACTGTCCTGGGCAATCCTTTACAGCTCCTTCCAGTTGTTATTCATCCTTTTCATATCTGCTTCTACTTCCCGACGTAATGTGTTTTTTGGCCTTCCACTCTTCCGCTTCCCTTCAGGATTCCAAGTTAGGGCTTGTCTCGCGATGCAGTTTGATGATTTGCGTAATGTATGTCCTATCCATTTCCATCGTCTTTTCCTAATTTCTTCTTCAGCTGGAAGCTGGTTTGTTCTCTCTCAGAGAAGGCTGTTGCTGATGGTATCCAGTCAATGGATGTTGAATATCTTGCGAAGACAGCTATTTATAAATACTTTCACCTTTTTGTTGATGGTTGTAGTAGTTCTCAACGTTTCAGCTCCATACAGTAGAACTGCCTTGACGTTGGTACTGAAGATTCTCACTTTGATATTGGTTGAAAGTTGTTTTGAGTTCCATATGTTCTTCAATTGTAGGAGTGCGACCCTTGTTTTGCCAATCCTCGCCTTTACGTCTGCATCGGATCCTCCTTGTTCATCGATGATGTTTCCCAGGTATGTGAAGGATTCTACATCTTCCAGAGTTTCGCCATCAAGAGTGATTGGATTGCTGTTCTCCGCTTTGAATTTGAGGACCTTGGTTTTCCCTTTGTGTATGCTGAGGCCTACTAATACAGAGACTGCTGCTACACTGGCTGTCTTTATCTGCATCTGTTCGTGTGTATGCGATAGGAGGGCTAGGTCATCTGCGAAGTCCAAATCGTCTAATTGATTCTGAGCTGTCCATTGTATGGACTTTTGCTGGTGAACTTTTTTTATCAAGGCGGTTTTTTAAGAGAAGGGGTTGCTAATCGCATGCTCAAACCTCCTTCTTTATCCGGGCCTGAGCAATCAATCGAATGAAACTCGTCACTATACATCAACTTCCTTGATTATGAGAAAGCATTTGATAGTGTGGATAAAATATTGAGGAATCCTCCTCGAAGCTATGGACTGAGTAGCCGAAAAGATCGTCAACATCATAAGAAATTCATACGACGGAATGGACTGAAAGGTGGTGCATGGAGGATAGCTGACAACTGACCGGATTCAGACAAAGCTTTGTGCTCTCGCCTTTCTTCTTCTTTCTGATGGTTAACTGGATTATGAAGACCTCCACATCAGAAGGGAAGCACGGAATACAATGGACAGCTTGGACACAGTTGGACAGTTTGGATTTCGAAAATAACTAAGCCCTTTTATCATACACACAGCGAAAAGTGCAAGTAAAGACAGGCAGTGTAGCAGAAGCCTGTTATGCCCCGATAAGAATAATGAGTGGTAATTTCGGGATCCATTTGTGGACCAATACTATACGTGTATTTTACCGTATAATTGTTAATTAACTAAACTATTCTTATCGATTAAATGTTAAATATTTCTACGGCAGTCGATTGACTAAATCATCGATTAAATGTTTAAAAACACTTCCATGGTAATATCGATTATATACATATAATTGATATATATACGTTTGAATTTTGTTTATGGATCACTGTGTGATCGCTCGTTTCTGGCTGTTTGTAGAATATACTTCCCCATTCCAAGCTTGAACTTCTCCCTCTAGTTAGCGGGGCTGGGACGCATCAATAGCCAGCTTGCTGGTCTTTGGTCACTGAGTCTTTGTTCTCGTTCGCAGATTAAGTGAACTCGTGGTAGCTTCAAACAAAGCAAAGCTTCTGCATCAATAGGTCTCAACATGCACAAGGGTAAAACCAAGATCCACAAATACAGCACAGAGAACACCAACCCAATCACAATTGATCGAGAAACTCTGGAATAGTTGGAAACGTTCATGTATCTGGTCAGCTGCATCATCGGTGGACAAGGAGGATCGGATGCAGACGTAAAGCAAACGATTGGCAAGCCAAGGGTAACATTCCTAAAACTGAAGAACATATGGAACTCAAAACAACTGTCTGTCAACCAATATCAAACTCACAATCTTCAATACACACATCAACACAGTTCTACTGTACGGAGCAGAAACGTTGAGAACTACTACAACCATCAACAAAAAGGTGAAAGTATTGATAAACAAATGGCTACACAAGACACTCAATGTCCATTGACCGGATACCATCAACAACAGCCTATTGTAGGAGAGAACAAACCAACTTCCAGATGAAAAAGGAATTAGGAAAAGACAGTGAAGGTGGACAGGTTACACATTATGGATATCATCAAACTGCATCACGAGACAAGCTCTAACTTGGTATCGTGAAGAGAAACGGAAATGAGAAAGACTAAAGAATACAATGTGCCGGGAATCGGAAGGAGACATCCAAAGGATGAATAGAAACTAGGAAGAGCTAGAAAGGATTGCCCAAAACAGAATTCAATAGGGAATTCTGATGATCGGTCTATGCTCCTCCATGAGGGGTAACGGGCGTAAGTTAGTACCCCCAAATTCTAAGTCATAAATTCTGTACTTTATTCTAAATACGCGATACATCCTAGCTTTTGGAGAAACTAGAATAACTCAGGCAACATGTGACTATCGAGTCATTTTTAATTTTTTTTTAATAACTCTATTTTCCAAAGGAGACGGTGATTTTCAGCATATATACCTCCATTATTCATGTCTTTGTAATTCTACCTTTATACATGTGTGATTTTGTGCATATCTATGCACTTAATATTTTATCTGATTCCTGTTTCCTTGTTGGATTGACCAGATTGGAGAGGGGAAGTTATAATAATTAAGAATAATAGGTGTATTTTCCTCAAAAAATGAAATAGATAAGATGAATGATATCAGTTGACATTAACAGATAGACTAAGTGTAAATAAAACGCTTGGGATATAGCGTTTGTATTTTCAGATCAAAATTCGAATGGCAACTACTGCAGAGACGAAGTGACACCTTTCATATTCTATTTACGTTATGTTCTTGATAACTTTAGTACACAGATAGTTTCGTAATTATTTAGACAAATATCTTCCAGCTGTCATATTTTTTGTATCATGCTTATTTTCATTAATTGAGCTCTGTTTTCACAAGTATCGAGATTTAATCGACAGATGTTTTGTTAAATAAATGGTATTATCAGAAGGGGTTTGTGGAGATTTTAGAAATTTCACAGATTGAAATCATGAGTCAATTGAAGCTAGACCAGTGCTTCCAGGTTTTCCATGGTGGTCTAGCTTCAACTGACTCATGATTTCAATCTGTGAAATAAATGGTACACAGTTGCAGGACAGGAATAATTTGACCTGAACAAATTGTTTTCATCACTTTGTGCTACTAAATATTTTGTTAGTAGGCAAGTAGGAAGAATGAAATAATGAGATATATCAACGTAGAAACATCCTTGTGTATACTGTTTGAGCAATTGGTTTCAGCTCAATGGATTGATACATTTACATGTGATCATCCCATTAAAAATGATAAAAAGTATTGTTAATCATACATTTTCTGATTGGAGTTGTGGAGATTGAAATCATGAACCGATCAGTGTTAGACCACCATTGAGGACCTGTAAGCATTTGAAGACCGTTTCGTCCCAGTATGGGACTCCTTAGCAGTAGGCATCCACGATCCCGCACGTAGGACTCGAACCCAGGACCTTCGGTTTCGTGCAAACGCTTGACCTCTGGACCACTAACACGGGATCCAATGGTGTTAATGTCTAACTTTAACCAACCCACGATGTCGCTCAATCATCTCTTATACTAGAACGAAACGGCCATCCAGTTCTTCCAGGATATTCATAATGATCTAACATTGATCACTTGTTCATTTCCTTGGAAATATACATTTCGTTATGAAAAGTATGAGGGGGATGTCGTTTGTAACAATAGTAATAACTCCATGATTGAGACCCTTACACGTTGGACGAGTTCTCATAAATCGTACGCTGTTTTAAAGATCCGTTATTAGCGGAAAATGCAATTATGATAAGTTAACTATAAGGGACCTCTAGAAAAGTTAGGGGGAGTTATGTTAATCAATAATGATGAAGCAGATTCATCCGCTCTTTGTTTTCACTTGAATCCCAAGTTCGTTTCGTACTTTTTATTCCGCAAACTCATCTCTCTTGAAATATTTTTTATAACAAGTCTTTTTCATTACCTTCAATAAAAATCTTATTTCTACTACTGTATTATTCATTTCAAAAGTTTTATCTTATTATAGTGCGTTATAATGCGATAGTATTCATCAATGCATATTCGTCTAGGTTACTTACTGAATGCTAGGAGAAAATGTTGTTTGGAGTATACATGCTGAATTGTATATTAAAGTCATAAGGGTTACTTGTTCAAACTTCATAGATGGCGGTATTTCTAATATAGTTGAAACTTAAGAGAAGATAATTGTACTGCTATCACCCAGTAATTTAGTCAAAATCTTTTTCGAATACACACCTTAGGATTTTCTCACCTCCGTTAGACATAAGTAATGCAAAATGTACCATATCTATTTAGTCGGTAATATATCATTCATTACTAACAGTGTATGACTAGTAATCAGTACTACAAATGATAATAATCGACAAACTACTCTACGTTACTCTATTTTACTAATCATTTCAGCATTTGTTATGGTTTTCCCTAACGTGCAAGAGTAATGGCAATTTGAAATCATACATTAAAAAAAAATAAAACAAACGTACAGTGCTTCTTGATGGTTGAGGTAAGACAACGGAAATTCTATAGTCTACACAAACTCCCTATATGACCGATGGAGTTCAATCCATGTTGGGTGTGAAAAAGATATTCACCTCAGACAATTGATGAAGGGTTGCGCAGGATTATGGATTGATTAAAGTTAGACATTAACAACGTTGGACGGCGGCTCAGTGAACTAGAGGTTAAGTGTTCGTATGAGAGACTGAAGTTTCTGGGCTTCAAGTCATGGATGCGCACTGCTGAGTCCCTGACGTATGGTTGTGGAAGTAAAATATGATTGATAGTTGGGCGTGAACAATCAGCCACAGCCTTAATTACTTACTTATGCTGTTACTCTTACTGGAGCACAGGCCGCCAAACAACATTCTCCAACCCACTCTCTCCTGGACCTTCTTTTCTAATTCCATCCAATTCTTGTTCATTTTTCTCATGTCTATTTCCATTTCCCGGCATTATGTGTTCTTCGGTCTTCCTCTTCTCCCTTGGCCTTGAGGATTCCATATGAGGGCTTGTCTTGTGACGCAGTTGAGTGCTTTCCTCAATGTGTGTCCTATCCACTTCCAGCGCTTCTTCCTGATTTCTCCCTCCGCTGGGATATACCTTGTTCTCTCCCACAGTAGGTTGTTGCTAATAGTGTCCGGCCAACGGATCTGAAGTATTTTGTGTAGACAACTGTTAATAAACACCTGTATCTTCTGGATGATGGCTTTCGTAGTTCTCTAGGTTTCTACCCCATACAGTAGAACTGTTTTGACATTTGTATTGAAAATCCTGACCTTGATGTTGTTTGTCAGATAGTTATTTTGAGTTCCAGATGTTCTTCAGTTGTAAATATGATGCTCTTGCTTTGCCGATCGTCGTCTCCTCCTGCATTTGTTGTTGCGTGTGCGATAGAAGAACCAGATCATCTGCGCAGTCTAGATATTCCACCTGCATCCTACCTGTCCTTTGTATCCCATTCCTCCCCTCAGATGTTGACGTCTTCATGACCCAGTCGATCACCAGGCGAAAGGGTGAGAGTAAGCAACCTTGCCTGACGCCGGTCTTTACCTCAAACGAGTCCATCAGCCACAGCCTAAGAAATATTAAATATATGATCTCCCTAACTGTCATTAGTTTCTACCCCGTACTCACTGAGTGTAACCTCTTGTAACTGTTTTGAATACAGTATTATCTAGTGTTAATCTGGTTCTCTATTTTGGGTTGTGAATCCTGGTTCTGATATAACGTGATTAGTCTCATTATTATATTACTGTATTATACGAGTGAGAGTGAAAAAGTATTTTAAATATCCGTTATATCATTCCCATATTAAGACGAGACAGCCGTTCAGTGCTTCCGGGTTTCCAATGAGGGTCTAGCCTAAATCGACTCATGATTTTAATTCTGAAAATATCATACATTTCGATATTTAATTTTAAGGAATGAAATTCCATAGTAAAAGCTCATAGTATTAATATTAGTTTCATTGTTGTCAAGGCGATTGTGAATACCACCCTACTTGTTTTGAAAAGCGTAAAATAAAGTGAGTTGGTAACTCTGTTTTATCAAACAAGGTTGACAGTAGTCATAAGATAGACGAAACTAAACATTTCCTAGTGTGGAACTGTAAATCTTCACGATTTCACAAAAAGTTTTAGTCTTATGTCATACGAATACTAGTAGGTTCAAGCATTTGAATCAACAATCTTAGTCCGTGTTCAGAAGGAATTTATAAAATCATCATCCGTTCATTGAGCTGATAAGAATTAATAGGCAATCTTACCAATTCCCCAGTTCCTTTCACTTATTTATTTCTCTCTACTCATTTCTTCATTACATTCATAAACCTTATAGGATTATTCATACACCTCTTATTATATGATTTATAATGACGATTATTCCAAGTGTTGACCTACTTTGTATATTGAATTATTTATTCTAGATGTTATTATTCTTATCACTTCTACTATTGTCAGTCATTTTAAATTTAATTTACTTTTCTTACTCGTTGATTAATGTTATACATTTGTTGTATATTAAAGAGGAAGAATGTTGTATTTGTAAAATCTCAGCGAATGAATTTGAAGCAAATTCAACGTTTTGCCTGGTAATCTGGTTCAAGCTTTTTCAAGGAAAATATAATCAACCAACAAAATTATCGAATATAAATAGATACATGGTTCTCCGGTTTACTGTATACTGAATAAGTCATCCAATCAACGTTAACAATCTTTAAGTTAGGTATTTCCATTAGTATGTAAGAGACATGTGGTGTAAAACGAAACGTGTTAAGATAACAGATTGTGTGTATACGTAAGTGACTTATTCAGTATACAGTAAACCAGAGAACCATTTTGTTATATCCCAATGAAGATTAAATCACGAGTAACGTCTGAGACTTATTAATGGGCTATTATTATTTATATATTCTCACGGTATAAATATTCGGCAAATAGATTATGTATAACTATATTCCCCTTGCTATAAGCTTTATTTTGACTTATAATTTATTAATATCAGACGGGTTTTGTGGAGATTGTAGTAATTTCAATGGTTAAGATCATTAGTCAGTTGAAGCTAGATCACCACGGAAAAGGTTTTCCAACTGACTAATGATCTTAACCATTGAAATGATAATTTATTATTGTACGATTTACTGTTCTTAAGCTACGTTCAGTTTATCGACTACTGCTTCCCACTCTCACAGCCACTTTTTGGCTTTATTGTGTACAAATGTTATTTCATATTTTATGGTGAGTTGCGATCTGTTTGATTGATATATAAACCCAGTATGTCTGAAATAAATGATTCGATTGGATTCGCATGTTGGAAGCTGGTGTTGGTGTTCTAGACTCAAGTGGACGGGCTAGGCGGACATTACTTACTTACTTACTTACGCCTGTTACTCCTCGTGAAGGAACATAGGCCGCTCACTAGCAGTCTCCATTCAACACTGTCCTGGGCAATCCTTTACAGCTCCTTCCAGTTGTTATTCATCCTTTTCATATCTGCTTCTACTTCCCGACGTAATGTGTTTTTTGGCCTTCCACTCTTCCGCTTCCCTTCAGGATTCCAAGTTAGGGCTTGTCTCGCGATGCAGTTTGATGATTTGCGTAATGTATGTCCTATCCATTTCCATCGTCTTTTCCTAATTTCTTCTTCAGCTGGAAGCTGGTTTGTTCTCTCTCAGAGAAGGCTGTTGCTGATGGTATCCAGTCAATGGATGTTGAATATCTTGCGAAGACAGCTATTTATAAATACTTTCACCTTTTTGTTGATGGTTGTAGTAGTTCTCAACGTTTCAGCTCCATACAGTAGAACTGCCTTGACGTTGGTACTGAAGATTCTCACTTTGATATTGGTTGAAAGTTGTTTTGAGTTCCATATGTTCTTCAATTGTAGGAGTGCGACCCTTGTTTTGCCAATCCTCGCCTTTACGTCTGTATCTGAACCTCCTTGTCCATCGACGATGCTTCCTAGGTATGTGATGGGCTCTACGCTAGGCGGACATAGGATCAATAAATACGCTAGGCTGTTGATACCGGTCGGACGTCATTGGTTTGGCACAATGCTAAGATTGTATAAGTCGTATTTTGATTGGTGGATAAATCAGTGTTAAAAAGCCGGCATGAACTCACAACACATGTACCTACTTATATTCGATAATTTTGATGTTTGATTACATTTCCTTGAAAAGGCTTGAACCGAATTGCCAGGCGAAACGTTGAGTTTACTTCAAAATTCATTCGCTGAGATTTTATAAATACATTCTTCGTCTATAATGTTTTACATTAACTCGGCGCCCAAATATTGTGAAACTATTCAATCAAATTTAGACAAAACTTCTTATATATGCTTATAAGTAATGGTATATAATGAAAGGATAAGAATCATCCAGCTGAGAGAACAAAGTTCCATTGAAATCATCCAGCCTAAACTACAAATCTGCTCTATTATCACGGATAAGAATGTAATTGAAAATAAAACTGTTTACTTGTATGTGTGTTTAGTTTTAATTTCAATAAAGAAGAATATTGTTAGGTTTATTATATTCAATTAGTTAATAATTTCATGACTTGATACTATCAGGAAAAGCTTAACTTAAATCAACAAAATCAAATGGATTTAATTCGGAATTAAGTGAAGTTCTTTTGAAGAAAAAGAAACAAAAAGGAAGGTCACAAATTTGTTTTCATTCAAGGTCAAATCTTAATTATGTCAATATGGATTTTGTTTTGTTTTGTTTTCATTGAACATTGAATTTAATGTTTTCGTATAATAATCTAAATTCAATTATAATTATATACAGAATACTTGGATTAATTAGTGTTCATTTCAATGAATAATGGGATCTTTAGAGTTTCAATATTAAAAAAATTCTTAAGTATAGGACAGGAGAATGTTGCTATGTCACTCTCTCTCTCTCTCTCTCCCGACTATATTAACCTAAAAATAGTATTGATTATTTGAAACTAATATGAATAGATGATAATCTTTCTTTAGAAATAATGGAATAAAATTGTATATTCTTGATAGGAAATGAAGAGAATTGAAAGACAATATAGGTTATGTAACAATCTGTAATAATTAAGGTATTTGACCTATTTTACAAACTAACCAATCAATAGAACCGAAAATATGAAGTTAGTTGGGGTGAGTTCGTAATTAGTCAAGTCCATTATGAAATTTTCAAAAATCATCTTATTCGGTTATGTAAGGGACAACAGCTAAGGTCAATCAAAAGCTCTATACGTGCTAATCGAACAGTCTATTCCGATGATATTTGATAATAACAAGAAAAGTATAAATGTTTAAGAAGGAAGAAAATTAATTAAGTAATTTATAGAAAATAGTTCATCTAGATAATAGTTTACACCAAGAATTATGATGTGACATCGATTCATATAGTCATTAACTGTTGTTTTGAGCTTCATCAATATTTGAATGAATCTAGGTTAAGATAATCGATATAAATGTGATCAATAGAAATGAGAAATTGAGTGATATGAATTGAAGTTGATCACACTAAGTGTTTGACCATAGCTTCTCATTATGTTTGATATTATTTCCACTTTTACGTCTCTCATCTTATTCATTTTATTATATATCATAGTGATTTAAGGTGTGACAACTTAAATCGTGCTGAATTTCACTCTGATTTAATGTAACTGATTGGTGGAATGAGTTGTTAAAATTCAAGGAAACTTGTGTTTGGCCTAGCGCTCATCCAAAACTCATATAGAACATCCCAGTCTTGGAGTGATACAATACTTATATTATAGTCATTAGACTGTATCTCAAATGCCTAATTTTTCATATTACTGCTAAAAATGTTACTACCTTTACTATTCTGAGATTTGAACTAATAATTTCATCTTGGTGTGCTAATGAGGTATGGCAACTTGAACCAATCTACATTACGTACCAGATTATATGATGTGACTCTCTGAGTTAAATAACATATGATGAGTGAATTTTTGATAATTAAGAATATCTGAATAAATATTCCAAACATCTGACTGTTAAGTAAATGATGATACTTTATACGTTTACAATATAGTTTTACAGTTGATGAACAACATGACCTACTTAGATAGTAAATTATTTATACACATGATGGAATAAGATATGTATCTGAAAATTTATAGAGCATCTGGTTCTCAATGATTAATGTGGCATTTTTTTAGTTCATTTAGTGAGTATGTGTTGAGTCGGCTTTCGGAGAACTGTAACGGAGCCTCCAGAAGCCTAAAAGGAGCCAAAGAGTCCTAGCCAGTCACAACACGATGGAGCATTCTAGAATTCCAACGTGGCGTGCTACTATTGGTCAGTAGCATAATATATCGCTAACGGATTGGCTGAATTATGATGTTGATTTAACAAACGTTAACATCTATAAATACCCATGTTTTTCTGTACAAGAATGAACCTTGGGATAAAGTATTTTCTCTCATATTTGCGTCTTCTCTCTGGTGTTCAAGTCGCTGTGTAGTTCTAGTCTGCGGGTTACCAGAATAGCTTAGGAAAACGAATATAGCGTTCGATCGACAAGACTTATCAGTATGTTCTGCAAATAAGAACATCACTTTCACTTAAGATACCACTCTAAGCTATAACTCACACTTTATTTGTTTTTTGGTGGGTTTTTTTCATCTGACTAGTTATAATGCACTATAGTGATGAGTTCACATCAGACATGTACATATCTTTAGACAACTAAAATAAAATTCATATTAAAAATTATGTTCTTATACGTTACATTGGTGAATTGATGAATAAATGGAAAACTGTTTTAAGATACTAAATATTGAAGTTTGATTATACACTTAAAAAAAGATCATTATCTTACATAATATAACTTTTAAAAGAAAACAAACATTTCATAGGGTTAAAGAGGAAGAATGTATTTGTAAAATCTCAGCTTGGACTAGATTGCCAGGCGAAACGTTGAATTTACTTCAAATTCATTCGCTGAGAATTTACAAATACAACATTCTTCCTCTTTAATATCTCACATTAACTCGGCGACCAAATATTGTGAAACTTATTATATTCAATTATTATTATTATTTGATTGGGATCATAAACCGATTGATGTTAGACCACCGCTGAAAACCTGGTAGCATTGGACAACTGTTCCTTCCTATTGTGGGATTCCTTAGCAGTGCGCATCCACGATCCCGATCGCGGGATTCAAACCCAGGGCCTTGAGTCTCGCGCGCGAACGCTTAACCTATTGGACAATTGAGCCGGCGTCCAGTGGTGTTAGCGCAATTTCGTGGATTGGTTGATGTTAGACATCAATTGGTTCATGATATCAATCAAAAACCTAATAATCTCCACAACCCCCATACTGATATTTTTTATTGGTTTTTCTTTACAGCATTAACTGTTCTCAATGAATTTAAAAATATCAAATAATGGATAAGTTGTAGCAGTAGTGAAGGCTGTTTTTTTATATAGTTTCATCTTCAATGTTCAATCTTGACTAAAACACTTATGACAAATACTTTCCTGACGTCGAAATGATCTTAGTTAAATAACTGAAAGTTTTAAGTAAAATTCAATTTGAGTTGACCTCTAACTTCAGATTGTAATCTCTTATCATAGTAGCCTGTAAATTATAACGAATAATAAATTCATATAATGGAAATAATAATAAAAATAATAATCGAGATTATAAACTGATCAATATTAGATCACTATTGAAAATCTGTAAACACTGAACCACCATTTCATCTTAGTATGGGACTTCTTAACAATGCTCATTCATAATCCCGAACATAGAATTCTAACCAAGGACATTGGATCTTGCAAAAATACTTAACTTCTAGTGCCGGTAAGCCAGAATCCAACACTGTTAACATTTAACTTCAACCAATCTACAATATTGTTCGTTCATCCTTCACTATGTACAAGAAGTAACCAATTCACAACTGATTCGATTGAACTTCCAGATTTTTAATGATAATCTAACATTGATCAGTTTATGATCTCAATTAAAACTCAATAACTTTCACAACCCTATACTAATAATGATAGTTATTACCATTATTATTATTATTATTATTATTATTATTATTATTATTATTATTAACATAACTATACTGTCTACATATACAGTAAACATTCAATAATCAATCAATATTCAATCAACTTACTCGACTTGTTTTATATGCTGTAAATGTACTAAAATAATCATATAAATAAACTATACGTGATTCTGATGATTCAAAATCATAATATATAGTATAATTAGATGTATCAGAATGTATAAGATTAGGATCATTTATAGTATTAGTATAATCCATCATAGATCTAAATGAATTATCTATATGATCCATATTATCATTATTATTATTATTACGATTTTTGTAATTTATACGTTTATTGATTAATTCCTGATTGGATTTTTTATATGGTATAATATGTATTGGTGTAAATATTACTTTTAATTGTAAACATGGAAATGTAGAACGTTCTTTAGAACATTTATTTTCACAACGTTTATTTGTATCATCCCTACGTGAACTACTATATTTACACATACCTTCTTCAAATATTGATTCAGATAAATATGGTACAATAATTAAATGTAATAATATACATTCAATAATAAAACTAGCTGATATTAATGTAGCACATGATAAATAAACAATTTTTAAACATGAATTTGAACATAAACGACTTTTTAAACGTGTAGCAATATTATAATGATTAGGATTATGATTATTAATAGTTGCTGTGCGAATTGATGATGATGCAGATGGTGATAATGGTTTTAAATGTTCACGTTTAATTGATGCATTCATAACGATTTTCTATAGAATTTCATTCTTATTTAGATGTAAATGCAATAACAACAAAAAAAAGAAAAAAAGAGCAAAAGAAAAAGAGGAAAAAAAAGAAACGTTGATAATTCTTGTTTTTAGGTTGTTTTTTTTTTGAAAAACAATTTATTTATGATCATAGTAACTACGGGAAAAAAACAAAAAAATAAACAGTGATTACGTCATACGTATCGTTTTTTTTTATTTCAAGGGTATAATATAATAATAATAATAATAATTAGAATAACAAAAACAAACACCGAAATGATTTACATTTATGAAGATCAGAATTTCCACCGTAATAATCCGTTCATTCTTTATTTATGATCCATTTATATATATATATATATTTATTTATATAATTGTGAATTATATTTAAAATAACTTGAGTAGGATTGGTCTTAAAACTCACTTGATGAGTTGATTGAGTATTTGAATGGAATGACCTTGGGAAATCATGTCGATTGGATTATTTTGAGAAATTATTGATCTAACAATTTAAATATCTGACTATCTACGAATTGCTAACTAGACAGGCATTTAAAAAAAATAACTCAAAAGTTAAGAGGGGAGAGAGAGAGAGAGAGAGAGGAGAAAAACAGAAATTCAAGGAATAAATAAATGAAACTTATCAGAATAGGAATTTATGGATATTGTAGTAATTTTTACTAGTTGAATTTATAAGTTGATTAAAGGTAGATCACTATGGAAAATCTGGAAACACTGGATAACCGTTTTGTCCTAGTATAGGACTCCTTAACAGTGTGCATACATGATCTCGCACTCGGGACTTGAGCCAAGGACCTTCGGTCTTGCGGGCGATTCCTTAGCCTCTATACCACTAAGCCCGCCAGCATTCAACGATGTTAATGTTTAAGGAAAGGCCATGCAGTGCTTCCAGATTTTCCATGGTGATCTAGCTTTAATCGACTCATGAATTCAACTATTAAAAATAAATGAAACGTTTATTGGTCGAATCCATAACAACTTACTTACTTACGCCTGTTACTCCTCATGGAGGAGCATAGGTCGCGGATCAACACTCTTCATTCAACCCTGTCCTGGTCAATCCTATCCAGTTCTTTTCAGTTTCTATTCATCCTTTTATTACCGGCCTCTATTTCACGACGAAATGTGTTCTTTGGCCTTCCTCAATTTATCATTCTCATGACGAATTGGCTGAATTCTCTTCTATTATTACTAATGAGGATAGAATTAGTAGTAATGTTTATATTAATTTTTACAGTCTTCGCTATACTAATGACTATTTCATCCATTGAAGAATTGCTTTTTTTTTCATTCAGTGATGATCTTCACTTAGTAAATTCTTCAAACTTATGTACACTCTTCAAATGTCTTATAAATATTGCGCAAACGATTCGATCAATGCTTGAATTCTAGATAATGATTGCCTTTTAACCTTCATATTATTTTAGTTATGTCTGTTGTATATGATACTTATGTTGACAGATATAGGTAGTAAGTAACACCGATCGGAAGTGGAATGCCTGGTAACAGAAGATTGCAATGAATGGAACAGGGAGGAGAACGGAGAGCGATCGAAATAACAACAGAATTAAAAGAAATAATGGAGTGTGTAAAGAACAACTGGTGAAAAAATGTGCAAATAATGCATTTAATGTATGGTTTACATATTTTATGAAAGCACTCTGTGTATTACAAAGTAGATTGACTTTCTCCACCTGAGTTTTTCGTTCACTACATATCTACCTTATACATATATGTATGTCCACATATCTCTACATAGTACTGGTAATCCTTGTCAAACTGAATTCTTTCAGTCATCAATGTTTATTATTCAATAATACGTCCTTACTTCCTTAAGCCTGTTATTCCTCGTTGAGGAGCATAGGTTGCCCACCAGCATTCTCCATCCAACCCAGTCCTGCTCAATCTTTTCCAGCTTTTCCCAGTTTCTATTCATCTTTTTTCAAATCTGCTTCTGTCTTCCAACGTATTGTGTTCTTTGGCCTTCCTCTTTTCCGCTTCGCTTCACGATTACAAGTTAGGGCTCACTTCGTGATGGAGTTTGGTCATTTCCGTAATGTTTGTCCTACTCACTTCTATCGTCTTTTCGTGATTTCCTCTTCAGCTGGGACCTGGTTTGTTCTGTCCCAGGGAAGGCTGTTGCTGATGGTATCCGGCCAATGGATGTTGAGTATCTTGCGTAGACAAATGTTTATAAATACTTTTACCTTCTTGTTGATGGTTGTAGTAGTTCTCTATGTTTCAGCTCCGTACAGTAGAACTGCGTTGATGTTTGTATTGAAGATTCTCACTTTGATGTTGATTGACAGTTGTCTTCAGTACCATATGTTCTACAGTTGTAGGAATGCGGCCCTTGTCTTATCAATCCTCGCCTTTAAATCTGAATCAGAGCATTCTTGTTCATCGATAATGCTTCCTAGATACATGAAAGATTCCACATCTCCCAGAGATTCTTTATCAAGTGTGGTTGAGTTGGTGTTCTCCGTGTTGTATTTGAGGATCTTGGTTTTTCCTTTGTGTATGTTGAGTCCTACTGATGCAGAGGCTGCTTCTACACTAGCTGTCTTAATCTGCATTTGTTTGTGTATGGGATAGGAGGGCCAGGTCATCTACTAAGTCCAAATCTTCTAATTGATTCCAAGTTGTCCATTGTACTCCGTGCTTCCCCTCAGATGTCAAGGTCTTCATAATCCAGTCAATCACCAAAACAAAGAAGAAGGAGGATAGTATCTGTCAGCTGTCCTATTTTATAAAGAAGTCAACAATAATCAAGTATTGTTTTTGAATTCTTAATAGGGTTACATCAATTAAGACTATTTGAATAGTTTTACCAATTAAGTTTATGTTTAAGAATAGTTATTTAAAAAGAAAAAATAGATTCATCGCTAGTATTATTGTTTTATTATAACAATGATCGTTGCTGTTATTTTGAATACATCATTATTCTTTATCACGACTATATTTTAAAGTTACTGAATAATTGGCTTTTTTGATAGGAATATAAGTTCAATGTCTTTTGTTCTTGTAAAACAGCCCAGGATTGTATTGTGTCAGAAGCAAAAGATTATTAATAAATTCGAGACGAATTACTTCACAGTCGGTTATTGAGTCTGTAATATAGCCAGGAAATTATTGTGTATTTAAGTGACTTGTAAGAAAGTGAGATGTAGAAATGATCGGTTTCAATTCGTTATGTTCGTTGTTTATGCTTTACCGAGATGTTTTTACCTTACGTAATACGACGTATTATATAAAATTGTAAAGTAGAGTGTAAAACACCGTCGAAAACTGAAATCCTCTCTAACAAATATGCACTGTGTCGTATCATGATGAAAATCGATCAAAAATAGTTTAAGCCTCTCAATATATAACAGTAACCATTAAGATCAACCGGAATAAGCTTAAGATACATCCATCAAATATATACACAATCTTCATTGTCAAGCCTAGCCAAATGGTTGCGTTACGTTATTCTTCGATATCTTTTAAGTCTCAGGAAGCATATACTTTGTTTCCATCTTATAACATCACTAAAATGAAAGTAATTTCTTAATGCAAAAAGAACTAAATGCAATGACTGATTAATTCATAGTAACCAACTGACAGCAACTGATGAATAGGGATCTCAAAGAGACCATATACTGAAATGTGACTTACCTTACGAATATAACAATTATTTACTTAATTACTTACTCACGCCTGTTATTACCAATAGAGCACAGGCTGCCGACCGGCATTCTCCAACACACTCTGTTCTGGACCTTCCTTTACAGTTCTATCCAATTTTGTTCATTCTCCTCATGTCTGTTTCCATTTCTCGGTGTAATGTGTTCCTTGGTCTTACTCTTTTTCTTTGACCTTGAGGATTCCATGTGAGGGCTTAAGTTGTGATGCAGTCGGGTGCTTTCCTCAATGTGTGTCCTATCCACTTTCAGCGATTCTTCCTGATTTCTTCCTCCACTGGGATCTCGTTTGTTCTCTCCCATAGTAGGTTGTTGCTTATAATGTCCGAACAACAGGTCCGAAGTATTTTGAGTAGACAGCTGTTAATAAACACTTGTATCTTCTGGATGGTGGCTTTCATAGTTCTCCAGGTTTCAATTCCATACAGTGGAACTGTATTGACATTTGTATTGAAAATTCTGACCTTTGTGTTGTTTGACAGACAGTTGTTTTGAGTTCCAGATGTTTTTTAATTGTTGATCTGCTACAACTGGAACTTCTTAGTAAGATCTATATTACATAATGACATAATGATTATATCAAAGCAATTTGTTAGGTACATATACCAACTGTCGAAAACTGTCCAAATTCAGTCAAACTTTATTTCAACAACAACAACAGCCACAAGAACAAAAAGAAAGGGTCTAATTTATTACAAAAGTAAATTATTAAGTTAATTTATTTTTACTATTATGCTTGATTTAGTTAGCCACATTATTATTATTATTCAACATAAAGAAGCCTGAAGTACAATTTTGCAAATGTATTTTTTCATGTTTACGAATTAAATAATTTCTTCTCGTGATTTGTGTGAAAGTTATTGATTTTCAATATATATATATCCAAGTAATGATCTGTGGGATTCGATTGTGTTGTCTGTGAGGCAGTTATCCAGCGGCGAAAATGAAAGATAATAATGCATTATCTCAAACTTATTGATATGGAGACTGTCGTGTTCAGTCTTAGTAATTTAAAGATTAAGCACTCTCAGAGAGACCTAATTGTCTGGAGTTTGATCTCTGGTAGGATTGTGTGTACACATTAAAGAGGAGTTTAACACTAAGATGAAACAATTATCCATTGCTTCTAAATTTTTAACGATTCTCTACTTCTTTACCACACCTAATAACCCGCAATTCCAGTCCTAATTCCTCCCTTTTGATCCTAACAAGTAGCGGAATTCTGCCAAGGTCACTGTCGTCGCTTGAAGGTCATTCGTAAATTATGATCTCACCCAAATAACATGCAAAAACCGAAGAGTACTACAGGACGGTTTTCTTCTAGTACCGAACTTCTTACAAGTGCTCATACTTGATCTTTAGATTTCGTAGCATCGCCTTAACCGCTTTGCGCACTGAGTTGCCATACAAATAATTCATTTTTCTAATTTCAATCAGTTGACGAAATTACCATCGAACATAGAATACTGTCAGCAATGACTATCTCTCTTCTGATTTATTGAGTGACCAACTTAAATGTTTAGTAAAATATCATTCAAAGTAAGCTAGTTCTAGTTTAATTTTTAGAGTAGAACAATATAATAGTTCTTTTTGAAAGCATCCGATATTCATATATATAATCCAACCAGTGTTTGTAGTAATATCTGTGTATTGATTTTTGGGAAGTAATGACCTAAATAGCACTATTGTTATCGAAAAGGCAGGTACGGACATAAAGTAATTAATAATAAGGGGTGGACTGAATTTAATAGTTTGAACCATTTGTTTGTTTGTTTAAAAACGTGTATTTGTCACTTGACTGTAAACTATATTGGTGAAGCGTGTAGGAAAGTAAGAATGTGGTGTTATTCATACAAAACATGTATATTTTTTTTTCATAATTTAACCGTTACTAGGTATAAGTGTGTTTCACGATGGTAGTTTTTTGTTTGTACACAATAAGGGAATGAATCAGGATCTTACACTGACATAATAGAGGGCAGAGGATATGACAAAGGGTAGTATTTTTTGGACACTGTCATCAATACTATGTTAAAATGTTCCAGTGTTAAATTGTTCATTGCAGAGTCGAAACATTGTCAGAAGTAGACATTAACATCTATTTCAAGGCTTTAAGAACTCGTCAACCTCATATGGGTTATTCTAGCTCCCGGAAAGACTGATCTATTCATTCTCCTTGAGTCACATTTTGAACTTGTCAGTCATTCGTTCATTAGCCTTGACCGTTTTTATTTGAGCGTATGTGCGTACTAGTTACCCAATTCATTACGTCTTTGATTTAATTTTGTCTGGCTATAAATATTGAGTTAAACTCTGTCAAGACGAGTTGCCTCATTCGCCTGTAGTGTCAGTTACTATGTTAAGCTGACATAATTTATTCTAGCTTCTGCACAGGCCGATTTATCCATTCTTGAGTCACGTTTTGACCTTGTTAACTATCCACTTATCAAACCTAACTGTTTATATATGAGCGCATATGTGTGTACACTTCCTACACTACTCATAACATGTTTGTAACTTATTTTTGTTTGACTATAAATATTGATTAACGCTTGGTTAAATGGAGTTGACTTACCCGCCATCTCCACTGTGCGTTGTTTCGCTTCTCTCTATTCTATTCGCTGCATATACAGAATACATGTATTCAAAAGTCCATTCTCGTTATTTGACTTATTTAATCCCGTTATTGACTAACGCGATTTAAGTCGATGATTATAAACGAGGATAGGCGATAACAAACATTCATATGGTCTACTTGGAGTCAGGTCTCGGGTCACTAAAGTGGAGAGCCCGTCACCAAACATCGTCCGATCTAAAATTAAGGGCCCCAAATAGTTTGGATTATCTCGTTGTTGATATTTCGATTGAATTTTGATCAGTTTATGATGGTATGTGTGCATCCTATGTGGATTACTTCGATACAGGCATTATGGCACGAATTTATATAGAACAGATAGAATGTGACTAGCAATGAAATATAGGATGTACATGTATCCCAGGGTTGATATTCACTCGAGGATTCGAACCCAGTGTATTTTGCTTCAAAAACAAATATGTTATCCAATTGGCTAGTGAGTTCATATAGCCAACAGCAGGATGAATAAAAACATTACAAATTAGATTACAGTTCATACCCGTTACACAGGTAAATGGGTGTCTGGATTCAGTAGCTAACTGAACAACATGTTGGAATTTGTAGTGAATAACACTAAGTTGTTATAGAATTCTAGGCATAAAGTAACTGAACAGGTAGATTATTATTTAATATATAAGCCGAGTGTTTACAATGATTATTTCTGGTTAGCGTTTTTTTTAGCAAGGTTGTTTTCTACTGGATTGTGTTGCTACTTCTGTACTCAATCCTCTTTCTTTATCCGGGCTTTGGATCGGTAGTAACACTAGAAGGAATACACGCTGGGCAGCATCATTGATAAACAAGGGAGATCTGATGATGTGAAAGCAAAAATTGGCAAATTATGTGTAGCATTCCTACAATCGAAGAACATATCAAACTCAAAACAACTATTAATAAACATCAAAGTCAGAATCTTCAGTTCGAACATAAACATAGTTCTTGGAGAACTACTAAAATCATCGGAAATGTACAAGTATTTATAAACAATCGTCTACTCAAGATACTCTCCAACTGAAGAGGAAATTAGGAAACGACGCTTGTGATGAATAGGCGAATAATTTGACTGAATCATAGGACATGACCTAAATTGAAATCTTGAAGGCAAAAGGTAAAGAGGCAGACCAGAGAACATATTACTTGTGTAGTTGAATGCAAATATCAAAAGAATGAATATCACTAGGAAACAACTGGAAAGAAGAGCTCAAGACAGAGTTGGTTGGAGAATTCTATTCGGCGGCCTGTTCTAAACAAGGGTAACAGGTGTAAATAAGTAAGTAATATTTTCAATCAATGAACAATTTGACACAGTCCTTCTTCTCTTTCAATTAGTTACTTTCATAGTCTACTTCCATATTTTGAAGTTGATCTGTAACCAATGGTTGGAGATGTTGAGTGACATGGGTCAGAATCAATTACAATCATCCAGATCTACTCATTCTTTATCATCATCAGTTTATTATTTGTTTCAAAAACCCATACTTTCTTCCCGGATCAATATGCTTATGCCTAATCTTTTCTACCTCCCCTAAATGCTCTGGTACGGACGAGGGGGGAGAGTTAGCTCTCCCTCTCCAAACGCTTTCATATGGCCACTCATATACAACCTCTGCTAGGGAAGTCCTACTCACTGCCTACTCGAGGTAGGGGTGTTGTTTACGAAATTAAGAAGAGGTTAAGCGAATGTTTGGTGCTTTAACCGGGTCGGTGGACACGAAGGGTTCATCTAGGGGAGTTGGAAAACCCTGATTCCAAACCAATGGTACACATGGGCTCCAGGGTCCTGAGGGAACAGATGGTGTATGAACTAATTATTGATCACCGGCTACCATGGGACTGCATGTCCTGACGTCGCTCTATTGCCTTGTGGATCAGACCTTTAGGTCGAAGGCTCTGGGCGTGGCCCGGTCTGAGTGCCCGGGCAGTATTACAGCTCACAAACAAATCAAGTGACTTGTGTGGCCCATATGTATTCGTTGTCCCTTTGTACCAATATTTGTGCGTTCTAACAAATCAATCAATCAAAAATAAATAAATAATCTTTTCTATTACCGCTGATACTAATAATAATTCTACTATTCCAGTATCTAATTATAATTATGTATTACTGACTTACTTACGTCTGTTACCTCTCATGTAAGAGCATAGGCCGGTCACCAGGATTCTCCATCCAACTCTGTGCTAGATAACCTTTTCCAATTGTTTCCAGTTGCTACTCATCATTTTCATATCTGTTTCCAATAGTTATATATTATGTCAACTTAAATTAATGGACCTGTATACCATATTCTATATTGTATATGACTAAATGACCAAGTTTTTATATAAATCCACACCGATATTCCAATCGATAAATGAATACATTATATCAATAACTTACTGTAAACGATCATATTTTCGATAAGTAAATATTAATTAGTAAGTATCGATTTTATGGGAAAAAAAGGATCTTCAAACTGGATTTAAACTTAATTTATCTTTTTTTTGTCGTTGATAAGAGAACAATCCAAAAACAAATAATAGGAAACAGAAAAAAGACTTTTATCCCATACTATTCTACATATCTATTTATTATTTATATAGAATCTCTTAGTTCCTCTCAAGTTATGAAACCACATATTTATTGTTGCCATGGTATAGAATCATTGATAAAAAATTTTTTTTCCCTAATTAATTATTAATTAGTTGTCTTATAACAAGTTCATATTACTGAAAAATAAAAATAATTATGACAATCTCTAACCTTATAACTATTTAATTAAATGAAACTGTAAATTATATCCATATTTCTATTTATTAATCATCAAATAGCTTGGTTCTAATGATATCAGTTTTGAAGCTCATCATTTGAAATTATTCTGAAGACCTTACTTGACTCACAATTGATTGATCACTGGATGGCGATCATTGTCATGCGTGTCTAGTCCTTATTAGTGCAGATCGAATGCTATCGACCACCATCTAATCTCAATATATAGTGCCCGCAATGTTGAGTCACCTAGACTGGTGGCCACATTGAAACATGGTCGATAGCATTCAATCTGCACCAATAAGGACTAGACACGCATGACATTTATCGCCACCCAGTGATCAATCAATTGTGATTGCATCTCAGTCCTACAGGAGGTCGGTCGCGGCTCGGATAGCTCAGTGATAACGTCACTGACTGTGAAGCTGGGTGACATGAGATTGAATCCTCCAGGGAGCACCAGTTCCCCCAAGATTACATGTACACCTTGCTGACGAGTGCCAAGTAGCACAAAACCCGCGTCCAGGGTTTCCTGTCGACTACCTCCAACCACCATCTAACCTTACTTGACTATTTAAAAGAAAAAAGATTGTGGAATGATTGATCTGTTCACTCGTGATATTCATTTTTATGCCATATAGAATAGATGAAATGTGAATGGCCGTAGAATCCAGGACAGACGTTTTGTCCTAGTTGGGACTTGTCAAATGGATGTAGCTGCATCTAAGGATGAAACATGTGTCCTAGTTTTTACTACTACCTAAAGTTCGTTTATTTTATATAATCTTGTTAAACTATGATGATATAAAGGGAATCTAAACAGGATGTACAAATGCCAACTTAAACTGATCAAAATTCATAATAAAAATTATTGCAAAGTGAATTAATTCTCATTTAATGTTGAAACACTTCAAACTGACGGCTGACGATAATATTAGTGGTTTTTTCTTGTTTGGTTTTTAAGATCATTATTATATTATCTAGAAGTAATCACTTGAGGTTCCAGCGGTATGTTAAATCCAGGATTACATTGTTCAAGTATAGGACTTCAAGTCATGGACTACTGGAGTATCCTAAAAGAACAGCATCTTCTGACGTTAAGGAATAAACATCATATAGTGGAACCAGTTGCAAGGATTAGTAAAAACTATTTATTCTCCAGTCTTTCTTACTGCAAATTCAAGACTTAGTCTATAAAAATAAACAAACATATCTGTATTGGTACATTAATTTTGCGATAAACAGTTCTTTGCCTGATATTATTTAAATAAAGAACGTTATGAAATACCCGAAGAATGAAGGAGTAAAATTTCTCATATTCATGTATTCAAGTTCAAAATGTCCTACCTTAAAATAATGAATGTAAAATGTTTTCCACTTGAAATCAGAATGCAACAATAAATTTTTTAATGACTTCATCATCATACCATGGTTAAGTTAAAGTAACTAAGCATAGAGATCAACACAGGATCACATACAATGTTCAACAATCTCTTCAAATTATAGTATTTAAGTCAACTTCTTGAAATACTGTCCCTTAGTTCTTGTCATTTGATTTCTGACATATTGGGACTTTACATTTTCTTATTTCACTGCTTTGAAGCCTTCTGATGATGATTTATTTCTTACTTTGAATTCTTATTTCTTAAAAGGTTTTCAGCTTGATAATACAATGACTATTCATCATACTGGTTACAACCGATCCATTCAAAACCTGTAACGAATGAATATATGAACGCCAGTTATCTTTGATAAATTAACAAATCAAGTAAGACCATTCATGCGTTTCTTAATAGTTAACTTCACTATTGAATAAAATATCTAAGAAGTTCATTTATGTTAGATGACAAGAAGTTCCATAAAATCTCATGTCACGGACCAGTTGTTGTTATCTGTACAACGACATCGACTGTCTATAATTTGTTAGTATGAAAAGCATTTCGAAAGCCTTAAACGTTTTTTTTTGAAATTGAGACAAATTAAGTAAATCGATCAGAGTTCATGATCATCACTTGTTGTCATCGATACTAAACTATTGATCTTACATATTAAGAATAAACTAATTGATTTACTTCAAATGGTATAAATGAGAGCTTTTGAATACTTTTCAAATAACATATTTGTTTACAGTAAATCACTTGTATTCAGAATTTTTACATTCAGAGTTCCATTCACGTTGAAGAAACTTTTCATGTTGCAAGAATTAGTTTAAGTTGGGAATTGTGGGATATTTTATTTTTATTTATTGACTGAACATTGCTTTTTTTTGGTTATCATCAAAAGACAAGAAGTTCTTAGATCGAATTTCATTTAGATCAGTACTAGTGTAGTGAACAAGAACACCAGTGGGGACAATTGAATGTGCTTAACATAAAATTACAGGATTTGTTAATAAAATCTAACAATCATAAAGTAAATGCTTAATTTGCAAAATGTTCACCAACTGTCTCAAAATGACTCAGACTTCATTGTTCTTTCATTCTCATACAAATTGCATTCTGTTTCCATTCTCTACTGTTCGATCCTCTTGTCTCTCTGCTGCCAGACCTTCTGTTCACGACTAACATCATATACTACTCATATCAATATAAGTAGCACACACCACACTAGTGTTAAGTTAACAAAAACTGTTTACATCTTCATGAACCAATTAAATGAAAAAAATAATCAATGTACTGAATCTAACTTTTGAGAGTTTTTCTATCTCCGATTCATGTTAATAATATAGAAAGAAAGGAATGATCAGTAAATGAATGGACCTTAAAGTTTAGGAAACTTGTCTTCTATATAATATGTATGTTATTAGGTTGGTAAAATGTTAGATAGAAGTGATTCTTTGGGTAGATTGAGGTAAACTACTTGTCTAATCTATTTCTGTAAATGAAATCGAAATATAATCACTCTGCGCTCAATCTCGATATTATATGTTTTAAGACAGGTAGTCTTGGATCTAGCTTCCATGCTAGTTAGTACTCTTCAGTAAGCCGATAAACCTATCTATCGGCACTGTGGAGCGAAGCTGATATTACATTCTGCATATTGATAAATGTAAACACCTTGATCGTACAGAAAGTCACTTGTGCTTAAATGGCACTACTATAGACTATGAAGCTGACCACCCCAAGTTAAAATCCTACTGAAAGTATTAATTTCTTCAGAATTTCAGGCACGACTAGCTGACAATTGTCAACTAAAATTAAAGTTTGGTCCAAGGTTTACAACAGTTGCATATAATCGCTCAAATTAGACATAAACTGTATAATTTGATTGCGATAGATTCAGAGATCAACACTACACGCAAAACGTTATTTGTCAGTTAGTATAATACCATCAAAATAATCCAAGTTGATATTCGAGCATTATCTTATTTTTCAAATATTCTTCCAGTTGGAAAAATAACTGTTCATCAACTGAGAGTATTCACATTTTCATAATTATTAGTAGCTAAACACTCAACTGATTCCCCCTATTGTTATCTTAATCGGCACTTAGAAATTCACACTACTTATTTCGTTTCAACATTCATAAGTTGGAATTATGTCATTCATTATTGTTCATCAAACCATATCCATAAACATCACTAGATACACTTAATAAGAATGAGAGATCATGAATGCGCACTACTGAGGAGTCTTATACTAGGACGAAACGGCTATTTAGTGCTTCCAGGATTTCAATGGTGGTCTAATATCGATCAGCTCATCACTTCAATTAAAACTCAACGACCTCCAAAACCCTATACTGACGAATTTTTGTTTAATGTTCGTAAGTTCTATGCTCTTATGAAGCACGTCATGTCGTTCGAAGGTCATAATCATGAATACCTTTCATCATGGCTGGGCAAAGAGGCTGTGAACACGGCAACCATCTCAATATTAGCTTATTTAATGCAAGCTGATCATAATCAAGAATTTTTAATAATTCATGGGGTTGGTAAACCTCTACCCAAGTCAGTCAAACTAAAACGTTCTCTGAACGGAGCAAACAGAAACCATTCAGATTAAAGAACATGACTAACATGTTCTAAAGAAATATGTCTAATCTCTTACCTTAAGGCCACTAAATCAGTGGTAATATTAACTATGAAATAGTCTTATTTGACTAATACACGTAGGAACCTTTCCGCGTATGTATTTTCAAAAAATGAAATTTAAATATCATTGTCGGTGTTAAAATTATCATTGTTTCAACATCTCTGTTGATGCTTCGTTAACACGAATGACATGGCTCAAAATCGTTTGCAATGGCACGGGTGCATCCACTCTTTGTGTTCTCCCAAATTCTAATCTCCTAAATCCTCCTGGTCTCTTTTTATCTCTTTCCAAATTTATTTCACTGGATTATACTCTTTAAATAACATCTCCAAACCCCAATCTTTCCGATTACTGCTTATACTCTTACTACCTCTACCACTACGGGACTTGAATTAACAACTGCATCTCTGTGCTAATGTGGTATGGCAACTCGAACTGATGTACGTACGTACGAAGTTCTACGTTGTTACTGACTGGCTGACATTGTTTTCATGGATTTTATATCACAAACTAATATTAATTAGATGACCATTAGAAAACTGTAAGGATTGTACACCCGTATTACGCACAAGACCAAAGGTCTTGAATACGGTTTCGGATGCCCTTACTCAAAAGCCTAAAATTAAGACAAAACGGTTGTTCAGTGCTTCTAATTATTAAATGGTGGTCGAACTAAGTTCAATTTGTAATAGAAAATCCACGAAAATTCTATGAACTCATAAAACCCTGTACTGGTAATTTTACCACTATTGTAGTGAACGAGAACACAAGTGGAGATAATCAAATGTATTTGAACACACAATATTACAGAACATTTTAGTAAAATCTGTGATCCATATAGTAAATACTTAATTTTCAAACTGTCAATCAATTATTTCAAACTTGACTGTTCCTTCTGCAAAATGTCAATCAATTGTCTCGAACTTCATTGTTCTTTCGTTCCCATATCAATCATTCTTTGCTCTCGTCCTCTTTTCTTCCGATCTTCTTAACTATCTACCTCTAGACATTTCATTTTTGATTAACGATACATACTACTTATATCTGCCGGTATCATTAGCACATACCATACTGCTACAATAGTGAACAAGAACATCAGTAGGGACAATCGAATATATTTGACACGAAATTACAGAGTATCTCAATAAAATCTAAGAACTATATAGCAAATAGTTAATTTGCAAAATATTAATCCATCGTCTCAAACTTCATTGTTCCTTTTGCAAATATCAGTCCATTGTCTCGGATTTCATTGTTCACACATTTTCATACTAATTGCGCTCCGTTCCCGTTTTTTTCCTTATCGATCTTCTACTGAAATACATTCTATACCCAACCACCGTTATATACTACTTATACGGATATAAGTAAGCGACATCACACTATAATGTTTTGTTTATTAAAATGCTTAGTTCAAATCACAATTTATAATATATTTATTCAAAAACAGTTAACAATATTAAACTAACTTCACATCACATGTATAAAGATTTTCATGATATTCAATTCATTTCAATATGACCATTAACAAGGTTAGTATAAAATTATCCAATCTCATTCAATGATTTCTATGACAATGAGTGTATTGGCTACATCATTACTATTCTATACCATAAATATGAAATCATGTTAGTGTAATACATTACAACTTTATGATAAAACAAATTATGAACAAATTCTTTTATCATATACCATTTATATTGATTTATTATATCATCAAAATCAATTGTAATATCAATTCAAAATCAATAAATCAATCAATTATTTATGAACCGAATTGGAATTCATTAGATAAACGTCCATTACCAAATTGGTATGATGAAGCTAAAATTGGTATATTTATACATTGGGGTGTATTTTCTGTACCTAGTTATAGGTAAGTAATTCATGGAAATTATTATAAACATTCAATAATGAAAGGATTTATATATTTAGTTTAGTTTAGATCAAACTTAATGTATTTATGTTGATAATGAATTACTATTATAGAGTTGAAGATATTATAATGTGTTGTGGATGGTAATTTCATAGTTAATTCAACCAGGTCTATTGTGAGATATCAGCTCACTGAAGACAGTGGTGTATAGTGGCGCAATTTCATGGATGGGTTGAAGTTAGACATTAACAACGTTTGATGACGGCTCAATGGTCTAACGGTTAAGCCCTCGTGCGCGAGACTGATAGGTCCAAGGTACGAATCTTGCGGGGGGCTGGATTGTGGATGCGCATTGCTGAGAAGTTCCATACTAGGGCGAAAAGGCCATTTAGTGCTTCCAGGTTTTCCCTGGTGGTCTAGCTTCAATTGACTCATGATTTAAACTAGTATAATTTTTATACATTTAGAAGTAGTATGAAATTTAGTTATGCCGATAATGGTGCTGTGAAAAAAGGTAGCTATGGATAGTGTTATGTTCATATGGCCTGTTAATATATTACGTGACTAAATCGCCAATAAAAACACCAATTTGTAGGAGCAGACCAATGATGCACTAACCAGTATGAGCAGCCTAGAGTCAACTCTGAGTTCTTATTGGTTCCTCTGGCCTAGACGTTCCCGTTTGAGTCTAGAACACCAATATCAGCCTACGATATATGAATCATGTAAATCAAACATAAGCAATACATATACAAGCAAATCAGACTGTATCATACCAGAGAATAGAAAATAACATTTATATACTAGATCAAGTCGAAAGTGGCTGTGAGTGTGAGATATTGTAACTAAGAAATTAAGAATAACTTAAATACAGTAAATCGTATATTAGTAGTGAAATGGTCAAACGGAAGCTTATAATAAAAGAGATATGAATATACATATAACATAGTTACTTAATTGTTATCCAATAAGAATATATACATATATAACAACAGTCTATAAATGGATCCTAGCAGTTACCACTCATCTACTCTTTGTCCATATATAACAAATAGAACAGTTAAAAGAAATTTTTTAAAAAGTTTTTTTATATTACGTATTAATGTTATATCGGGAGAAAAAATACGAATGAGTTCTCATTATTCCACTGATAAGAAATGTCATGTGTACAGTTCCCTTTATTATCTTCGAGAAGACAAAAATAAAATTTTGGACAGTAGAATAACATGTACTAATTGTATATATAGTTAGGTTCATCTCAATCGGTTGAAGATGAATATACTAATCAGGTTGGTTGAAAGTTGTTATGAACATGTATCGACGTTGTATATCACCTTTAGACCATTGAGCCGGCATATGACAGTGCTATTTTCTAACTTCAATCGATCCACGATCGTGTGCAATTCTTCATCTATCATCTAAGGTGGATGAATGTTTTTACCCGACAAGGATTGGACTTCACTGGTCACGGCTTCTCATTAGAACTCCAGGAAACTCGTCTTGAGCACATGATTATTATCAGTATGTTTCAATAGTGGTCTAGCTTAGATTGGTTCGTGAATCCAACTGTGAAAATATTCATAAGTTCTAACTAATATATCTTCATACAAACTCTAAACGAGCGTAAAATGTTTCTGTAAATGTAATATGAACTATGTTTAACAGTAATTTTCCAATAAACAATAATTTTTAGTATAGGGGATCGTTGAGACCTTTCGACTTTATAGTTTTTGATTACGAATTGTCTTTAGTCAGGCAGCTATTGAAATGATGACGTATGACAGTGGTGTAATATCGATAACGGATTGAAGGTAGAAATGTGAACAATAGGATGGCAAGACAGAGGTTTAGACGATCGGTGCTTCTCATGATGATTGAATGTCTTTAGTTAGATTCTTAATAAGGTCTTGGATCATGTTTTGTGGAACAGGTTATATGATACTAGCTACTAACGGATGCCCGATTATTGCAACTATTTTATTCAAACTAACCTTTTTACTATGAAACATATCAATGGAAGTTATCCGTTTATTGTAATTCTAATAAGAAAAGTACCATGGACTCATTTCAGATTAAAATACTGTTTAAACTTTCTTGATTTATTTGGTAGTGTACACTTTTAAGTTAAATAATTCGTGCATAATTCAATAGTGACTAACATCGTTGAATTATAAATCAATCTAATTATGTCTTTTAGTCTTCCAAAAATATTCTATGGAAGTGAAGAATCCACACTTAGAAGATGGTGAGAATATTTCTTCAAGCTAGTTATCATTATTAAATTACTTTTCAATTAAGCTTAATGATAGGTCTTTGAATTGTAGACTTAGTGAGTGGAATTTGAAATGTATGTCATATCTGGTGTAGACTGTAAATCACAGTGAATTTCTCAGTTTTTAAATTAAAGTTTTATACATATTTTAGACAAGAAGTCACTTAACTTTAATGAATTCAAAAAACACTTAATTATTTAACTGAAGGGTTCAACCGAGCATTCAATAATGGTGCATTTATGAATATGTAGTACTGGTCACTTAACTTCGCCTGGAACCCCTCTGAGGCTACTGCCGACCTCAAGCCCGGATGAAGGAGGAGGGTTGGGCATGGGGTTAGCAACCTCATCCCGTATTTGTTTATTTGTTCGAATACATAACTATTGGTACTTATGGAGAATAAAATAACTATGCGCTATTTAATGAAAAAGTGCGATTATGAAGAGGTAGATGAAGGAAGGGGAGTATAATAAAAAGCAATAAATGAATAAAAACAAGTGAATGACAGTAACGAATTATGGAAGAAGCAGTCTACAAACAGAAAGAATCTTATCAACAACAATAACTTTCTGCTGACTTATATGACTTATATGAAGAAAATTACATCAGGATATCTACTGGCTTCTATCCTGAATCATGTCTGATAACTCCTCAGGCTATTGTGCTGCACTATCTTTAGGACCTCAACCAGATAGTCTTGAAGGACCAACAGATACCAGTTCTATAAAGTTTTCTTTCATACTATGACGGCATTTCATATACTGACCACCTCTCCTCTTTTACCAACTAGTTCTAGGGTTGAGATGTAATGTGTAATGTTCATTCGTAGCATATATCTGAGTTACCGTAGCCGATATTTCAAGATGGTGACATTAATTAGATTAACATGACTGCCAAATCTCTGGTTTACTAACACAGTTTATTTTTGTAGAAAAGATAAAACAATCATTCAATATTCATTCCTTTCATTTTGAATAATGCTTTACTTCATATCAGCTGATTATTGATTAACACAGTCATAACTTGACAATATCATTTTAATCTATAACTACTACGTCTAGGAACTTAATTATTGATTTGATTATTATTATTATTTATTGATTATTTAATCTTATAATAAATATTCTGGTGTATTTGTAATTTTATCAATCTTAATTCCATAACAATTTTAGTTTCAATAAATTCACTGGAGTGTATGAGTGTTTATAAATCACTTAAAAAGATAATTGTTTGCATGTATGTCACTTAACCAGTATACTATTAAATAATATAATAAGTTTGATGTAACTCTTTGTAACCTTATTACTATTTATATACAAAGATGGATAGTAGCTAGTAGCGGAATTCAGGACGCGCATTTCGTCCTGTTTGGGGCTCGTCAGATGGATGTATCTGTATCTCAGAGTTGATGTTCACTGTGGGATTCGAACTCAGTATCGTTCACTTTAAACGTTATCGCGTTATTCACTTAGCTACTGAGTTATGATAGTCACTCGCTTATGTAATGGGGTGAAGTTGAAATTTATTTTATATTGTTTGTTTGAACCTTCCCATTGATGTTTAGGACTACAAATAGGATGAAATGCGATTCCTGAATTCCTCTGATAGCCACTATCCATCTTCGCATATAATGCTTGTGAATTAAAGCTATATCGAGGCAATACGCACAGTACGCGCATATGCCAATAGCAGACTGATCAATTTCAGTCTTAAACATCAATGGGAAGATTCAAATAATTAATACCAAGTGAACTTATTAGTATTATTTGAATATGGGGTTTTGAAGACTATTGGATTTTGTAGTCTACATCACTGACTGATATTAATTAGAAAACTATTGCAAGTTAGAAAGTATTGGATAACTTTCTCATCTTGATATTGGGTTCTTCATCAGTAACCATCCAAAATCTCACCAGGGATCAAACACGGGAACTTTATTTCTTGCTATGAAATCCACTTGAGATGAAATCCATGACAACCGGACTTTGTTAAAAGCCCCTAACTGTTAGATGATTGGTTTAACATTTCAAACTTCAGTAATTATAGTACGACTTTTATTCATTATCATGGTTGGTCTTTAGGTGAACTTAAATGACTATGGTTTCTCAATGGAACTCTGGTAATTAGCCTTCAAGGTTGGTTGTTAGTAAGCAGATGATGAGTTATATTAATATAAAGTTATTCAGATTGTAAAATTTATAGTTTCACAATATGAACTGACTAGTTAGACAACTATTAACTTGTTCAACTTAATTATAGATAATTTATTCACTTAAATCTATTCTTCAATATGAAGTAACCGATAGAATATATAAATATAATTCAACCTTTCTGGTTTCAAATATACTGGCAAGTCATTTATTATTCAATAAATATGATAATCTAGAGTCCAACAGACATGTTACCTTGACAACTTAAAACTCTATGTTTATATCAACTTGCAGAATTATTTCAAAAAATCACAACTAAAATTATGTAGATTGGTTGAATTAGTTTTCATGTTACTTATAGTTTTTAATTCCATCCATTAGTAATGAAGGATAGTAATTGTTGATTTTCACAATTGATTGATCACTGGGTGGCGATAAATGTCATGCGTGTCTAGTCCTTATTAGTGCAGATCGAATGCTATCGATCATGTTGCAATATGGCCACCAGTCTAGGTGACTCGACACTGCAGGCACTATATATATTGAGATTAGATGGTGGTTGGAGGTAGTCGACAGGAAACCCTGGACGCGGGTTTTGTGCTACTTGGCACTCGTCAGCAAGGTGTACATGTAATCTTGAGGGAACTGGTGCTCCCTGGAGGATTCAATCTCATGCCACCCAGCTTTACAGTCAGTGACGTTATCACTGAGCTATCCGAGCCGCGACCGACCTCCTGTAGGACTGAGATGCAATCACAATTGATTGATCACTGGTTGATTTTCATGATGTTAATTGATACTAAGATGATATAAATATGTAGATTTCCATATAGCTAAATATAGTCATTTATAAATGATAACAGTTTATTTTGTTAATTGAAATGGTTTTATATTTTACATTAGGTGACCATTTCGATTCAATAATCAAGTGGGTTAAAGAGTCTGAAGAAGCAGAATTAATGAATGTTTAAAAGACTTCTAAGGAATAACAAGTATTCAAAGAATTTAACTATTAAATTTGGCAAAAGTAACGATAAAACACCTAAAGAAACCAAAGTAGTCGAAAAAACGTCTTTTCCATTCAACTTGGACTCAGAGGTGACGATATTGAGGCGGCAATAGACAGAAGATTTTAAAAAAATACTGACCAGAACGTATCGTGCAGCTAAGCTGACTGTCACGCATAAAACAATATGTTATTTACTTCAATCAAAATTCATTAAGTAACCCTTTCATGTTACCGATAACTGTTACACGTAACTGTCAAAACAGTCACATCAGTAGAACAGAATGAAGGGCCTACGTTCGATTCCAAAAAGCCCCAGGTAAATAGGATTAGAGACCTTCATCAGTACTAATGCAAAACATTACTGTGACACAGGTTGATAAACTGAGATCGTTCAAGATCATCAATAGACAACTCAGTATCACTCTTCTCAAATTCACTGGAATCATAGCCATTAAATGCCTCAAGCGGGACTTATGTATACAATATGGTGCAGTTGTAAATCTTTCTTTACCATGGTGACTTTATCGTCAGTTTTTTTACATTATTCTTAGGATTTTTCTCTCTCTTATTTTGACTATATGGCTTCTTAATTGTCTGATCTCAACTCATGTTCTTTTAATCAATACAATTTTTTGTTCAACCCCTTCATTACATAATTAAACTATTATTTTATCGCTTTGATCCCTTGTTATTATGTCTGATGATTAAGAATCTGCTATTGCATATTATATTGATTTACAATACTTTTTATATATCTTTGATTTGATTACTGCATCATGACGATACATGGCCAATTTTATTGTTAGAAATATGTAAACTTTATAATAGTTTTGATGTTATAGGTTGTAAGTAGCTGATGAGAATCTAACGAAATAAAAAATGAATTCATGTTACCCTGCTCAATTCTTCGTTCTTGCTATATTCGAGGGAATGAAGTGTAATAAATATCTTAGCAGTTATACTCCCATGAATGTACTTGGAAGATTTTGTGCCGATTATTTTAACCAGTAGTTGGTTTTCATCATTTACTTGAACCACTAGTGATGCTGGTCAAAATCAGAAAGGAGTAAATGTCTATTTTGTACCAGTATATAGTTTAGTAGCGCATACTTACTATACAACATTAGTTTGAAGTTTGAACATTATGTTCATCAGGTGAGAATTTAAACTTTAACCACGAAGTGAAAAGGCAAAGGTTCACATTTTTAATTCAGTTGAGTTTAGGTAGGAACATTAAGATCATCTAATAACATCAGTGATGCTGGATGCACCCTAGGCATGGTTAAAGACTCCACCTGTTTCATAACACAATTGGATTTTGACGATGTTAAATCATCAATTACTTTAAGCTGGAAATGTAAGACAATTCGTTCAAACCCACTGAACGCACTGCTCGAGCTAAAAAGCCTGGCTTTGAACCTTAGTGGAGTCATGGATTGACGCTGTTGGAGTAATTATTACTCGAAATAATTCACTGTACAGCAGTTTATTGTTCATAATGATTTTCTAACTAAAGTCGGTGAATGATATAAGGTCACACTGTGAGTGACATTTGATTGGTTTTCACGGTACTTTTTTCCCTTTTTCTCTCACACTACAGGACTGAATGGTTTTGGTGGATGTGGCAAGGTGACAAAACAATAATGCCTGAAATACCGGAATATATGCGTAAATATTATGAACCAGATTTTGCATATGCTAATTTTGCAAAACAATTTCATGCGGAATTTTTCGAACCTGATAAATGGGCTGATTTATTTCAGAAATCAGGAGCACGTTATGTAGTACTTACTGCGAAACACCATGAAGGTTTTTGTAATTGGCCGTCTATTAGTTCATGGCAATGGAATTCAATGGATATTGGTCCAAATCGTGATTTGGTCGGTGATTTGGCTACATCTATTCGTAAAAGAACTAAATTAAGATTTGGTGTCTATCATTCCTTATTTGAATGGTTTAATCCATTATATTTGTACGATAAAGAAAATAACTTTACAACACAAGTGAGTTGATTCATTCTTCATTTTTTTTGTTTTTCATTAAAACTTTATGTATTAAGCAAATGATTCTGAGTTTTTCTTTAGATCTAGCTAAACAATACTGGTCATTTTATGTAAAGTAATAAAATGTTAAGATGACAGAGTTCTATCAAATTCCATTACAATAAAACTACTAGTTTATATCTCATGTGTGGATATTTACAGCATTTACGCGCGAGACCTAATGTTCTGGGTTCTAATCCCACGTTGCGGATCGTGAATGCGTACTACTAAAGACCATCATACTAGGACGAAACGGCCATTCAGTGCTTCCAGATTTTCAATGGTGGTCTAATATCGATCAATTCATGATCCTAATCAAACCTTAACAATCTCCACAACCCCCATACGGATATGAGGTTATATTTGTATGTCTAATAATTGGGTAAACGTTTTTTTATATGTATTTAGTGGACTTATTCGAAATAATATATGGTAACATCGTTAACTTTTAGTTCCTACGCACTTCAAAGACAAATTTCTAATCTTGATCACGTCTGAAAAACAAATGTTCTTAAACATACATAGTTCTTCAATTATATTTTTTACTCAACAATATGCAGTTAAGATTGCGGGATTTACGTAGTGAATTTTGAGAAAACACATACAAATAGTTAATTAAAACTATTGAATTTCAATTTAATCATGTAGATATATGAACTCGCTATGGGACCTATATTTTATATGTTTGGTCGGAAGTAGCGTTTTAACTGCTTACTACTGAGATGTTTCTCATTGAGATGAAATGGCTATATATTAATCTCTAGTTTTTTTTCATCGTCACTTGATGTCGATCCAATAGCAGAACTATCTCCAACATGGACAACACGCCATAACTACTTATCTAACTAAACACTTATATGCACCCACTGATTAACTTTGGGGTAAATTCCCAAAATTCTAGTGAAAGGGGATGTTGATTTGTGAATTAAGGCATATTTTGTTACCAATACCATTGGATTATGATTGAGCTATGTATCAGATTAACCACACTGTCTGATTTCAACTCAGTGATCGGAATTAATAGTGGCTGGTACTATGTCAATCCCACATAGGTTATTCTAGCCTCTGAACAAACTAATCTATTCAGTCTTCTGAAGCTACATTTTTATCCTGTCACTTATTAGCTTATTGATTCTGTTTTTATATGGTTATATATGTGCTAATTACTGATCCTACTCATTATGTGTCTGTAACTTATTTTTGTTCGACCATAAATATCTAAACATGCTTGGTTAAACGGATTTAGCTCACTCGCCTTCTCTGTTGCGTGTCATTTTGTTTTGCTTCGCTTCCCAATTAAGGATTGTTCAAAATATAGGTATTCAAAAATCCCTTTCTCGTATTTGACTTATTTAATTGCAATAATTATATGCAAGGATTGACGATATGTATGTTCCGACAGTAATCATTTAATAACAATCATTCATATGATCCAAATGGAATTAGATATTCCACTAGAATGTAACGTCCCAGCTGAAAGACTTGAAGGTATTGGGTTCAATCTTGTGTGAGATCTTAGAAATGTACCGATTAGGATTTCCAGAATGAAATAAAATTTATAGGTTAGTATTACAGATTTTTCAATGGTATCGATTCGAGATAGAAAGTATCTCTTATCCAAACGGTATTTAATATGAATTAATCTACAAGTTTATTGAAACAAATATGTTCATGTATCGTGTACACATTTTTATTGATTAATTATTATTCTGTGTCATCTCAGTTATATAGTTATATAGTCATATTCAATGTAATTAATATTCATATTGGGTAAAATCAATAGATTTATAGAAAGCAGAATACCTTATTGATGTGCATAGATAAGAATAGATGTATAAGAAATTCAATGAAATCAACTGAAATTTATTGAAACTATTTCAATGGTTGAGATCATGAGTCAATTGAAACTAAACCACCGTAGAAAACCTGGAATCACTGGACGGCCGTTTCATCCTATTGTGGGACTCCTCAGCATTTGTTAACATTGAATTTGGAACGTATTGATTTTATCATCTCAGCAATTTTAGTTACTAAGTAGTCATGTTTTATTCTTCTATTATAATAATTTATTAGGTCAACAAATGATTTTTTAAGGTAACTTGTATATGGATAACATTTAAATACTTAACCGAAATTAATTCTCGGGTAAAACTGGGTTTAGTTGTACGCAGTCATACCAATGAGATTGAAAGTTGAACCAAATGTATCTGTGAAACAAAGTGAATTGATTAATATTTTAAAACTGTGTTTCTCTATTCATGTGCCTGTCTACCAAGTTTAGTGAGATAAGAGGTTAAAATATGCAACAGTCGACAGTATGCAAACAGATAGATAAAATTTAATTCATTCTTAATAGTTATAAAGAAATTTGAATACCTATGGTAATTGTATAGATGAATGTGTGACCCAAATGCTGAATGATTTATATCAACTGTTCACATGTAATAGGACTTTGTGGAAACTGATAACGTTGCCGAAATTCCGGACGTTTAACATTCATAAATGTTTTTTTTTTTAATTCTAAATACTTTAGACCATTGATTGATCACTGACCAGTGACGAGTGTTATATATATTATACAGTTTCATAATCTAAGGTGTTATTACAATACTATTCAGGCCGCGACTAACTTCTTATGGGTTACTATAAGGTACACTGTTTGTTCACTGAATAGTGGCTAATATCATTTTTGTCTTGTCCTTTAGTACTCATCGAATTCTACCTATCAAGTTGATATGTGGCCACTAAACTTAATAAATTGACATCGCGAGTAATATATTGAAGGGTCAGGTATTTTGAGGTAATCAGCAGTACTAGACAAATATGAACTCAGTAAGCAATCAGTTGCCAATATATCGGCCATAGAAAGGGTCACCCACCACGATGACTAGGTCAGTGGTAATTTCTTAGATTGTAAAACTGAGTGAAAAAAGTTTGAATCCACTAGGAAATATCAGTCCCAACCAAATTCCCAGTTTGCTTTATTGATATGTAACAGCTATCACGAAATCTACGTTTGGAATTTCTAATTTACTACCTTCAAACACAAGACACAAATAATTTTTAATATTTACTTCATAAATTATAACCCTGTCTATATTGTCTGAATTTATAGACATTTGTTGAACAAAAAACATTGCCAGAATTATATGATTTAGTATTACGTTATAAACCAGAAGTGATTTGGTCTGATGGTGATGCTGGTCCAGATACTTATTGGAATTCAACACAATTTCTTGCTTGGTTATATAATGAATCACCTGTAAAAGATACAGTTGTTACAAATGATCGTTGGGGTAATGGTTGCCCATGTAAACATGGAGGTTACTATTCATGTGATGATCGTTATCATCCTGGTAAATTAGTGAGACATAAATGGGAAAATTGTATGACATTAGATTGTTGTTCATGGGGATTTAGAAGAGAAATAACTTTAGATAAAATATTAACACCAGAAGTAAGTGAAAATTTTTCCTAAAATTGTTTGTTTTTTTTAATTTATTCAGTAAAATGTGACACTGGTACCAAACACTCATGAATTGAAAAAAGAATTTAATCTAGAATCTTCATGTTAAGCCTTATCTAAGTTCAAGTAATTGACAATATTTAGTGAGAGTTGTCGTGTTCCTATAAAGTTTCAGTAAGAATTTATACTCGATATCACTCGACTACATTTCGAGTAACATAGTTGTCGTCAACAAAAGACAATGAGTGCTATGCCATGTATTTAGTTAATTGTTTGTACATATTGGTAGTTAGTATTGAGAAAAAGGTGTAACATATGGTGTTATCAAGTCATGGAAACCGAAACATAGAATATTGATTAGTGCATAAATTGAAACTAACTTGCTTGAGTTGTTTTAAATCAGTCCATTGATCCTGAGACCAAGCCTTATAACTCAAATAAAAGACATTTTTATGTATTTCTATTAAAATTCAAAATAAAGCAAATAAACTGTAGTGGAATAGCTTCGAGATATTTCTTTAGGCTTCGTATAACAATCACCCTGATAAATGTTTATAAATAAATCTCAACAGTGTATGAATCCAGAAGGCAACATGAAGAGCCGATTACAGTTTATTATAGAATAGCTCAGATTATAAAGACACAATTACATAAAACGAATTTGAACAAAAAGGATAGTGAGAGCGAGCGAGTGAGCGAAGTAACACTCACCGAGTGGTTGCGTTACGTAATAAATATATAGTGTCACATTGACTATAAAATAATATTGAATGACTTGGAGAAAGATAATTATAATGATCAAAGTAATTATTTAAAAAATCAAACAGTTGCTATATTAAATGGAGCAAGAACAAAGATTGGTGCAGAATAATAAATGGATTCATTTTATTTCGTTAGGTTCTCATCAGCTGCTTACAACCTAAATTATTTGAAATTCAACATTATTACAGATATTGACATATTTATACATAAGAGTGTGATGAAGGATCAATACATGTGTATGATGATGTAGCAAGCAAAGATTCAGATAGAGTTAATGAGCTCATAAAATGTTTGATTCGAATAAATAAATAAAGTTAGAGAGGGAAAGTTCTGGAACATTGAAATAGTGATTAGAACTCATGAAAATAGATTAATGGTAATAAAGAAAATATGAATTGAAATCAATCAGTTATGTATGATGTAATTTAAACTTCAGAAAGAGTTGCAATAATGATGCAATAAATAAATAAATAGGAGCAAATGAATAGAAAGAGTGGGGGTTATTGTTACCAGGGTAAAGAAAGATTTATTACTATCTCTTTTTGTATACATAGATCTGGTTTAAAACGTTTGATTGCTAACGCTTCAGCGAATTTCAAAAGGTTGGAGTTTGATTGTTTGTTAATCACCTTGAAGGACTTCAGTATATCAACTTCATGTCCTGTATCAAGATGTCTTGCGATAGCACTGTTGAATGCGTTCAATCCATTTAACCTTAAACTTTTCGGAATATGTTCTTTGAATCGGACGTAGGCTCTCCTTTCTGTTCTACCAATGTAACTGCTTTGGCAGGTACATGTAAAAGTTTTGGTTAACTCGTGATTTTTATTGTGGGAAAACAAAACAATAGATCTACGATGAATCTAAATCAAGTTTATAGTTAGAATCATACGGAATACCGTTAAAATTAAATGTTTAGATAATTTAACGTAAGATATATACTAACAAATGATGTATTTTCCAACGGTGGGGACGGCTTTCAGCGAACTCAAGGAAGCTCTAAAAAGCTCTGAAAGAGCCAAAGAAAATTCCAGAATCTCGACGCGAAGCTTCCAGACTGGACAAACTAATAACCACTGCAACTTGGAGGGTTCAAGAGTTTGAGTGCACTAGTTGTACGCGGTGTAGCAAAAATTCAAGTTCTAAGTATAACATCAACTTTATGATTTTCTCAAATTCCCCAATTTATTCTTTCACAATTTTCAATTTCAAGCAACTTATTTCTGAAGTTATTGAGACTGTTACTTTTGGTGGAAATATTCTCATTAATGTTGGTCCAACTTCATGGGGAACAATTTTACCTATTTATGAAGAACGTTTATTACAATTAGGCGAATGGTTGTCTATAAATGGTGAAGGTATTTACGCCACTCAACCATGGAGAATTCAAAAAGAACCAAATTATGATTTTGTTTGGTAAGTATATTAATTATGTTCAACAGATTTGATGTAACAGATTGTATAATAGAATATCTTGAGTGTTTATTTATGAATTTACATAGAAGGAAATCTGATCTGGACAATTTCTCATGGGACATGATGGTCTTTCGTTTGAACTTTAAAAGTAACTTGTTGAAAGGATGTTTGGTTTAATCTATAAGGGATTTGTATTGAATAATATTTCGACTTGTTTCTTTTGTAATCAAAAGTTTCGTCGGATTGCTGTACATTTATTCCAGTTGTAGTTTTATGTTCAACATTTGTCAGAGTTAAATGTCCCGAGAAATATACTGAGTATAGAATCATAACTTTCAATAGAGAAAGAACATTGAAGAGATCACAGTTGTTAAGGTTGTAACATTATTCAAAGCATTTTATGAAAATCTTGAAAGACACATTTGGAAGACCTAATCGCTGAAGTATTTAAGTCTCTTTTAATTGAATTTAAAAGCAATTTGTTCAAATCAATGAGCTTTATTTTTTTAGTAATCTTCAGTCCCTTTTGATACTTGATTTGGAATGACAACATTAGATCTTTTCTATATTGTATTATCATTGTGGTATTTTCATCTGATAGTTACATAATCTTGTATTTAAATTGAACATTTTTCATAAATGAATGTCTTGGTATATCTGTGTATGATCAAATTATTTGAAGTATATTACACAAGTGCACCACGTTTTTCAGATCCTTTTCATCTTTACGCGGCACTTTCAGGAATTAGGAAAGACGGAACGGCTAAATAGTTTTAGCAATATAGCTGATGTCAGTTCATGATGAAAACCTGTAATCTAATATCTAACCTTGATCATCAACTATCAAACATAATTCTAATTCCTTACACAAGTTTATAGCCCACCTTTGGTCCTAGTTATTAGGTGGACACTCTAAAGGTCAGTCTAAAGTCTCTCAAAGGTCATCCATAAATTATAGTCTTACTACAATAGACAATTTGAATAATGATTATTATTCTAGCCTGAAATGATAATTCTTTATTTCACTAATTGAAATCATGAGTCAATTGAAGCTAGATCACCATGGAAAACCGTTTCACTCTGGTACTAAAATCTCCACAAAACCCCTTCTCAAAATAATCATCTGCTCACTAGTGACTAAATTCAACAGACACTCCTGCAGTTCTGATGAGAAGCAGTGACCAGTGGAGTTCAACCAGGTCTGTTGTGAGATATCAGCTCACTGATGACAATGGTGTACACTGTCTCGATTTCGTGTATTGGTTGAAGTTAGACATTAACACTGTTAGATGCTGGTCGACTCAGTGGTCTAAAGATTAGGCACTCGCGTGTGAGACTGATAGGTCCTGTTTTCGAATCTCGTGAAGTGGGGGTGCGGATCGTGGATACGCACTACTGAGGAGTTCCATACTAGGACGAAACGTGTGTCCAGTGTTTCCAGGTTTAAGATGGTGGTTTATCTTCAATTGACTCATGATTTCAACTAGTGAAATTTCTAAAAATCTCCACGATACCCATTCTGATAATTCTTTATTTGTATTACTTTTAATTTTAGGTATACTTATAAACCTGCATTGATTGATAAGAATATAAATGAATATATGAAAATGCCATCCCTATATTTATTCAATAGAATATCTTCTGTGAAACAAAATCCATCTATAGTATATGCACATTTAACAAAATGGTCAAATAAATATTGTCACAATTTAACAGAAACAATAAATGATCAATCAATACAAACAAGAACATATTGTAAAAGAGAATTACATTTGCGATCAATTAATGCTCATCCAAATTTATCTAATTTTACTTTATTAGATGGAAGTTTAACTGGTATTCGATTATCTTATAGAATCATGAATAAAACTACAATGAATGGTGTAATTATTAATTTACCTGATTTAATTATGAATAATGATAATAGAAATATATTGAAATATGCATGGACAATACGTATGATCAATGTGTTTTAATAAACTATTGACCTTGATCTATGATATGATACTAAACAAACAAACAAACAAACAAACAAGCGAACAAACGAGCAAACAAACAAACAAAAAGTGTAGACAGTTCACAAATGTTATTTTCAAATGATTTTAGTATTAGGTTAATTGTTTAAAACAATTAAAACTAACAATATTATTAGTAGTATCTCAATGAAAAGAGAAAAATAAAACTGAATTTTTAATATTGTACAACTTTGCGTAAATTGTTTTTGTTTTAGCGGTTAATATAAAATATAATTAACAGAGAATATACGAGGGTAAAGAGGGGTATTTTATGTCAATAATGATCATCATACAATCTGATTAGTGACAGATATAGTTGTGAAGTGTTCAAGATTCAATTTTCTGTGAGATTATAATTTATGAATGAACCAATCAGATTTAACATAACAGGTTTTGAATTTTAGCGCGAAATTAATTCATTCATTTAGCTTTATTTAGTTTTATCAATATAGTTGATATTAGTTCATGATGAAAACCCTATATTTGCATCCTGATCTTAACTATTAACTGTAAATAATAATCGTAATTCTTTACACTGGTTTATAACCTTCATTTAACCGTAGTATGCTGTTGAACATTGTCAGGGTCGCTTTAGCGTCACTCCAAGGTCGTCCATAAATTATAGTCTCACAGTTTTGTTTTAATTTTTTAAAGACTTGTTCATTTAGTATCATTTCTAATATGTAATTTAATTAATTTGATATGATCATAGAAACTATATAATTTATAGACTTTTTGAATTTCTTGTTTCTATGTAAATCGAATAAAAATTTAGAAATTATGCTTCTTTTTTTCTTTAAGTAACAGTTTTTCTGTTTTGTTTTGTTTTTTCTTGTATGTATTGTAAAGTTTGGCTTTTAAGGAAAAAATTCGATCAATATTTTCATTCTTTCACTGAAACCAAGCAGTCAAAAACATGATTTTCTGTAGGTTTTTATATCATAGATTAACATTATTTAAACCGGTAGTGTAAGATAGGACGCATTGTATGACAGTTTTGTATTAATATAGAGCACTTGAGTACTTTACACTCACAACCCCACTGTAGGTCGGAACAAAGACCTACTAACATTCAGGTTTGTGATTGTTACGTCCTTGATCTGTCTACCCACTAATATACAGAAGATAGCTTGTCTCAATCTAGATTAAGGCCATGATAATGTGACTGACTGGTTTAACCTTTAGGCTAGTATGCTTAAATTCGAAGTGAGACTAACTGCCTTGGGTAGAGACGAAAACTATTCTATCACGTGATTGTTTGAAAAGCGCGCGAGAGAGAAGACGAGTCAACTGGAATACTACTCGATTTAGTCCTGACTACGATTTATAACTCCGATTCCGTCAGTACAAAAAAATACATAAAGAAATAAATAGATGACTAACATGACCACAACGCACAAACAACCAGAAAAACACAGTTATATCCAAAACTGGGGATTAGGATAGCAAATAGACTATGAAAGACTACGTTTAAATTACAATAGCTTCAGAATAGAAAAGGTTATGGCAGTTAATCATAGATCAAACGAAGGCTTATGGTTTGTAGAATAAACTAAGGACGAAACTGAATGTTAGTGTTTAACAAACTTTGAATTAAGTGAAATAACGTCCGCAAAGATAGCTTTCGTTGTTTGTCAAAGCTTCTTTTTACATCTGTCCACATCAGCGATTAATAATCAAAACTGTTAGGCTAGGCTCGAGTGATATATTCTTCCAAGTTTAATTCAGTCAGGATGTGGCATAGCAGTCATTCTATGAGATTAATGACAACTGTATAAGTACAGATATTTCTGAACTCGGTTGCTGACAACTTTCCCCCAGTATTTCAGGATTAAAAGCTTAGTATTCAGATAGTTAGTAGTATTGGATTCACCAGTTGTTGAAAGTATAGTAAACAACCATAAATTCATAGATTAGATCAGTAAAACAATCAGATTTCATAGAGCGCACTCTGTCATTTAGCTAAAAGAATATTTTTTTGAAATCTAGCCAATTCGTTATTTAAAATCATCAGTGAGCTATCTTTTTACATTTAATTTAAGAGAACTCATTATTTTACGCTGCTCACTAAAACACTGGGAGTACCATCATTATACTGTTCACTACTGAGAGCACATCTACGAAGTGATATTGCGTAAATTTATTCCAATCGAAGTTATACTGTTATTATTACATGGGGAAAACTGTTTTCCAATTACTGTTAAATATAGATAGTTTTTTAAATTGTATACCTGTCTTTAAGTAGTTGCATTTTTTTATCTCTTCACCTGTTACTGATAGTTAGTCGATGATGAAATGATTGACATTTTTTAGACAAATCATCGTACATTTGTCCGTTGTACCACTGAGATATTGATTAATACAGTTACAGAAATAAGACTGTTAGAGTGATTGAGTTTCCTATAAACTTATCACAACACAGGCCTTCTGTTATGAAAGACCATTCATGAATTTATAAAACCTGACGTAAAAGTAATCTACAAGACAGTAGATGAGTTATTTTTTTTTCCAAAAAGGACTACTCAGGTTTCAGTATAATTGCAGTGAACGAACGATAAGGTGATGGGGAAAGTTAAATTATTATTTTACGCACAATTACATAGTGATTTCGTAAAATGCAAAAATCATACATTAAATACTTCATTTATACATCTTTAATCAGTCATCTCTTACAAACTTTATCATCCTTACATTCCTGTTGTTATTACATTAACTCTCTGTTTACATTCCTGTTCTGTTCAATTAGATCTTCTCAATCTTGTTTTAACAGGCGTTCCATTTCTAATTAGCGTTACATACTACTTATATTTACGGATATGAGTAACATACACCACATGATGTCAGATCACATCAACTGGCACTAAGTAAATAAAATTATTTAAATTCAAAGAATTTCGTTGATGGATTACTTGATTTAGTATCACTATGGTATACAACACAGCTATTATTATTATTATTATTATTATTATTATTATTATTATGGTTGTATCAGTTCAAGAACTTTTTGGTGTTACATTTTTTGACCCATGTAACATTCAGTTTTGGCCTGAATGTTTATTTTCATTCATTTTTAAATGACGTTTCTAATACATAAATATAACATGTTTACACAATAATTATGTAGTTGATTATAAAATAGTGTAATATTGTTTCGATGACAATATAATTGAAAACTTGATTAAATCATTATTGAAGGTATAATGAAATGTTTGGTTCAACAAATCAACTCCGACTGCAGCCCCTCTGGGGCTACCGCTGGTCCGAGGCCCGGATAAAGAAGGAGAGTTGGGCATGGGGTTAACGACCCTATCCCGTAGAAAACTAACTCTCTGATAAAACACTAACCAGTTCAGTCAGTTAATAGGTAGTTTATGAAATAACAATCCTAGTATTTAAACTAATGAACAGTTTACTTATATTTCGATAGGTTCATCAACTTTGAGAGATTTATTTATTTTATTTATTTAAACACATAAACATTGGTATAAGGAGGCATCAAGTATATATGCGCCACATATCCTGGGTTGGGATACTGCCTGAGTGCGCAAACCGAAGCAGGTAGTAATAATTGAACAGGATTTGAAGAGTTTACATAATTTAAGAGAATTAAGTAACTGAGAGGAGAATGGGCTCTTAACAGTGCAATAGCTTGGGATTTACTTGGCACCGGGCATACTATTGATATTCCTCAAGCTTTCAAAATTATTAGCGGATAATAAAATACTTCTTCGGTTTGCTGGGGCGATTGCGATTAAAAAAATACTCAAACCTGATCTATGTATTTAAAAAGAGACAGTAATAAACTTATTACTACCTTGGTAATTCAATTTTTGGTCATTAGTTTTATTTTATTATTGTTTAGTTTGTTATACTGCTCTTCCTTTACCGAATTCTTATTTTACGTACATTTAAACTACCCCTTCACTCATACATTTCCACTCCCTCAGTTCTCTTAAATTATGTAAAATCTTCAAATCTTGTTCACTTATTACGCAACCCATCCTACCAGGGTTTTTTAATTCCAGAAATCTTGTCCAAACCCTTCATTACCTCTAAAATTATCAAACAATTTATCTTATCTGTCTCTGAACTTCACTTAATTAATACATCACCTACCCCTCATGTTTTCTTATTCTAACACCAAATGACCTATGACCTGTTCTTTCACATATATATATATATATATATATATATATATATATAGTTATTATTGAAAACCTTTGTCATTCCAATTCTTTTCATTCACGTATGTCAATTGTTTCACACTATATCTTACCTCAATGTAAAATTTTAACACATATTTGGTTGTAAGCAACTGATGAGAAACCATGAAATATAATGAATTCATATTATTCTGCATCCATGTTCGTTCTAGCTTTATTTAAAGTTATTTATTGTTGATCGTAGTACATACGAAAAACAGTAATCAGTGGTTGAGAAGATTTGTAGCTCAGGTAGATGATTTTGATGGAGTTTTGTTCTATGAGCTGGATGGTTTAGTCGTGAAAGCTCCAAGACTAAACCATCCAGCTCAGAGAACAAAACTCTATCAAAAAACAGTAATCAGTATTATACTATTGAGCTTGTAAAATGAAATATTATTCCATTTTACCAATAATTTGGAGTTCTATATGTAATTCTGCCGAGAAATAATGAGATGGTTATGAATAACATCATGAATAATTCCATTGATAACACATTGAGTGACGCAATTTTAAGTCACATAAGCTGCATCAACACCTTTAAGATTACAAATGTATTGCGTTATCAACTACCGGGATGTATGAAGCCTAGATCTAGAACTTCATGCTTGACAACATAATAGATTTGTTGTGTATCCAAAATATACATTTCGTAACCAAAATGTTAACATTTTTTATTATTATCAAAGCTGACTTTTCAATATATCATTGACCATTGAAGCTAAATCACTGGCTAATTTACATTATTTCACTGAATATAAATTATATATATAAATTGATTGTGTGTTTGATAAGAATTAACTGTAACGCTTTATCCAGTATCCTAGCTTCAGTTTCTTCCCTAAAAAGTGTTTCAACGATAGTGAATTTAAAATATAAATAATGTTAAAATTTAAATGGCTGGCAGTGGAATACAGGGCGCACGTTTCGTCCTATTTGAGACTCGTCGGGTGGATATACCTGCATCTCAAAGTTGATGTTCATTCCGTGAACTCCACCTGGAGCCCCTTTGGGGTTACTGCCGGTCTAAAGCCCGGATAAAGGAGGAGGGTTGGGCATGGGGTTAGCGACCCCATCCCATAGAACACTAACTCGCTAAAAAACGCTAACCAAAAAAATAATTCAAACCATTTAAACTCTGCCCTGGGAGTTAGAAGGTCCTCATTTAGAAGAGTTATGTCGCCTTATGGTAAAAGCCGAGTTGCTTCGAAAGCCACAAGTTTGATGCAACCATTTATTTATTAATGTCGAAATTTACCTACTTACTAAACACCAGATAATTCATTTGTAATTGTTGTTTGAATATTCAGGGTGATGTTTAGGATCATTATCTACCAGTCTCTATTGAGATTACAAACATCCCATGCGGATTGTCCCAATATTCTCACTAATTCACAAACGAACGGTACTGAGTTCGAATCTCGGGGTGAACATCAACGCACGTACACCCAACTGACGAGTTTCAATCCTAGCGAGGTATAGATTGGATTAAAACATGTTCAGTGCATGATTGTGTTAGTTGCACTCCAACTGGCTAAAAAGAAGATTAGAATATTCTTGTCTAAAAATTATAAATATACTAACATTTTCCTTATTGTGATGTATACTCCCATCCAACCTTGTTTATTTGAAATATAATTACATTCCTGTACAACCGTGTTCTGATTTTGGGGACTTGTCAGATGAAGTAATATACAAGAATACGTAAGCAATAAGAGTAGCTTGGTCGTAATAAAAAAAGAGATCGTAGCACTCAAATAGGACGATGTACGTGTTCTGGATTCTACTACCAACCGCTATCCATCTCTTCTTATAAACACTAGTTAGTTATTAAATCATTTGATTTAATATTGAAAAATATTTCATATAAACATTAAGATATTTCACTAGTTGAAATCATGAGTCAATTGAAGATAAACCACCATCTTAAACCTGGAAACACTGGACACACGTTTCGTCCTAGTATGGAACTCCTCAGTAGTGCGTATCCACGATCCGCACCCCCACTTCACGAGATTCGAAAACAGGACCTATCAGTCTCACACGCGAGTGCCTAATCTTTAGACCACTGAGTCGACCAGCATCTAACAGTGTTAATGTCTAACTTCAACCAATACACGAAATCGAGACAGTGTACACCATTGTCATCAGTGAGCTGATATCTCACAACAGACCTGGTTGAACTCCACTGGTCACTGCTTCTCATCAGAACTGCAGGAGTGTCTGTTGAATTTAGTCACTAGTGAGCAGATGATTATTTTGAGAAGGGGTTTTGTGGAGATTTTAGTACCAGAGTGAAACGGTTTTCCATGGTGATCTAGCTTCAATTGACTCATGATTTCAACTAGTGAGGTTACTAAAATCTCCACAAAACTGCTTCTGATATTAATATATTTATTCATTCATGAAATTAATGTATCTAGAAACGTAAATAAAGAAAAACTGACACGTCAATATAAACTGGCCTTGTCCATTATCATTTAAATAATATAGATACTATTAAATATAAACTATAACTCCGCCTGTAGCTCTTCTAGAGTTACTGCCGGTCCCAAGCCCGGGTAAAGGAGGAGGGTTGGGCATGGGGTTAGCGTCCCCATCCCGTAGAAAACTAACTCGCTAAAAAAACGCTTACCAGAAAAAATAATTCAAACCATTTTAACTCTGCCCTGAGAGTTAGAAGGTCTTCACTTAGAAGAATTATGACGCTTCATGATGAAAGCCGAGTTCGTTCGGAAGCCACGAGGCCGATGCCCCTTCTAACAACCAGAGCAAAAATTTTTATAGGTACATGGAACGTTAGAACAATGTGGGAAACCGGGAAGACCAGTCAACTTGCAACGGAAATGAGGAGATACAACTTAGCAGTACTGGGAATCAGCGAAACCCACTGGACCCAAACTGGACAGAAAAGGCTAGCTACGGGAGAGATGCTGCTATACTCCGGTCACGAAGAGGAAAATGCTCCACACACTCAGGGAGTTGCTCTAATGCTGTCCAAAGTAGCACGAAATGCACTTGTAGGATGGGAATCCCACGGATCCAGAATCATCAAAGCATCATTCAAAACAAAGAAGGAGGGGATCTTAATGAATATTATCCAATGTTATGCACCCACCAATGGTAGCAACGACGACATTAAAGATCAATTCTACGAGCGGCTGCAGTCAATCATAGAGAAATGCTCAAGAAATGACCTCACCATTCTGATGGGAGATCTAAATGCCAAGGTCGGAATAGACAACACTGGATGTGAAGATATTATGGGACGACATGGACTGGGAGAGAGGAACGAAAATGGAGAAAGATTTGCAAATCTATGTGCATTCAACAAATTAGTCATAGGAGGCACAATATTTCCACACAAACGTATACACAAGGCTACATGGATCTCACCGGACCACACTACAGAGAACCAGATAGACCATATTTGCATAAAAAAAAAATTCCGAAGGACAATGGAAGATGTGAGAACCAGGAGAGGAGCTGACGTAGCTTCAGATCACCACCTAGTTGTAGCCAATTTAAAACTGAAGCTAAAAAAGAACTGGATAAGTGGACAAACAGCACTACAAAGGTTCAATACAGCCTTCCTTCGAGATACTGACAAACTCAATGAATTCAAGATAGCTCTCAACAACAGATTCCAAGCCTTGCAAGATCTACTGAAGGGAGAAGAAACTACCATGGAGGACAACTGGAAAGGCATCAAAGAAACATTGACTTCAACGTGTCAAGAGGTTCTGGGCCTAAAGAAACACCATCATAAGGAATGGATCTCTATAGAAACACTGGACAAGATCAAAGAAAGGAAGAACAAGAAGACAGCAATTAACAACAGCCAAACACGAGCAGAGAAAGTCCAAGCACAAGCTGAATACATAGAAGCAAACAAGCAAGTGAAGAGGAGCATTAGAGCCGACAAGAAGAAATACGTGGAAGAATTAGCAACGACGGCAGAAAAAGCTGCTAGAGAAGGAAATATGAAACAGCTCTACGATACAACGAAGAAACTATCAGGGAAATACAGTAAACCAGAGAGGCCGGTCAAAGACAAAGAAGGCAAGCCAATCACTGAAATTCAACAACAGCGAAACAGATGGGTAGAACACTTCGAGGAACTCCTGAATAGGCCGGCTCCAATGAATCCACCGAACATCGAAGTAGCACACACAAATCTTCCTATAGATGTCAACCCACCAACGACGGAAGAAATTAGAATGGCCGTCAGACAAATCAAGAACGGGAAAGCAGCAGGACCCGACAACATACCAGCTGAAGCACTGAAATCAGACGTCGAAGTAACCACAAGCATGCTTTACCCTCTATTCAAAAAGATTTGGGAGGAGGAACAAGTGCCGATGGACTGGAAAGAAGGACACCTCATCAAGATTCCAAAGAAAGGAGATCTGAGCAAATGTGAAAACTACAGAGGCATTACACTACTGTCAATACCAGGGAAAGTCTTCAACAGAGTGTTGCTGAACCGGATGAAGGATGCAGTAGATGCCCAACTTCGAGATCAACAAGCTGGATTCCGAAAGGATCGGTCGTGCACAGACCAAATTGCAACACTACGGATCATCGTCGAACAATCAGTTGAGTGGAACTCATCACTATACATCAACTTCATTGATTATGAAAAGGCATTCGACAGTGTAGATAGGAGGACATTATGGAAACTTCTTCGACACTACGGAGTTCCTGAGAAGATTGTCAATATTATCCGGAACTCATACGACGGACTACAGTGTAAAGTAGTGCATGGAGGACAGCTGACAGATGCATTCCAAGTAAGGACCGGAGTCAGACAAGGCTGTTTACTCTCTCCCTTCCTCTTTCTTCTGGTGGTCGACTGGATTATGAAGACCTCGACATCTGAAGGAAAACACGGAATACAATGGACAGCTCAGAACCAATTAGACGATCTGGACTTCGCAGATGACCTAGCCCTCCTATCACGTACACGTGAACAGATTCAGATAAAGACAGCCAATGTAGCAGCAGTCTCTGCATCAGTAGGCCTCAGTATACACAAAGGGAAAACCAAGGTCCTCAAATTCAAAGCGGAGAACAGCAATCCAATCACCCTTGATGGCGAAACTCTGGAAGATGTAGAATCCTTCACATATCTGGGAAGCATCGTCGATAGACATGGAGGTTCAGATGCAGACGTAAAGGCGAGGATTGGCAAAGCAAGGGCCGCATTCCTACAATTGAAGAACATATGGAACTCAAAACAACTTTCAACCAATATCAAAGTGAGAATCTTCAATACGAACGTCAAGGCAATTCTACTGTATGGAGCTGAAACTTGGAGAACTACAACAACCACAATCAAGAAAGTACAAGTATTTATAAATAGCTGTCTACGCAAGATACTCAACATCCATTGGCCGGATACCATCAGCAATAGCCTTCTGTGGGAGAGAACAAACCAACTTCCAGCTGAAGAGGAAATTAGGAAAAGACGATGGAAATGGATAGGACATACATTACGCAAATCGTCAAACTGCATCACGAGGCAAGCTCTAACTTGGAATCCTGAAGGGAAGCGGAAAAGAGGAAGGCCAAAGAACACATTACGTCGGATAATAGAAGCAGATATGAAAAAGGTGAATAACAACTGGAAGGAGCTGGAAAGGATTGCCCAGGACAGGGTTGGATGGAGAATGCTGGTGAGCGACCTATGCTCCTTCACGAGGAGTAACAGGTGTAAGTAAGTAAGTAAGTAAGTAAGTAAGTAAATATAAACTATAGGCTATCAATTGATACATGTCATAGTCAATTACAAATTAAATCCGGTCAAAATATCATATGACAGAATAGAAAATTAACTTTAAAATAAGTTAATGTTCGTATTAGTTAACTTAGACCATGAACGTGCTATGATGGATATGCCTTAAAACTGTTATTACTATGTTATTGATCAGAGTTTTATTATCACACGATGACTGATTTTAACTATTCTCAATGAAATATTTATTTTTCGAGGTTCAAACATATCTGTAAGGTTATTTAGAAACAGTAAGGCTAATAGCTACCACTAATCAGACGGAAAAATTCTCAATATGACAATAGTTGGAAGAAAATAGTAGAATGGTCTTCTTAAAAGTATTATACTTATACCGTAAAAGAGAAGGGTTAATAAAAGGTCAGTTACAAAAAACTGGGCATTTCATCTTGTCATGGAGCTTTCAGTTATCTGTATTAAAGTTGTTTCTGGAAATAGAAGGTCACTTTACATATGTTCATCACCAAAATTGTTATGTTTTACCGGCACTAATTAGGTACTTCTTTTGGGACCCCATATCTGGTGATACTAATTTGTCTTTCACTTAAGTTGTCCAAAATGATTTCTATTTCATTCAGAACATACCGATGCTCTTTATCCGTATAATAATACTCAAATAATTTTTTTGATTGAGATCATGATCCGATTGATTTTAGACCACCGTTGGAAACCTGGAAGCACTGGACGGCCGTTTCGTTCTATTATGGGACTCCTCAGCAGTGTACATCCACGTGGATGCGCAACGGTGGTCTAACATCAATCAGTTCATGATCTCAATCAAAAACTTAATAATCTCCAAAACCCATATACTTATATATATATTCTTTCTGTTACAGTCATTTAATTCTAGCGTTAGAAACATTCACTTCATAACTATTTTTTAACAGCTATTATTAATCATATCTTGTGAATTGAAACCAATGAACTCTTGCATCATATTCTATTTTGATGCCTATTTATCTTTGTGAGATCGTTAAAATTTAGTATGTCGATCCAATATATATTATGTTTAGTGTTCTTATACATTTGTTCTATCGATCCAAACAACATGCTTGGATACTTATTTGAAATGTTTTCATCTAACTGAATTTATCACTTCAGTTCTACAATCATTAGCAGGTAAACAGATGTCGATCTAAGAACTTTGTTTCAAAAGTCAATATACTTTAGACAGAGTAAGTGTCTAAAGCATAATAACCGGTTTACGTCCAGTTTTTAAGTCACTTTTCTGATTCGCTTATTGGATTGACATGAGATAATTTTGTCCCAACTTTTTCTTTCTTAAATTAATTTCTATTCTTTACTAATTTCTTTTGTTCTAAGCTTTTTAAAAAATCACCGCTGATTGGAAAATTCACATTGATTTCATTAGCGTATGTTTTATATTTTCATTTAAATTAATAAATTCAGTGAATAAGATTCGAATTCAGATTTGTGTAGTAAGGACAGAAGGCCTACGGCCTATGTTACTCCTTTTCTAGTATACTTCTGTGAGTCTTCTTTTGAGTGAGTCAATTGGAAGGTGCGGACAACACTGCTTCGGGTAACAGGTTCCAAGTATTGATGACTCGGTGTGAAAACCTGTATGCCACGGGTATTTTGTTCATTCTTGGCTTTTCTACTCGCCTGCTATGTCCTCTGAGATATCCCGACCTACTGGGAAGAAAAAGGGAGAATATGTTAGGTTCAAAATCACTTTTTAGTATTCTATGCGTCGAAATGAGATCTCTCCTTAGTATGCGATAAGACAGGGTAAAGAGGTTCATCTTTTCAAGCTGCTCTTTATATGGTAAATCCCAGAGTTCTGTAATCTAAATTTAGCTAAGGTAGATATTAATTGAAACTGAATAATTCAAAAGTGTTAGAAAGTTTTTGAATTCAGTATGGAAATTACCACTGCTGGTTGAAATGGTAAAGATTTTAGTTAAGGTTACATACAAAATTTTTTGGTATTGAATAAGTTTGTTGTATGTTTCATTTATTGGGTTAGTACCAAATATTAAAGTGTAAGTTTTACCAAGGATTTCATTTCAACTCATAATCTTTTACTGAATATATGTTTTTCATCTGATAATGACGGAATAAGAAGGTGAAATCAAATATTGACTCAATGTAATTTTTAGTTCATCATTACTTCTGTCTTTCTTCTTAAAATTCAATATGATGGTTGTTCTGACTAATAATTGTTTTGTTTTCCAGTGTAATATTTTATACGGTATAACATTAATTTATTCGAGTGTAATGTTTATCCAATATGCCATATTATTGTATTAAATTAACATGCACTGTACTTATCATGACACAGAGCATGAGATTTGTTGAAGTTAGCGACAAACTTTAAACGTTCTCACTCGGACGCGTAGTTTTATATATAAATGCTTATTTTTCATGTATGTAATTTTATCTTAATTAATATGTAAAATGAATGTCTATTCAATATATTGTAGTGACCTACTTATCAATAGAACGCGATTGGTGTAATGAAAACATTTATTATAATAACCAATTGTACCAGGGATTGTTTTACTGCACTTGTTTGTTTAACTGTATCAAACACATTCTTCTGTTGATTGTGACCCTGCGCGAATTCAGTTACACTCAGTAACCACACTTGTAACCTGGCACGATCTCGGTATTCTTTCGATACTACGAGATCGCGAACAAAATACATCTCGACTACAGCCATCAACTGCCTTCTGATATTTGGTCTACGGGGGATCTTATAGGTTAACTGGCACATAGTCTTCCTGTGTTGGTGATCATAGTCAACCGCGACTCGACACCACACTACAATATAATGAGTGTGTTTTCGGCCTGAGTCTTCGTCATGTTTTGGGATTAATAAATCTTTATTTGTTTCAGTTTTGGTGCATATGCTTCCAGTGGTTCCTCGTCTGTTTGTTTCTCGAAGCATGCAGAGACCTTACAGTACCCGCTTCAAACAGTCATACCAATTCAGATCGTAGGTGGGTACGTGGCATATGAAACATGAATACTGGGGATTTGCTATGCAACATCATCATCCTCTTGACAGTCCTCTGAAAAAATTGTCAGTAAACCTGAAAAACTCAGTCATGAAGCGGATAAATAAAGACATTCACTGAAAAAAGTAGGAGGCCTTTGACAACATTAGTATTTATGGAACACCCACGAACACTAGCGGGTATATGCTGATAATCAGCAGCGCCATAACATCAATGGTGTTAAAATCTCTCGGCAAAATTATGTCACCTGTCACAGGTTTCCTAGATGCAACCATGGTCCTCGAAAATTCTGCAGGGGACTAAAGCCATATCAACATGGTTAAAACGGACCGAATGTCCTCGTCAAAATTGCTAAACAGCTCGGGTCTTTTAACAAAATCAGCTGACGAATTGGTTGTGCAATATACCCCAAGGATTGTCAAACCCGTCAACAAACAGCACAGGGATCCGAAACGTAATACAACCAGTAAACAAATGAGACCCCAACCACAACGTACTCGAAAACCTGGAAAAACGACCACCAACTCTGAAAACATTGTGCAGGTATGTTGCCTGTCCAGTCACACAAGGCTTATTCAAGTGAACAAAACGAGAAAGCTCACGCGTTTTTAAATTGGCAGAATAAACTGCCTAGAAACGAACGCAACGAGCTTATAAAACAAAATGGAGGGTTCGCATAGACCAAGTAAAGCTAATAATACTCATCTGACAGGAATATCTGAAACACGGGCATCTTCTAAAGTTACGGACAACAAGCAAGCAATACCCGGCATGTCTCTGATTTATAAAGACAGAAAAACGACAATGAAGCATGAGGCAACCCTCTACTTACGATCTTGCTTGGTAGGGCATTAGGTGTACACCCAGGAGTTTACCAATCTTGATGAGAATGTACGGTGCTTAGTAAAATTGTTTATTACCTTGAGATGTCTTGTTGGAGTCAAGTATAGGAAACCCAAAGCTGATAACGAGTACGATACTCGTACGCCGGAGGAATTATCTCTCCCCATTCGTCCCAGATATACTCATATGCTGATTCTAGGAGACTTCAATCTTCCTGAAGTAAACTTCGTCACACACACGTATATCGGAAGTGGTAACTCCATTGAAGCTCGGTTCTTCAACCTTATTAAAGATATGAGATTATTCGAAAATGTGAAGCTAGTAACTTGTTGAAGAAATAATTAGGCTCCTCATATCTGAGACTGCACATTCACAGGCAGAGAAATCCTTACTGATAACCTCTGAATTCATGCTACAACAGGTAAAAGTCATTCCGTAACAGTCTACAATTTTATCAGCAAAACTGGGCTAAAATATCCTGCCAACAAGAGGGGGTTAAATTTCAAATATTTGGATTTGTCAGCTTTGCAGATAAATATGAAGGGTATGAACTCGGAAACCCACCCTGAATTTGATCCGGACGCCCATCAGGATTTCTTATTGCACGTGCTACAAAAGTAGTCTGTCACAGAAACGGTCCCCGATAATTACAAGCAATGTACAGTCATGAAGAATCACGCTCTTCGAATACTAAGACTCAAAAGTCCCTACTGGTCGAAATGCAAACGAGTTAGTGACGATAACATATATTGGCAGCTTAAACAAACAACAAACCAATGCACAGAGGCAATACGTGAAGACAGGCTTTAGTATCAGATAAATCTAATCGATAAATTTATATTCAATCCAAAAAAGCTTTTCTGTCTGACAGCCTATCTTCGCATATCCGAAACTGGATTGTCCCGATCGTTGTCATAACGGCACAGCCAACAACGACAATGACGCCATCAACCTCCTTGCTAAACAGTATTTTCAGACATTTGAACTGTATCACACTAACTTCATCTGCCACACCTTCACCTGCAACTCAGCAGGACACTTAGAAATGAACCTGAGCGCTTACTTGGTGTATAAGAAGCCGTAGAATCTGAACAAAGACACTTCTCCCGGCCGGGATGTAATACATTATTCTACACCGAAGAAAGCGGGTTTATTCTTGGCTAAGCCGAAATATGGTACCGGAAAATAGGAAGCTGGCTCACAACACACCAATTTTCAAAGGACTTCAACTCAGCCAATAGCTAACAGCCGATAGCCCTACTTTCAATGACCTCAAAAATTATGCGGTTTCTGATATGCGATGGTCTACGTGGCTACTTACTGACCATAAAATTCCCACCCAGACAGCATGATTTCAGTAAGACCTACTCCTGTATAACCAATCTTCTGGTCGCAGTAGGCAGCTAGACAACAACCCGTGCTCTCAAGATGAAGGTTAATGCCATACACTTCTCAATAACTTTTGATAGGGTCAACCATATATGTCTCATCAATGAGCTCTAAATTCTAGGCATCAATTCACTGTTGATAGATTGGTTAACTTCAAATATGAATAGTCTACTTCTTGAGATGAAAGGAAACCTCACTTTTTTCAGGCTACAGAACATCCTAATGTGGAGCCTAGGCTAATTTCCGGGACCTCTTCTTTTCTTAGTCCATATAATGAATTTCCAAAACACGAATCGTCAGATGTATTACTTTTCGACGACATGAAAGTCTGGACAGAAGTTTGTTACGATGATGATGAGCTGGCAATTCAAGAGGATCTGACTTAAATTCGATGTTAAACAGGTAACAATGGACCTACCTTTGACACTTCAGAGTGTAAAATATTCCATCTGAAACATGTTGCACAATATGAATACAACATAGGCAACTCACCTCTAGAGGCGACTGAAGTTGAGAAAGCTCTGTGAATTTTGGTACCCTATGATCTGAAGTTTTACGCTAACTGTGACGGAAGCGCCTTCCGAACATACTTTGCATTGGTAAAGTCGACATTCATTTTCCACCAATTTGGCGGTAGAAAGGTCAACTAATCTTCAACAGTTTTATCCGATGCCATTTAGAATTTGGAAACATAGTGTTTCCGTGATATTTATAAGTATTTGGATCATAGTATGAACTAAGAATCTCAGAAATAGCGTAGTCGGATCAAGAAGTACTAGGTAACCACAAACGAATGTACTGTATTTAGAATTCGAAATCAGGCATTCAACCAGAACAAAGCTATCATTAGTTCATTCAAACACCACAGTTTCCTTCCTCACTCCAATGGGATAAGGATAGATTGGAACGTATCCAAAGGTGGGCCGTGAAATCAGTTCGATGACTCGAATTCAAGCCTTAAGAGGTGTGTCTCAAATCACTGAACCTTCGTCCACTACAGTATAGATATCCGAGAGATGACATTCCAATGACTTATAGCACCAAGTTCACAACCTCGAGTTTAACAATCTTGAGGAATCCATATGGTGCTCTGTAAGATTGTCAAGCACTTCGAGGTGTCTAGTTGGAGTCATTTACAGGAAGCCAACTGCCGACATCGAGTATGATAGTCGTATGCTGGAAGGACTATCCCGCTCTACCCGTCTCGGTTTCACACACATCCTGATTCTAGGGGACTTTAATCTCCCTAGAGTCAACTTCGCGGAACACACGTACACTGGAGGCGACAACTCAATTGAAGCTCGGTTCTTCAACCTCATCGATGACTTGGGCTTATATGAAAATGTGAGGTCGGCAACTCGTTGGACAAACAGTCAGACACCATCGCACTTAGACTGTGTATTCACAAACGAAGAATTCCTAGTTGACAACCTCTCAATACTGGCTCCTCTGGGAAACAGTGATCATGCTGTCATAGCCTTCAGTTTTGTCATCAAAACTAAGCTAAGGTATCCCAACAACAATTTGCGTTGGAATTTTAAACGGCTGAATGTGCCAGCTCTACATGACTATCTACAACATGTGGTTTGGGATGTTCACCCTCAACTCGATGTGGACGGTCATTGGGACTTCTTACTGCACACGCTCTTATGTGCTACAAACCATTCAGTTCCTCAAACGGTTCCCAAAAGCTGCAAGCCACCTACAGTAATCAAGAACCGTACCCTTCGCCTGCTAAGCCGCAAAAGTCACTGTTGGGCGGAATACAAACGAACTGATAATGACGGAGCGTATATTCAATATAAACATATCAGGAACATATGCACGAAGGCTATAAGAGAAGACAGGCCTCAGTACCAGACAAAGCTTATGGAAAAATTTGCCTGTAACCCTAGAAGCCTATTCCGTTATGCAGCCTCTCTTCGTCAAGCCAAAACAGGAGTTTCTCAACTGCTAGGTCTTAACGGCCCGACCAACAACGATGGCGACGCCGCTAACCTTCTGGCGGCACATTACTCTCAAACATTTCAACCGGCTGACATGAACTTTACTGACGACAGTTTCATCTGCAATTCCACAGGACTTTTCGAAGTGGACCTAAGCGCTGACTTGGTGTTCCGGAAATTGCAGCACTTAAGACTAGATACTTCTCCTGGCCCGGATATGGTTCATGATGCCATACTGAGAGAGGCAGCCTCAATCCTGGCAACGCCGCTTGAAGTGATGTTTTCACACTCGCTAAGCCGAGGCAAATTACCGGAAAATTGGAAGTTGGCTCACATCACACCAATTTTCAAAGGAGGTCGACGCAATGAACCTTCAAGTTATCGGCCGGTGGCTCTTCTGTCATTACCTTCAAAACCCATGGAGTCCCTGAAATGCGACGGTTTAAACGACTATCTACTGTCCTTAAATTTCTTCTCACCCCAACAGCATGGTTTCAGGAAGGGTTACTCTTGTATAACCAACCTGCTGACTGCGGTGGACAGATGGACAAGCATCCTCGATCGCAAGGGAAAGATTGATATCATTTACCTTGATTTCTCAAAAGCTTTTGATAAGGTTAACCACTTGTATCTTATCAATAAGCTCAAACGACTAGGTATCAAACCACCTCTAATCGATTGGCTTACTTCATACCTAAAAAATCGACACTTTAAGGTTAGGGTTAATTTCACTTTATCTCAGGCTATGGAATGTCCTAGTGGGGTCCCCCAGGGCTCAGTACTAGGACCTCTTCTCTTCTTGATCTACATGAATGATCTTCCTCAACAGGTAACGTCAGACTTATTACTTTTTGCCGACGACGTGAAACTTTGGAGAGAGATACGCAACCAAGACGATATACAGGCACTTCAGGAGGATCTGACTCCACTTCAAAGTTGGGCAGACGATAACGGACTTACCTTTAACACTTCAAAGTGTAAAGTAGTCCATCTGCGACATGTCGCAAACTACAGTTACAACTTAGGAAACTCCTCTCTAGTAGTATCCCAAGTTGAAAAAGATTTAGGAGTTCTGGTGCCCCATGATTTAAAGTCTTACGCTAACTGTGACAAAAATGCCTTCCGAGCAAACCTTGCACTGGTAACGTTGAAGCGCATTTTTGGACAGTTTGACGGACGAACTTTCCATACAATCTTCAATAGTTTCATCCGTCCCCATTTAGAGTACGGAAACATAGTACTCCCTCCCTCACTCCAAAAGGACAAGGTCACTTTGGAGCGTATCCAACGGCGAGCCATGAAATCAGTTCGAGGACTCAAATCTAAACCTTACAAAGAACGCCTCCATTCACTAGACCTGTACCCACTAGAGTATAGGCGTCTTAGAGGTGATTTATTAATGGCTTATAGTATTCTTAACACTTCTGGACATCCTCTTAAACACCTACCTAAGCTTAGTTCGAATAATAACCTAAGGGGTAACAGCCAGAAACTGGAAACACAACATAGCAGAACGGACTGCAGACACAACTTCTACTCCTTAAGAGTTGTCAAATGCTGGAATTCGCTGCGGGCGAGCTAGTCCAAGCGACTTCTCAGGATTCCTTCAAGAGGCAACTTGACCTATTCTTAAGGACCAAGGACAGCATCACACTATGATTTACCAATCTCTTTTCCTCTTTTATTGTTAACATACCTAGGTTCCTGCCTGTAGGATTTGGTGATCCCCTGCTACTAGGCACGGAAGCCTGTTAAGCGAAAGCTTCTTCTATTCCGTCCACAACCATTTGAACCCCATTTGAGCCTCTGGTTAACTACATAAGTTCAGTCGCGACCAAAAATTTCGGAGTAACACCCAAATCTCGGAAGCAAGACACGGTAAAACGGACGAAGAAACATCTTTTATTCATTACGAGTAGTCAGAATCCGTAATTTGAGGACGGTTGACGTGGTTCAAGACGCACTTTAGGAGTACTTCAAGAAGAAACTTGACATATTCTTAAGGACTAAGAAGTGTCCCACTATAATTTACTAATATTTTCTTCTTTTATCGTTAAATATACCTATGTTCTATCCTGGAGGCCTTGGTGATCCACTGTTACTAAATACGGAAGCCCTTCTATGCGAATGTTCCTTCTATTCCATCCACAACTATTTGAATCGTTTGAATTAACCTGATCGCATATCGATAACCATTTTAAAAAATTTCGACATAACACCTTAGATTCACAGGAATGCTGGGAGATGACTTCTAACTCATACCATGAATAAGTTATTTTCAGTTAGTCAGTCTGAGAAAGATATTGTTCATTGTATGTTTTATGTGACCTCAAACGCAATTCTCCGGGTAATTAAAAAACCCCGGCTGACCTTGGAAGTTGAACGTTTGTTTTGGCATGGTTGCGACTATTGGTGAGTTTTTATGTTTGTAAGTGTTCTGTTGTTAATCCTTAGGAAAAAACAATTGGAGGAAGACTCCAACCACTTTGGGTTTTTTGAACTTAGGGTAGTTACTCGTCAGCTGTCACTGTGAAATTTATTTTGAATATGAATTTAATATTGCGAGTTACAGAGCATTTGATAGTGTCAATTCGTTATTAATAAGCTACTGGTTTTCTCGTACTCCTGCGTTGGGTTTTGTTTGTGAGGGACCTCAACCTATTTAGATGAGTTTACGTCTGAATCCTCTATAATTGCTTCCGGGTTTGTATGTTAAAAGTCCATTTCATAGGGTTGGAATTCATTATTTGCACATGTTTAATATCTTCACACTATCAGTGTGAATTAGGTTGTTTGATGTTTGTCATTGGTTTGTACGCTTTGATGTAGCGCTTTGTCGTTTTCACATCTCACGTAGTCTGGTCATTTTGATTCATAGTACGATTATGCGTCTACCGGTTTGTTCATTTTCATGTACTTTCCTTAATTTTGAAGACACTACCTCTGCTTTCTTCCCTACCCATGAATGATGCTTCCAAGATTGTGACGTTTTTCTTGGGGTTGTAGCCAAACTGTCCTTTATTATGCTACCACCATCTGTAGTAGAAAACCAGTTTTGATTTGTATTCTCTATCCAAACAAAATGGTCTGACAATTGCTCGCCTCTAAACTTGACCGCAAAATGATTACGTATGGTAAGGATTACTCAACCGTTTGAAAAAATCTACTAGCTACTCCTGCAAACTGTCTTCTAACCTAGACTAAAGGATATAATTTTACCCATGTTTTTAAGAAGGCCCGTCATTTAAGTAGTTGGGAGTTAAACGTTTTCATTTTTTCCCCATTCAATCAAAAAATAAGAAATTATTCTTGTATCTATTTTTCCTTTTGTAATTAGTCCTGTTTAACTGAGGCGATAAACAAGATTTCATATGGATAATATACTGTGGATATTCCTTGCAATTTACCTTATTATTTGCAATCACCAATGAATGTGTTCCACTCACCTAATTCTGCCCACAACTCCAAACATATCCTACCAACAACTTCTGATGTACCGTTAAATGGTACGGATACCTTTATTTCAGACAATTCCCAAACTATCATGACACGACTAAATAACTCCACTGACTCACATGCCAATAGTTCTTCATCTGTGCCTTTCTGTAATTCTCCGACTGAATTGTTTATTAATGTGTCCTCATCTTGTCCACCACGTCTAACTACAACTACTAAGAAAACAATGTATGTCCGGGCTCTTTTTGATTATGATCCCAATATGGATACTGGTTTGCCAGGTCGGGTGAGTACTTATCTAACTTTTACGAATAATTTTCATGATTACGGGTTTTTAAAGTTCTGTTTATGTAACATTATCAGTTTGTTGTTGTTGCTGCTGCTATTACTATGTTGTTTTTTTAAAACCATTCATTGTACCCATATTTATACGCTTTTAAGTGTGTTGCTGTAGGCATTTAGTACGTGTGTATTTTCAACAAATTTCATTGTTTTTCAGTTCTTCGAACTCGTCAGTCACATTTACTTGTGATCTAGGGAAAACTGATGCTCCTTTGGTAATTTAAACCGATTAGATCTGTTGACTGATAGAAATTCGTCATCGAGAAAGCCCAAGCAAAACTTGGTACCAGTCCATGCTGATAGAAATACTATGTACTCGGCCTTGGAAATCGATAGGGAACTAAATAGTCAAGATCATTATTGGCCGACTGAATCTAGTTTAATGCATACACCTGCTAAGCATTGTCCTGGCGTAAAACATTTCGAAATGAATTATAATTAATTTGTTAACAGAATAATTAGTAATCGCAAGTAGAATTAAACTAAAACCTTTTAACCACAATTCTGAGTACAAAATGTGCGATATATATCATATTATTTCTCGCTCAAAACTTTCTATACACATGTGTTTCGTCAACTATTGTAGTCACTTAATTCAATTGTCAAGCGTGTTGCATCGGAGTTAGGGGAAGTTTGTTTGTGTGCTCGTGAGCCATAATGTACATCGATGCTATTTGAACATGCTGTGTACATACAGCTATGCTGTACTTCAGCGCCTTGATTTTTCTTAAAATTGGCACGCTCTAAAAGGCCTCAGATTATTCAAGCCAGTATATAACTTTGGGACTAAAATATAGTCAGTATTTATGTGCCTGACGTCGATTCTAAAGATAAGTAGTATACTTTGTATATATTTGACGATAAATGATCATTGACCACTTATTACACCTGTTACTAATGCGTTGTGATTAATTTGGCCTTTGGAGTTTAATTGCATTTAATAGTCTTATGGGGATTGTGTATGGATTAGTTGGTTGGAAGCGATTGGCATGGGTCATTGGATCTAAGCTTCGTGTTATCTGGACTCGTCAGTAAAGTACACTTCCTGCTCTAGGGAAATCAATATTTGTTGAATTTGAACATGGATCAGCAAGTGATCATTTTGTGAGTGATTGATGCAAATGAACCAGGATTTGGTGGACACAACATTGATCGATCTTTGTAAAACCTCCTTCCAGGAGGTTCACTTATCGACTTAGAATACACAGATGACATGGTCCTGTTTAGTGAAGACGCTGATAAAATGCCGAGTCTTTTGTTAGCACTGAGCTATGTTTGGGGTGCGTTTCTTCCTCTCTAGGTGCAAGTTGGTGCTTTAGAACTGGCCTGTATCAACACCTGAACTAAGGATAGGTAGTGAAGTAGTCGAACGCGTCGACAACTTCATTTATCTTGGAAGTTTGATCAGCCCCAAAGGGTTGGTGTCTGGTGAAATTTCAGCACATATTCAGAGAGATCGTTTCGGTTTTGCCGGCTTACGTCACTTACGGCGAGGGCGAGATATCTCTATCAGTTCGTTCTGGTCTACTTTGCGGCTATGAAACGTGGTCATTAATGGTAGAAGATACTCGTAAGTTACTGGTATGTGGTCGGAGATGTCTTAGAAATATTGCTTGTGTCTGCTTGGATCACCGGGTAAGTGAGGTTAGACGCAAGGTCTTAGGTAGTGATGGCTAATCTTCATCGACTGAGAGGGTTGGGCCACGTGTTACGTATTCCTGAACACCTATTACCACGACGCGCAACGCTGACTAGTATTGAGGACGGTTGGAAGTAAGTTGGGGGCGGACAAACCAAAACGCGGCACCAGTCCATTATGTCACTAATTCCTAATCTGAGCCATTTCGGTAAATACAGACCACTTGGTTGGGGTCCGCGCGACAATCGTAACCAACGGTTGGAGGCTGTGGATGACATGGCTGAGAATCAATCACAATGGCGTGGGCATATACTCTTTGTCTTCCCTTAAATCGCGGGATTATACTTGCTTTATACCTTTCTTTCTACGGACTAATTCTTTCTCCTTGTTATATATCCCAACATGCAATCTCTCTTTCATATATTAGTATCATTGAAGTAACTACTTCTATGAATTTGGTGTTGATCTTGTTGTGCTAATGAATTGGCAACTTGAGCCGATGCATGTGCCTGGTTCTGCGTTGTAGCTGACTGATTGATGCCAGAAGTTATGGTCATCACAGACTAATATGAAATAAAAAATCATTCCTAGCTAATAATTCAGTAATCTACATTTCGAACTTCAGTCGGTTCGAGTTTTGATGTGATTCTCATATAAAGTTATCGACGATCTGTTTAACTCATATGTTGAGCACTACAGTTTCAATTTCCTCCGGATTCTCAATGATTCTCCAGAAAAACGTCAGTTCGGGATGAATTTTATCTTCGAACAACAACAGTTTTGTTAATCTAAACTGTCGTAGTTATTTGTTGATAAAATCAGCTTTAGAATCATAAAATTGAAGCTTGGAAAGATGTATGCTATGATGCAACGTAATTTTGAATTTCAGTATGTCTGGTTTAGTGTAAGTGGTTAAGAAACACTTGGTTTATGTAGTTCAGGTTCCTAGTACACTAATGTTTGTGTAAATGCGAATGAATGCGTTAGATTCTTACTATGATTGACACTGTGGTTTTACTTATTTAGATTTCCAACTATTTCTCTGACTTTACTTCACTGTGTTTGTTAGGACCGGTGCCCATTTGTGCTAGGTGTCATGGTTACTTACGTACGCCTGTTATCCGTCGTGATACCTATGACCAATTGATTTACGCATGCCTAGCCACCACTTACCACAATAATTAATAGTATTTAATATTCTTATTGGATGGAATGGAGTTATGGGTGGCCTTTTGAAGATTTAATATCAGTTCATGAACTTATTGGTTATTGGATAAGGCATAATAAGTGTAACCCTTCAGGTTGAATTCCGCTTGACAATCGGAATTCTTAGTTAAAGACGTTTTGGTTATATGGTTCACAGTCGATTATGCTAGAGTAGTTCTATTCATCTCCTATCCTCTAAATCTTGACTTCACTCTGTTTCACGTTTTTGATCATTCGATTTTATTCATTCCTTTCGGGATATATCTCTCATGCTTCGCTTTTGAGTGCTATGAATGCTATTATTCCTCTTCATATGTTTTTTCATCAAATGATTTACTTCTTCAATGTGCCGGTTCGATAACTAACAGCCCTAACGAATGTACATTCGTTCCAGCTTCTGTGTTCTTTATGACCGGTTAGTCTTTCTGTAAAATACCTGATAAAAATATATTTGAATAAAGAAATGTTTGATGTGAATATGTATTTTTAACTTCGAGGTAAATATTTGACTGCTGCAATGCACCATGTCTGTTTAAGTTCTAAAAAGAATACGTACTTAATTGAAATTGGTAATCACCCATCATTTAAAAAGACATAAGACTGTATAAATGATCAACTCTAACCAATCAATTTTGATCAGGATTATTGACAATCCTACCATAGAATGACTTAATATCTTGCAATTGACTTGTACAATTTATCTGTTCAATTTGTTAGCTTATTTATAAAGCTTGTTGTTAGTACTTTTAGTTATTTCTCGTTTGAAATTATTTTATATGGAAAAGTTTCATGTGATCGGATGCGAAACAAGTATATCTTTATATTTATGTATTTTGCAGAAAAAAATACATACAAGAGTTATGTGGATATCCTTCAAGCATTCGCTTAATTATTCTCCTTCTTCTGCTTAATATTATCACTGATGGAAATGTCATATGTTTTGTTTGTTTATCACCTCTCTTTTCATGTATAAACTACATTTCTATTTTCTGCTGTAAAATCACATGGTTCCTACAAAAGAAAACTTTTCATTTCCTTATTTTATTTTCTCTCTGTCTTTAAAAGATAATATAATGAGAATAATAAGTGTTTCTTTTCTCATTATTAATAATAAAACGGTTTTTGCAGATATTATTACTATAATTACTTTATTATTTCTGGTTTCCTCTTTTGCATGGGTTGTCGCCGGTTTATTAAACTGGGTATTTAAATGTGCCTCTGCTGTGGCATAAATGAGGTGATTAGTTTCCATTATTTCGTCTTGGTTTACTAGTATAATTTTCAAGAAGTGTAAAAAAAGCAATAAAAAACAAAACTTCACCATGCATTTATTTATCAAGAGCGTAGAAAATACTTTAAAGAGATTAGTGAGGTGTTTTAGTTATTTTGTGGTAGTCTTCAAGTATACTAATTATGCCTTCAAATATTATGAAGGTAAGATTAACAGTGTAATGTTCATATGCCTGAGTTGTGTTGTTCAGTCTGTGGGAAATAAATTATCACATAACCAGAGTAGGATATTCTGTTTTATCTAACCATAGAATGTAGAATTTATAGAACTTTGATACTGTTTGATGTAAAGTTGCCCTTTATTATATATGTTTGATTGGAATATTGTATCCTAGCATGAAGTTTATCCAGTGGAGTGATATAGGATATAGTGTGATACATATATTACTCTAGGATTGTGCCATGAAATATAGTTATTTCATCTTTAGCTTATGTAGGCTAATAGTCAGTCGTTGAGAGATGATGGTCAAAATTGAAACCAGAAGTTGTCATATTACCACCTACTTCTGTGGGACAAGGCGAAATGTACCACTTTTTGGGATCGATCTGTTCTAAGACCTCCTTCCGTTGTAGCAAGCCAGGACCGCTGCAGCCCCCAAGTGGCCTATTACGACCAAGAGTGGCAAGAATACTTTCCTCTTATCAAAACACTATCGTATGGCAACGCATATAGAGCCACTGCCAGAGAAGTTCTACGCACTACCTTCTGGCGGCCGAGGTATTATTCACAAAATTGAAAGGGCGAATAGTTAGTGAGTACAGAGAATCCACATAGGGGGTTGGAAAACCTTGACTCCAGGATCCTTAAGGAACAAATGGTGTGTGAACCTAATCTTGGTAACCGGTTATCATGAGATTGTATCTCTTAACGTTGCTCCACTGCCTTGTGGACTAGACCTCTGGGTCCAAAGGCTCGGGGTGTGGACCCCTAAGAAAGCCACCTATTTCCGCTTAGGCACCCGGATAGTATCCCAGCTCACACACAACTTGAACGGTAACTGATTTGTGTGCCGCATATATATTTTGGTGCCCCCTTATACTAATGTTTGTGTTTAAATAAATAAAGGATCACTGCAGATCCTGGTTGCTTGCGGGAATCACTTTACTGCCTTTACATCCGTATCCAGTTGCCAGTGAGACTTTTCTGTCGAACTTTAATTTTTATGCTTTTGGTCTTACCGTTCCCCAGTCATTTTTTGAGCATGGTAACATCTAAAGCAATGAGTGATCTAGCGAATATAGCTTCATCGGATCACTGAAATGTGAAAGCTTGGTCATCATATCAAGGCAGCGGCTACAGTCTAACCAGGTAGTATTATGGAATCTCATAAGAACAATGTAGCTCATGGCTAAGAGAGACATGTCCTCAATAAATGTGTTGTATTATTAATGATGCTAGATGTGCAAAATACTTGTTTTCTTGGCTTAAAACAAACAAACGGAATTTTAGCTGTACATTTGAAGAAGATATATATATATATATATATATATATATATATATATATATATTGAATCTTCAACTGTTTTTGGTCTATAGTACATAACTGTCTTCAATCCAAAAGGATTTTAATGTGGGGACGACAATATTGACAGTTGGTCAAACACTAGTTTTCATTTACGTTTAATACTGTGGTAGAAGTTATGGTAAGTATTGAATTCGGGGAGCACATGTAATCCTTAGTTGATAGTCTATTAAGGGCCTATAGCATATTATCAAAACGTTTCAGGTCCGTTGGACCCAAGGCTCTAAACACTAAGCGGTCACTCCATATGTAACCTCGAACCTCGAACAATTCTCCTCTACCTGAAGTTTGTGCTGATGATGTCGTTCAGAAGAACGATGAATGCTCCACGGCCAAACTATCCAGCTCAGAGAGAACAAAACTTCAATATATATATAATAGGAAATTAGTGCGTCTTAAATTGTTTTATTTTGATAGCGCACCAAAGAAAAACGGAATATTAAAGGAAGTTAACAAATATATATATATATATATATATATATATATATATATATATTGCAAAAAATGTCTGGTTTATATATCCACTATTATTATTATCATTATTATTATTATTACTGTTATTATCATGAAATATTTGGCAAATCGACTTTTGCTATAATGTTTAGTATATCCCACACTCACGATCACATAGGGATCAACATTAGAGATCTCGAGTCTAGTGACAAATACGATATCTGTGGTACACATCTGACGTCGTCCCTCAGCAGTGAATTTACAGTCTTGCTTCAGTATAAGGTTGTGAACGTCAGCTCCTGAGGACCTATAAACTTGGGTATAGTATCTTTTCAGTCTTCCAGTGGTTTTCAATAATCTTTCCTTTTATGCCAGTCGGTAACGAAACTAACTTCAACTTGTACAAAACGATTAGCTTAAATTTTTTGTTGTATAATGTAGAGACTATTCAAATATAATTTACATTTAAGCCGTTTGTTATTTGTTAATTACCGGTTTATGTACTTGGTTTTAAATCGTACTTTTGTTGTGTGTGAAAGTTAGCAGTGTTGAGGTGAACAAGAAAACAGATGAGAACAACCGATTGTGTTTGAACGCAAAATTACAGATTATTTTGGTAAAATATGAGAATCATACACTGAACACTTTGCGAATTCCCATCATTTGTCCTTCACATTCTGTTTGATTCTTCTGGTTCACAATCCCTTTTTATTTTCTTCAACTCGATCTTCTTAGCTTTCTGCTGCCAGGTTTTCCACTGCCGGTTAGTGTCACATACTACTTATGTCGACAGACATAAGTAGCATACATCATAATGTTACCCCGATTGCCTGAATCCTGCCAAAGAATATTATGTGATGATCGAATCTCTGATTTTATAACGGTTGTAAATCGAGTAATTTTATCGCGAAAAGCTATCACTCAATAAAATCATTTGATATATATAACTTTTATAGCTTCTAATTAATCCTGACTTACGGTAATTAGCTGGATCTCACAATACATAACCAAACTTTCAAAATTTTTTTACATTGTTATATAGTCCAATTAGTGAATGAATATAATTAGGATCGGTATGTGTAGCTATTTCTATGTACATTTATTTTTGAAGTATTGTATGTATACCGTATTGTTGGTTTGGAACATAGTATAAGTTACACGCGGACAAATATGTAACATTGAAATCTAATCCTGACTTAAACCACGAATCATTGTCTAATCTATAATTGTGTTACCGGATTCTTATAATGTACAATATTGAGAATTTAGGGTGCGTCGATAATGTATATGCACTTTTATATATTGGAAAGTATTATATATATATATATATATATATATATATATATATATATATATATATATATATATATATATATATTGTGCAATGAATGTAAGTAGAAATTGGATTCCAAAAGCATGCAGAATGTTAACTTCAATTTTTGTTTTTGTGAATTTCACCTACGAAACAAATTCTAAAGTTTGAACTACTGTCTGGTTGTTAAGTAATATATTGATAAACAAGCTTATAGTGGTACATTGAACTGGAGGTTTTTTTAAGTTATTAAATTTTTCAAAATCCCCATATCCGACTATGTGGAATGGAGGTGTCTGTTACCATTTGCGACTTCTATTTCAGATACACACTCCCTGTACACTTTTCGAACCAGCTATCGGGTGAGTGAACGAATGAATAAGTAGGAAGCTGTAATTGGCAAGACTGAATAATTAGGTACACAAATCATTAGTTTATTCACGTTTGTCATCCTGATTCAGACATTTAAATATGGAGTTAATATTTTATTTCGATTAGTCAATGATCACTTTTGTTCTGTCAGATCTCTCAAGAAAATAGTATTCTTCTATGATCAGGAATTGAAAACCGCCCACATGATGTCTATAAGCATTAGAGCACATCCTATTCACAATCAAACTTTTTCTTGATATGTTCAGATTATAGATTTGTTAGTGTGGGAAATGTTCAGCAGTAAAACAAACCACTTTTCTAATCTTGGTATACTGTTGACTATCAGCAAGCAAACCTCCTGAATTAATATCTGCTTCAACTGTAGTAATACATCATTTGTATTTACGTTGTTTGTATAAATCAGTGCAGTTAGTGTTTAAAAAAATTTCCATAAAGTTATTTTCTAAACTGTCACTTTTTCGTGTACCTGACGTCAGTTCTTTGAGAACATCCACTGAGAAACAAATCAGGTACCGGATCAATTCAGCAAGCTGATTGATAATATTAGAACCGATAATCACTATACTCTAGGTAGCTATCATGGGTTAGTACTCTTTCTGTACAGGGGGTATTGGTTTACGTTCTCGACTGGAAAGCTGACAAATACTGATACAGGTACATTGAATTAGTGTACCTTAAATATGTTGAAATACACCTGTAGAGGGATTCCTACTACTACAGTGCTATAATGATCTGGTCTTTCATCCTTTCCACATATATGCTCTTAAACTATTGTTTTCTTATTATAACTCTGTGATTTACATTCGCTTACATATCTTGTTGCTTGTGTTTTGAAAAAATAAACAGGGTTTACCGTTTCAACATGGGGATATTTTACACGTTGTTAATGCTAGTGATCGTGAATGGTGGCAAGCTAAACGAATTTCTTTAGTATCCGATTTTGAAAATGCTGTTCATGTAAATTCGATGCATTCAACAACAGATAATACTATTAATAGTAATACACAAACATCTACATTACTTTCATCTACTACCGGACTTGGAATAGTTCCTAGTTGTCAACGTATCGAAAGACGTCAGAGAACACGATTAAAACGTGTGAATTTTGTTGGTAAAGTCACTGTGATTGGTTCAACATCTTATCCGCATACTACTAGTATTAACAACACCAAAGACAGTAACACATCATCATGTGTTTCGAATTCAGGAATAATGAATCAATCCCCCTGGGATATTGGTAACAATGATTTTACTACAAATAATAACAATAATTGTGCTACAACTACTACTTATAATAATAATATATCTGTGGATGCTGGTATCAGTTCGAATAGCAGTGAAACGTTAAGAAATAATTCTCTTGATATGAATATAAGAAATAATACACCTATGGATATGCCTATTGTATCTAATTCAACTGGTACTGGTAAGTTGTATGAAATAATAATAACAATGATGGTGATGTTAATTCAATAAGTTAGTTGATTCTATACCTCTAGTTTTCCCTCTAGGTTCTCACTAATAAGAGCACGAACAAAACGGTGACCATAAAATTGGTACATTTTTAAAAAATAAAAGTGAATAGTGAAATGCGAAATAAAACTTTTGTGGACGTGAAACGTATTGGTTTTTTATTCTACGGCTAATCGAAAGTGTAGTTTTCTCAACGTCTAATGGAGAGTCTAATGTCAACAAACACTAATTTTTCAAATTCGGTGACAATTTTTTATTCTTGTTACCCTAGTCATTTTATTTCATACGTTTATTTCGAACAGCCGGGGGTTAATCACTTTAAAGGTATGTTTGTATGTGTTGGATTCCCAACAAAATAAGATTTTGTTAGATATCCTTTGGTCGTTTTTAACTCACTCTTTTGCTCACACCTAATTGGATGGATAGCTTCCCTTTATACGTAAGAAAAACAATCGTAGCCGAACCATCATAATAATATGAACTCATTTATTTTGTTGATTCCCTTCAACTGCTTTCAACAAAGAAACAGTGATATTAATCATTTAACAACCAAAACAACTGTGCATACTTCATATCAGAAAAGTTTTGATTGAGGTTAAATGTGACATGTAGATAGATTGATAAAATACAATGGCTGTCGGTGGATTAAAATAATTGTTCATAATGGATGGATTGTAGCTAGCAGTGGGATCCACAATTCGCGTCCCGTCTCATTTGAGACTTGTCAACTTGGTATACTTGCATCTCAGTGTCGGTATTCATATCGTGACTCGGACTCCGTATCTTTTGCTTCAAAGAATCAACTAAGATACTGAGTCCAGATGTCCACTAATTTGCGTAACGGGTATAATGTTTATATCGTAATTGGAAAGAGTTCACGTTATTTCGTTGTTAATATTTAGTTCTTTAATAATTGTGACAAAATGTCTATATCGAAATAATCTACATATACCAACAAAGACTGGTTAAGATTTAGTCAAGAATGTAAATAACGGGATAATTCAGAACCTGTCTTATTTATTCGCGTGTAAAATCCGTATATATTTTGTAAGGGAACACCAAGAAGAACATGGAAACAAGGTTTTCACAGGTGGAAGAATAATGTCATATAGTGTTATGTATTTATTTTATTTATTATTTGAACACTGATATTGATACAAGGGGGCACCAGATACATATTCGCCATACAAATCTCATTAGATTTGTTTGAGGGCTGTGATACTATTCGGGCGCCCAAACCGAAGCAGGTGGTCTTCTTAGGAGGCCACACCCGGAGCCTTCGACCTAAAGGTCTGATCCACAAGGCAGTGGAGCATCGTAAGGAGATGCAGTCCCTTGGTAGGCGGTGACCAACGATTGGTTCGTACGTCATTTGTTCCCTTAGGATACTGGAGCCCATGTGGAAAATTGGTTTGGAATCAGGGTTTTCCAACTCCCCTAGGTGGACTCTCTATGTCCACCAACCTGGTTAAAGCGTCGGACATTCGATTTTCGTCTTCTCAATTTTGTAAACGACACCCTAGCCACGAGAAGGCAGTGAGTAGGACTTCCTTGGCAGAGGCTATATACGCGTGGCCATGTGAGAGCATTTGGAGGGGGTGAGCGGACTCTTCCCACTCTCGGCCGTACTAGGGCATTTGGGGACAGTGTTATGTAACACTTAAAGATATGACTGAGTAAAGCTCAAGTCAAAATCTAGAAATAAAAAACTAATTGGGTTCGTGAGAAAAATGTCACCTAACAAACTCTGAAAGTTAAAGTCATAATGGTAAAGCCAGATTGATAGCTGTGTCCTTTTGTCTGCAGAAATTTGGTGTAAATGAGATGGTGGAGAAGGTTTGTAGCTCAGGTGGATGATTTTGATGGGGTCTGGCCGTGGGACTTTCATCGTTCTTCTGAGCGATATCAGCATCACAAACTTAAGGTGCAAATCTTTTTATAGGATTAGTTTCAGCTAAACTTAGGAGGTTTAAAGTTCTCTGTTTATTGATTATCTTGAAAGATTTAGAAACGTCAACATCATGTTCATTGTTATGCAAATGGTGAGTATTTGCACTTTTGAAAGTATGCTGTCCTTCTAATTTCAGTCATTTTACAATGAGTTTGGAGCTGTGAACGCTAGCCCTCTTTTCTCTTTTACCAATATATACACATTAATGTGTACATGTAAACTGCTAGTCACAAATGGCGGGAATTAGTTCATATTTAAATTGTCAATTTGTTTGATAAGACTGTCAGAAAACCTTTTTGAATTCTAAATTTTAAGACCGACGTTGAAAACAATCAAACACTCTTTGCAAATGAATTAAACATATTCTGTTTTAAAAGCTAGTGAACTCAGTGGTTAACCTGCTAATGCGTCAGGCTTAGGTGGTGGTTGGAGGTAGTCGACAGGAAACCCTGAACTCAGGTTTCGTGCTACTTGGAACTCAGCAAGGTTTACCTGTAATCTTGAGGGAACTGGTGCTCCCTGGCGGATTCGATCTCGTGTCACCCAGCTTCACAGTCAGTGCACTAATCTCACAATAGTGCACGCAGTGTCGAGCCACCTAGACTGGTGGCCACATTGCAACATGGTCACATGACATTGATCACCACCCACTGATCAATCAGTTATGAATGTGTCGGGCATTTGGAGCGAAAGTCACTGGGTCACGTGTCCCATTGTGAACATCAACACTGAAGTGCAGTTACATCCAGTCGATAAGCCTTAAATGGGACGGAACGCTGGTCTCAGATCCCACTGCTAACCACTGTTCAACTGTGCTTAAAATTCTTATGATGAAAGAGACTATAGAAACAGTCCGTACGGGATGTAATTATGCCGAATAATACTGATCGATTGCAGCCCTTAACATCAACAACTTGACGGTTCACTCAAATCTCACGAATGTATTAAATTGTTTTGTTTGATTGTGCTTGTGTTTAGAATACTGTAATTCATTAATATAAGTGCTCAGATTTAAATTATGTGTTATGCCAAGTGTTATCTTCGATACATTCATTCCACAGGTTGTTTCTTTTAGTTTTGTGTACTGTTCTTTACGTAATTGTAAGTACTATATTGTTGGAATTTATGCTATAACAGTTGCTATATTATCACGCACTAAGAAACTATTGATATTAATAGTATGTGGCACAGTTACTTGTGTCATTAACTTTAGAATCCAGCCCGTTTACCAATAATTTTAATGTTACAACAATCCTGCTACACATCGTATTTGCTACCTCTAACTATTCACCATCATATGTATGTTCATCTTGCACGATGAAGTTGTTAGTGAACTCATTTTGTTTCCCATAGAATCATTCTTTGACTCAAATTTTATAGCAGTCGTGAAATGTTGGACTAGAAACTTGATCAATCAGGTGGATTTTTAGCTAACGAATTTCGATAGATCGATTCTTCTTGTTATGTGATGATAGTTGTTATGGCTGAAAATGATTGAAGTTTTGTCTATCATATTATCTGGAAATAATAAATTTGTACGTGTCAGATCTGACTGGATCTATAGATATGCTTCGTCATTCACTATCACAGTTTTTCTTATGGGGCTCAGTATTATTACATATGTTCTGTATTTGTTATAACTTGAGATGGAATTGCGGCAATTTCTAACTACGGATGTCTCATACTCTTCCAATATGAATAGGATCGAATTTGAACTGGACAGTATATATAGGCTCACTATTGACTAGCTTCGAGAGATAATTCTCGGACTGTGACCAGTGAAGCTAATCCGTGTTGGGTGTGAAGCATGTAGTCACTGAAAGCAATGAAAAATGATCACGCAATGTTATGGATTGACTGATGTTAGACATTAACGCCGTTGGATGCCGGCTCGGTGGTATGGCTAATCATTCACGCTCGAGGCTGCAGGTCTGGGCTCGATTCCGGTTTACGGGGTCGTGGATGAGTAATGTTGAGGAGTCAAATACTAGGACGAAACAGTCATCCAGTGCTTTCAGGCTTTTAATGTTAGTCTAAATTTCATTGGTTGATGATTTCAATTAAATTCAATCATCTTCACTTCCCCGTACTGGTAAACCTTGATATTCCAGAAGTTAAAAATTTAAGATTGAAATGAAACAATCCTGTTTATGTAGAGTAGTGTGAAATGTCTTTGGAACGAAAGATTAGAAAACGAAAAGTAATAAGACACATTCAGAGAACATTACAAGTCATCGCGAAAATATGAGTTCAGGAAATGTTATTACGGTCACTTTTATCAGATAGATTCTGTCTTATGTTAATTAAAATCTAAATAATCTGAGCTCTTCTCAGCAATATATTTCGTCATATGTATATCCATACATTTAGTTCAGTTTGGTTACTAAAAATCACCTCTTATTGGACAATTTTTGATTGGTTTGAATAGATACCAAGAAGAAGAGATCTGGTAGTTTAACAAGAAATCTACTAAAGTGCTTCTCTCATCGATCCATTAAAAACGATCCAATTGGCGCATTGACTGTTACACGAACTGGATCTTTGGATGGAGTTAATCAGAGTTAGTTCTTATTTTTGTTCATATATTTAAAGGGAGTGGTGAAGGATATCTCTATTATTTTCTCTACGTTGCCGTATTTTTTCCCCTAGCGGGAAGAGTTATATGTTTGGTGGGTCAATTCATTTGACACGTATAGTTCTGTCTATAGACTAACTAATTTGGTAATAGTATGAATATTCTGCCTGGAATGCTTTATCTCAACTTCAACACATTTCACTTGGATCTTTAAATTGTGAATGATTAGGTTACTAAGTTATGATAATCTATGTCTATTCAAATGTGTATTACTTCTTAGTAGTACTAGAAAGTAGTGATTTTAATTAGCTAGACAGAATTAGCGCAGAGCCTGACGTATATCATACGTGAGTCGGTTCATGGCTGCCACATCATATCAACAAAACAAGAGAAAATGCCAGAATAATTGTAACAATTACAGTATCAGTGCTGGTAAAAACGGTTAAGTTCGTGAAATAACAAGTATCAGATAATTTTAAGACTCAAGATATAATGGAAGACAAAGAGTTAGTGTGACCTACGCTGTTTTAACCGATTCTGTTGGTTTTCAACATGTAGATCATAAATTTGAACCCCGTTTCAGCTATTATAATTGCAAATATAATTGTGATTAACTCATTCACCAAGTACTTGGTTATGAGTCACGCTCTAAGTGGCTCGTTTACTCAAACTAGTATTTGTGGGGCAGGGTTTGAACCTGGAACAATGACTGAATGTCGAATGTCTTAACCACTAAGACACCGTTACAGCTACTGCGGTACAGTTAGCCTGATAGTATCATTAGCTATCATATACACACATACACAAGTATGCCCCAAAGCGTAGTACATTATTCAGTATTTAGTATGTGATTAAATGAGTGAGGTGTCAGTACTTTTAATCGTTCGTTGTTGAATCTCTGTTAAAACTGAATGTTTATCAACCTTTACGGGCAACATATGACCATATTTTTGTAAAAGAAATTATGTTCGTGATATTTTTTTTTTGGTAAATATTCTGCTAGACGCTTACAAAGGTTATTTAAGTTTTCATATACATAAAATTTCGTTCTATAATGTTTTGTAAAATATTTCTTTAATGTATCTTGGAAAGCACTGACGATCAACGCGTGATTGAGTTGATATTGAGTAAAGTTGTCACATCATCTCAACAAGACAAATAGAAATAGTAATATTTATTATGATAGTCTGTTCTGTTTTAATTTACGGTAGCGAAATATGGCCATTAAGAGTAGAAGATAATCGTAAGCTACTAGTATTTGACTACAGATGCCTTAGAAATATTGCTGGCGTCTGCTGGGATCACCGGGTAAGTAGTAGCGAGGTTAGACGCAAGGTCTTAGGTAGTGATGGCTTCATCGACTGAGATGGTTGGGCCACATGTTACGTATGCCTGAACACCGATGACCACGAAGTTAAATGCTAGCCGGTGTTGGAGATGGTTGGAAGAAAGTTAGGGGCGGCCGAACCAAAACGTGGCATCAGTGCTTGAAGACACTAACCTCTAGTCTGAGCCATGTTGGTAGATGCAGACTACTTGGTTGGGGTCCGCGTGACTTTCGTAACCAATGGTTGGAGACTCTTGGTGACATGGCTCCGAATCGATCACAATGGCGTCGGTGTATACACTCTCAGTTTTCCCTTAAACTATGAAGTTAAAATCGCTTCACATCTTTTCTTCTACCAACTAATTCTCTCTTCCTATACTATATCCTTATATGCAATCTTTCTTTTATACATTACCACAACTGAATTAACTACTTTTATGAATCTGGTGTTCATCTTGTTGTGTTAACGAGGTATGGCAACTTGGACCGATGTATATATGTGCCTGGTCCTACGTTGTAGCTGACTGACTGACTGACATTTATTATGATAAAAGGAACTAAATGCAAAAAAGATGTTATTCCAAGAGAATGAATAAAATTAGGGAATAATTAGTATGATGTAATATCAAGGCTAAAGACTTAAAATTAGATAAGGAATAAAAATGTATCTGAGCAACTAGAATTAATTTTAAGTCCCCTATCTTTCCAAAAATGAATCACGATTATCACTCTAACTTTAGCCAGTAGATCTGCATCTATCAATATTAGATTTGATCAACCGGTCAATGACCTCATAGATTGATTGTTTATCTTAGTTTTTTGGTCACCTTTTAGTTTCATTACAATTCACTCTTCTATGTCAAACAGAATCATGTGTTGGGATAAATGGCAGATGAATATATATGTAGCATGTATCCCGATCATTTCAGTTGATGGATATTCACAACTTGTTTAATCTATTTACAATATTCACACTAAAACTTTAATATTTCACTTCTTTATTCAGTTATACACAATCAATGCTTTATAAACATTTATAATCACAATTTAGTAAATCTACTCTATAAATGGTTACAAACGGTTTACAGTACCTAATTGATAATTCATATGATTACTTAAACGATATAAAAAAAAGGTATAAAATAGAGTAATTTACTCATTTCAATTTTTAACTGTTTTTTTAAGTGTTATGAAAGATTTACCAACAGTGTGCGTAAATTTTCTGAAAAATTTAACTGGCTATTTTTGAAACACTGCTGTTGTTGCTCAAGTAGAAGCTGTAATTGACCGGAAAAGGTAGTCATTTTTTTCTTTTCTGCACCAGCAATGAAAATTAACTGTAGGGATAATGACAAATGTTGCTCAAGGACGCTGATGATAAATCTGGACCCTGATTGGTCGAGACAATTAGCCTGAATCTCGTCCAATTACAAGGTCCAAAATTTTTCTCCACCCCGTCGCCAATTGTTATGGCTTTAAGTTGGGTCGACTTCTACCCTGTGTTATCGATCGATTACAGTGACACGTAAACACGTACGGACGGCCTAGAATCTCGATTGGTTTGCGCTCCCCTGTCTAGCCCAGTCAGTTGAGTCCAGAACACAAGCCACAGCCTCGGAGATATTTTAAACATACTTTGTTTATATACCAATCAAGCATACCACATCGTACCATAAAATAGAAAACAACATTTTGTACAATATTCAACAGGTGAACAGATATCGACCAATAGAAAATGTCCATTTAAAGTCCAAGGTCACCATTGGACTTAACATGATAATTATTGGTCTATTCCTCCGCATCCACAACATTAAGAAACTATTTTCTTTCACATTAGTTTTCTCATGTACCTGTTGATTATTACAAATTATAAACACATATATATTAGTATCTAAGATACTTTGTATTTAAAATATGACATATATTTCTGTAATAAAAAGTTGATAAGGCTACTGTAATCATATAATTGAGACTCAATTCACAGTTCGTTAGCGATGTATATATATATATATAATTAATGTCAGATGTATACGAGGTTTGTAACCGATTAAAATAGTATGAATTTCAAATTAATCTTGTATCTAAGTATGATTTGATTGAGTGAGTACATGTTTTACATTTTCTGTCAATAAAAAAACAAAACAAAAAACACTATAGCAACCACATGTGAAAAATGCTACATTTTTATTTAAGTGATTCATTAGAGTTCATTAACTGACAAGTGTATTTATTATGTAAATGTTTAATGATAGTTGATTCTTTTTAACAAGTGAAAATTTATTTTAATCTTGTATGATATTGCAAAATAGTTCTTATGAAACCTTAAGAGTCATTCGTTAGAAGTACATTGTTTTTTTTTGTTGTTTTGTCTAAACTTTTAAATACTACTTCGTAGTGCTTATTACTTTTCTTCTGAAGATGGTGAAGAGCGTTTGTAGCTCTGGTTGATGGTTTTAGGAGAGTTTAATCGTGAGGCTTTGGTCGTCTTCGTAGACAAAATTAACACAGACCTCAGATAGGAGTAAGCTATTCACATTTCGCTACGTATAACTGACAACCTGTTTTGTTGATCTTGATGTTGACTGATCAAAAGTACAAACTTTGAGTTATATGTGGGAAAATATGGATAAATCACCTTCCACTTGAGGTTTGCGCTGGTGATGTTGTCGAGAAGGACAATGAAAGCTTCACAAATAAATTACTCAGCTCGGAGAAATCAAATTCCATCAAAACTATTCTTTATTTTATTTATTGTTCATTTGAACACAAATATTAATACAAGGGGCACTAGATATATATGCGCCACACAAAACAATGAGAATGGGAAGAGAAAAAGAAGATAAGGAGCGTATGAGAAAAAAAACAATAACGACCACGGTTTAGCGTATGTTAGTGAGTAATAGTAATAATAATGGGAGAAACGGAAAGGTACAACCAGGATTCTTTCAGTTAAGGAAGTTACAACCACTTTTTATGAAGAAAGTAAAAGAAGGTTACAGCAGGATCGCCACTGGTTTCTATTCTGAATCATGTCTGATAACGTCTCTAGCCACTGTGTTGCACCGTCTCTTGGACTCCAGCCAAGGAATTGTGAAGGACCAACAGAAGCCAGCCCTTTACAGCTTTCTTTCATACCACGACACCATGTCATACACTGACCACCTCCGCTTTTTCCAACCAGTCCCAGATTCGGCAAGTAATGCACGACGTGGAATTCTCTGGGACGACATTCGTAGAACATGTCCAAGCCACCGAAATTGATGTTTCATGATGGTGACACCAATTGCATTATCGTCTCTGTGTCCGAATACACGATACCGAATCTCTGCATTACTGACATGGTGTTTCCACTGGATGTCAGCAATCTTTCGGAGGCAACGGTGATCAAACACAGAGAGTCGTCTGACGTCTTCATCTCAGAGAGGCCAGGTTTCACATGCACTGAGCAAAACTGCTCTCACCGACGCGTTGTATATCCGACATTTTACAGCCAGACCGACATCACAAAGGCCCCAAAGGTGGCCCAGATTGGCATAAACCGCTCTGGCTTTCATTATAGGTGAATCGATCTCATCACTACTACTCAGCTCGGAGAAATAAATTCCATCAAAACTATTCTTCTCATCATTGATTCAAACTGTATATGTTCAGATCTCTTAGTAAAAAAGTCGTTAGATTTAGCAGAAGTTATTTATTGAGAACATTTTTGGTCTAAATCATTTGGTGTTGAAACTCTAATTCACCTACTTCGATTTGAACTTCTACATCTAAAATTTGGCCCAAAGCCCGAGTACATAGACCTATACGTGGCATATAATTGACATACAATTTTTGTCTTTTTATGTAATGAATTGACATTTTTCTTCCATACCATCCTTTAGTACTTGACTATCATTCACACAGTTGAAATATATTTGCCTATACATTTTATTTTTAGTACTATTTATTACAAATTCGCATCAACAGATAACCGTACAGAGGGCAATAAATAGCGAAAGGCCATGAATAATGGAGTTCAATCATTTAGATAGTGAGATAGTAACCCATCATGTGGCGTTTGATTCCGACTATACAATAACACTAATTGACTAAGGTTGGAAGTGTAAACCATTTGGTTATGACTCCGGAAATCTGAAGGTTAAGGGCTTGTCGCGAGACCTCATGGTCCTGGATCCGACTTGTGAAATCGTGGTATGCTCTGATAAGGAGGAGCTCCATACAAGGATAATCTTTGTCAAGAACTACCGATTTTCTGATTTATTCTGCACAGGAAAATTTGAACTAATGTGTTGTAGTTAATTTCAACCTCTTTATTTTCCGATCATTTTCATGTAAGTAGATAGGAATATATAGTCATCAAAAGTATAGAATTTCCCATCAAATTGGATGGATTTGTGGATAGTTTAGTGATGTAGGTTGATAAACAAAAAGACAATCTTCTGTATTTATGCTGGGATCTTTTCAACGACGTGGCTATTAAAGTTATCGCAACTTCTTAAAGAATTTAAGTGATTTCTGGGTTCAACTACTTCGTTGTACTTTTTTTAAAACTAAGCGTTGGTTCAAGCCAGTCCTTGAATTTGTTTTCACTTCTGCTTAACTGGAGATTTCGCTTAAACTGTATCTCATTGGTTTCGGTACTGGAATTCCAGTCGCCAAATTAGTGGTTGGTACTCTACTGCAACTACAGAGGCACTTAATATCATTAATGCTCGTAACATAGTACGAATAAGAACGAAATACAAGTTGTTGCCGTCCACTTATTGCACTCTTTAAAAACTGATATTGATCATTTAAGAAAATGTGTTTTCCAAAAAATCAACCTAAATAAAATAGCAGTATGTAGTTTGAAACCTTGATCCCATAGTTTTTATAGCATGCGCGTTAATCTTGTTTTCACACCCCACAAGTCGTTTGTTTAGTAGCTAATTTCAAAGAAAATGTCAAATCAGTCTAGAAAAATATCCACTTTTCACTCACTATGCAAATATCACTCAGATTCACAACCAAAACTTTCTATTTTTAATCGTCTTCTGAATGGTTCTCCGCTGTAGATAACCTGATGGGATAGTCCAAACTTTTATTTCTTAGATTTTGTATTATCGTGGTGATTAGAATAGTAGAAGTATCTTGTATGATAGGTTACTTCTTAGTCTATCAAACAGTGAATATTTATTGACTGATATGGTTGATACATGTATTACATATGGCCATTTACCGTCTACCTCAACATGCATTGTCAACTGGTTTAAGAATTGGTTAGAAGAAACCTGGGGGTAGCCAAATCAAGAAGTGACATTATTCCATGAAGTAGTTGTGTGTTGTAGTGAACTACGTTTATACGTGCTCACGATTATCGTAGCTAATGGTTGAAAACATTGGGTAATATGGTTCAGAATCAGTCACAACAGCGTAAATATATTCAGTCTTTGCCTCCTCTTAGATCCTGAATATCAAAATCATCCCGTCTTTTTTTATCCTGCTAATTTTTTTCCCTCTCTAGTCATATATTCTATGTCTAATCTTTTCTACTACCACTGATACTGTTACTCCTATTTATTATTCTAGCATTTGTCTTGATAATTTTGTCTTTGTTAATATAATTTTACAAACTTAAGCTGCCGATGAAACGTTTTGCGTTGTTTATGGTTAATTGGTGGATTTGATTCATTTCACTATTTCAAATTAATTAATTCATTCGTCCCTGTTACCTCGATTGTTTCGTTCAGCTACCGCTATCATCATCATTAAAAAAAAGACTCATTTTATCCCTGATTTTGCCAACTTGGATTAGATTTTATTCGGTTATTTATCTTTCCTTTTTTTCTTTAGTCGCTAGATATTGATCAATTAAATGGTTATTCTTTAATGTGTATAACATACCATGTTCAATATTTAGATTATGTAATACGTGGTTTTTAATAGTTTTCCGTTGCTCTTAATAGGTTTGCATGTCTTTCCATTTACCTTATAAGTTATTTCGTTTATATGTATATTGATTGACCAATTGAGGAAATCGGATAATGCATTGTTTTTTAGACAAAATATTCAAACAGATTGATAACCAACCAGTCCCATATTTTACATCATGAACTAATCTTAGTTGACTATTAAACAAAAGGACGCAATCTTTCTTTTATATATTACTACCGTTAAAGTAACTACTTCTATGAATTTTGTGTTCATCTTGTTGTGCTAATGAAATGGCAACTTGAACCGATGCATATATCTGCCTGGTCCTACTTTGTAGCTGACTGACTGGATGCATAGAGGACCTGTTTCGCCCCTCATTAATGACCATCTGGAACTTCAGGTCTTGTGGTGAGTGCCTGTTCTTCAAAGCATTGACCCAACACCCAATGATGTTCATGCCTAACTTCAGCCAATTATTTGAGGGAGTGAATTACAATATTGTATGCTCGAATATTAAGACAGCATGTGTAATCGATCAGCATTATTTTGAGCTCGATCCTTATCAAGCTTTATTCTAATATACGATAACATTCACTTGGTATTGTTTTGCTTGTATCTTCCCATTGAGGTTTAAGACTGCAATTGATCAGTCTGTTACTGGCATATATGCACACTGTGCGTATGCCTCGATATTGCCTTAATTCACAAGCTTTTATAAGCAAAGATGGATAGTGGCTAGCAGTGATTTAAGGCAATATCGTGGCATACGCACAGTATACATATATGCCAGTAAGAGACTGATCAATTGCAGTTTTAAACCTCAATGGGAAGATACAAGCAAAACAATATCAAGTAAATTTAAATTCACCCCATTGCACAAGCAAGTGGCTATCAGGACTCAGTAGTTGAGTGGATAACGCGATGACGTTTGAAGCGAATGGTATTGGGTTCGAGTCTCAGAGTGAACATCAACTCTCTGAGATGCAGGTATATCCAGCTGACGAGTCCCAAATAGGACGAAACGCGCGTCGTGGATTCCACTGCTAGCCACTATCCATCTTTGCTTATGCGGTAACATTTATAGAAATATATAGAGATATTTAGCCACTCAAAGTAGTTTATAAGACAATAATCAAAACAAAGTAGATTACATAACTAAACAGAATAATTAAAATGTACAAATAGATAGTGTGATGAAAGGTGTACTAGTTTTAATACGAGTAATAAAAGTTTGGGTCAGTGTTTTATGGTATCATGTGGATCGAAGAATTGAAAAATATTTACATTGAAATAACATTCATTAGAAAGTATTGAAGTTTCTTGATAATGGTTGTTCATATAATTAGATAGGTAAGGGTATGTTGTGAAATGGGGTGAAGAATAACAAATGAACAAAGGATATGGAAAATAATTATAAATAAGATCATTTGCTTTATTTATTTAAGAAAGAAATGGAGGCATTGCAGATTTTCTATGAATACAAAGGTTTAGGTTTTTATCTGCAATCCCTGTAGCTTCTGCTATGTGGAATTGATGAGATCTAATCCTATGAGAAAAAGTAGTAGGTATACAATAAATTACTCTGAATGATTCGTTTCTATCTACTGTATGACTGTTATCGACGAAAGGTGATTGAAGGGAGCTGTGTCGTGTTTTGATCATACGGTATAAAACATCTGTCAACATTTAACGTTCATTGCTTAATACATGTATTCTGTAAAGAGATTTAACCGGCACGTACACACATGAACATTTTCTTACTGTTTTTATTTGGTAATCCTAAAATTGAAGAAAAGTGAACACAGTGGAAGCTAAAGGCTTTTTCTCTTGGTAACCAGTTCATTTTTCCGCTATTATTGATTTCTGCTACTTTTCGTTTAAACATATCATAAACGTTTACATAATCATTTGTAATTGGATTTTCCTGACTGATTCATGCGTTCACACACGATTTCTATTATTTAATTCTACACGGCAATGTTCCTAAAATGATACTGAGCGAAAATTTGTATATATGTGAATATTTTAACCGAACGGAACCGAAATATTTGATTCACTTGAAGGTTTAAAAAAATGTGCAATCATGTGTTCTAATAAAGGGAGTAAGATTGTCTGGGGTCTAATGTAATTTATACTAAGGGTTAAAGTCAATTACTTATCGTTTTTTATTATAAAAAGCGCATCCAATTTTTACGTACTGAAGTCCTGACTGTGTAGCTGCTACCTTGTTGTGTTAGTTGAGTTTGTATGTTGTGGGGCGACCCGGTCGAGATTAATGACTATAACATTGGGGTTTTTTCGGTCCTATCATGTCGAACAGCTTGGTTAGAAAATAAAAACAAGATTAAAAGCAAAGAACGTAGTGTGTCACGGTGAAGTCGTATTGTAGGCTGTGCAGGAGCGTGAATGAAGTAGGCTGTTTGCTTCAGACAACTTGTACATCTGTGGTACATTCTCATATCATTATTCGTCCAGTTTTCTCTGCGAACACTGTTTCGTAATGTAATAATTCATATTATTTTAAACTATAGTTATCTGTTCATCGGTGATTCTTTAGACGAATATAGTTCTTTGTAGATAAAACTTTTAAAATTTATAAACCACTTTACTTAGCCACCACACTTATTTTAAAATTGTAATAAGCTGAATACAAAAGTACTTCATCATACTGTTGACATTCTTGAATTGAATTTGGATGTTACGAGTATATGTGATTATACTTAATCTTCCGTTGTATGTTTTTTGCATAATATACATGTGTACCAGTTGATCTTGAAGTAATTTATTCAACTGGGAAGGTTGTCCCTTTCACATATCAGTCTAGGTTTAGTTACATAAAAAACGCCATATTCTTGTAATGAATCAAAAAATAACTACTCATTGTTATTTGTAATCTACAAAATAATGTATGTATGTGTTTGTTTCTCTAAATGCCATTTTACAACCAATTTTCTAGGAACTAAGTACTCATTTGGTTGTTTGAATCTAGGCCGTTCTTGTTTTTATAAGTCTGGTGTTTTTCATCCAATTGTTACGAAGATCCTTGATGTAAAATTAAAACGGGAAAGTCTACGCATAATATATATATATATATATATATATATATATATATATATATGAAATGAAATTTGTCATAATATTTGCTACTGATACTTTGTTCATAACTTATTTGGTAAACCTGTATATATAAGGTCACTTGGTCATTACCAACTTGGGTCACTTGTGTAATAGGAGAGTTGTCTTTCTGCCAATCTAAGATCGTGTATACTGCTTTGTAGTCTGCTCTGTTTTACTATTTGACTGTAAAAAACAGTCTTTAGAATTAGAAGACATATGTCGGCTGCAGGTTTTTGTTCATAGTTATCTTCGGAGCATTGCTTGCGTTTCGTGGAACGACCGAGTAAGCTATATTGAGGTTAGGCATAAACGGTACCAAAGAAAGGTGAAAAATAAGTTGATGAAGTTATTAATTTCCATAGTCTGAATGGTGTGGGGGTTGCAGTATGTTTACCCATGTCCAACCATGGTTATGTCACTCAATTTTACAGTTTGAGACATTACTACTACGCTATTCGTTCTTCTATTGATCATTAATCATTACTATCGACTTCACTATTCATTGTAATTTGAAACTATTCTATTTACTCATTACTTGCCCGTTTTTTTTTATTTCTACAAAACAGACAGACACCCTATAATCCGAAGTTATGATCTTGTAGTTCCAGTCACTATTTCTATGGCACGTCCTTTAATATTTTTCGGTCCATTGAAGGATCGCATTATTGATGAATTATTATTGCATGATTCACAATTTACAACATGTGTATTACGTAAGTATTTTTATTTTGTTCGAACATGTATTTAATAATTTTTATTTTAATTATTGGTTTTATGATTACTTGAAGTTTATTATTATGTGGTTAGGATATGTAGTTGTAAATGATTTAGTTGTACACTTTAAGCTCTACTGCTCATGGCTTAATTTTATGAAATGTCATTAGTCATAATTGATATAGAGGTTGGCATAAATGTCCATTAGCTTGCATTAGCAAAACGAATTGCAGTTAATACAATGAACAATGAAGGAGTCTAAATAAAGCTGTAACCATGATAATGATAAAGAGTCAAGGTTGAGAATATAGTCAGAGAAGATAGAAGGAAAAGCTTTGTATGAAGAAATACTGATTATTAAAGTCTAGAGTAAGATAAAAAGTGAATTGAGCAGAGCTATTTTGACTGATTCCATGTCATATCTCTCAACGTCTCCAACCACTGGTCGTGGTTATCACAAGGACCCAAACTAGGTAGCTTGCACTGACCACCAGTCAGCGACCTCATCGAACGATACCACCTGTTGTTTTAACTATCCATAGCCTTTTTCTAATTTCCTTCTGTCTCAGTAAACACCGTTCATCGATGTAAGGGATTGTTGGACATGCAATTTTATAAAAATACTTTGTGCCTAATTTTTCAAATCAAAGCAGTTGGATATCCATAATAAAGTACTAACTCCATTTTCTTTCCTACCATAAACTTTACACTATTCTCACATCTCTCTCTTTCATACTCCTCCCTTGTCGAAAAAGTATACTGTTCAATCTAAATCAATTTCGTTTTCTTTTCTTTACTCTTAGTCGATCGATTGTATAGAAAATAAAGTTGTATAATGTTTGTACGCTGTGTCATTAGTATTACTAAAGCAAAGCTAACCTTTTGTAGAGGTTTTATTTTTAATAATAATTTTTTTATTTTAAGTGGTGTTTATAAAATGGGTAATATATTTCAATTATAAAGTATGAATATGTCCTAAATACTGCTTGATTCCTTAGGCTTTAAATCACTTTCTTATTATTCAGATGTTGAACATCCTATTCGGCTTCTCAAACAGAAAGAGAACTATTTGGGTTGGTGTTAGAATTAACTGTTGACTTCAGACATAAAGTTGAATGATTTATAACTTTAATCTTTTTATGATATTATGCAACCACGATCCAATTCCACTGACAAAGTAACTGCCTCATACCCGAAATAGTTGAGCTGTTACTGGTTGTTGCTTCTCGTTGGGACTCAAGAAATTACTCCTTAAACTTAGTCAACAATGAGAGGACATAATTATTATTACTATAGATTGTTTGTAGTGACTACTGTTGGTCAACTCAGTATGTCATTTCAGCTATTATGCAATACCTAGGACAATTTGTAACATTTCTCGTTCATGTGCGTGAATAATAATAATTTCCCCTTTTTATTTTATTTTAATATTATTACAGACACAAATAGACCACAACGGTCAAATGAACGTAATGGTGTTGATTATTATTTTGTACCATCGAAATCAATTATGGAAGAAGATATTAAACAAGGCAAATATATTGAAGTTAATCGTTTTCAAGATCATTACTATGGTACAAGTTTAGAATCGATTCGATCGATTCTTCAGTCAGGACGAATATGCATTTTAGATGTTGGCTTAGATGCTGCTAAATATTTAGAAGTAGGTCTTGTTCTTCTGCTACATGTATATTTGTGGGTGTTTGTGTCTCCGCTTTTGGTTAGTATATAATATTCCATATGAATTATTTAAAATACCGATGGAATTTCTGTAAATTTCGTAGTCCCAAGTTGTGTCTATGGAGGTAATATATATACTACGATTAACGATTAACAAAATATGTGACTACAATTTATTTAGAAACTTCATTCTATCAGTAGCAGTACACAGAAGTAATACTATAGAAGTATTAATTTTTTATAGGCTTGTTTATATATAAAACAGACAACTTTGCCTAATATGAGTATAGGTTTGTGGAAATTGTTGAATTCTTTTAAAATCATGAAACGACCACCACTGAAAACCTGGAAGCACTGGACTACCGTTTCATCCTAATTACGACACTTCTCAGTAGTGCGCATCTACAGACACGCCAGTAAGAATGAACCATAATACCTCTATTTTTACTCGCGAGCGCTTAACCTCTAGACTACTGAGTCAGGATGCAACATTGTTTTAGTGAGGAACCGTGACCATTAGTGCTGAACCGCGTTGGATATGAGGGGAATTAGTCATCGAGGACGGTGGGTTTAAGTTGGACTTGTGTAGTAATCAACACCAGCTTATTGGTCTAGAAGTCAGGGATTCGCGTGCAGGTTCTTGGGTGAACATTACTAGAGAGTTTTATGCTAAGACGAAATAATCGTCCAATACTTCTAGTTTTCTATCGTGGCCTAACTTAGATTGGTTCATAATTTGTATAATACCATGTCACACAGTTACAAAACTTTCAAAATAAATTTGACATAACGTTTATTTTAATGGAGGAGATAGATTGTGGCTAACAGTGAGATCAATGACGCGCGTTTCGTCTCATTTGGGAGTGGGTTAACTGAGTGTACCTTCTAAACACTACCAGCTACAGTCCATCTCCTCTATAGAACAAGTGATAAAATCGCTATATTGAAGCAATTCACACAACATGCATATATGTTAGCTGAGACCGATCAAAATCCAGTCTGGAATAGTGATAACGGGATGGGATAACTCAGAAACTCTTGCAAGTGAAGTTTATCTTAATATTTCTGTTATGACCTTGGATGTCTGACTTCTCCATCACGCGACTTATCAACCAATCAGGATCCGGCTTACACAATCTTCGCACTATGCCAAACCAATGACGTTCAACCAGTGTGGTCAGTTTAGCGTCCTTATTGGTCCTATGTCCTCCGAGCCCTTCCACTTTAGTCCAGAACACAATACCATCTTCCGTAATATGAGTCGAATCGTTTATTTCGGGCATACTTGGTTTATATATCAATCAGACAGACCGCAACGTACCATAAAATAGGAAAAAATATTTGTACACAAATAAGCCAAAAAGTGGCTGTGAATGTGGGAGTCAGTAATTAATAAACTGAACATAACTTAAGAACCGTAAATCGTACAGTAATAAATTATAGGTCAAAATAAAGCTTATCATAAAAGGGATATAAATGTACATAGTGTAATTGTTGAGTAGTTATACAATAAGAATATTTATAGAATATTAGTCCATGAATAGTCCTTGGAAGTTACCTGTAATTTAATCTTCACCGGATATAACAGTTTCGGTGTTTAGTTAAAAACAATTCTAATGTATCGTTTAGCGTAAAACTAATGATTATTTTTCTCATATTTCAAGGAGGTCGGTTTATTTCCTATAACTATTCTATTGAAACCAAAATCGGTCATACATTTACGTTCATTACAACGTCGATTAACAGAAGATCAAGCTAAACGATCAATGGAACAAATACACAATATTGAAGATGAGAATTGGCGTTTTCTTTCAGGTGAGATTGTGGTTATTATTACAAACATCATTATTTTTCGTAAACCTATTGTCGAATGATAATTTTACTTCATTTATATCTGGTTAATTAAATATTCACACTATAGGATGATATAATTGGTTACTTGAAAAGGTAAAGATATTATCTTTTAATGTGTTGAACAGGTGGTTCCCTCCTCAGTGCTCAGTATCTCGTAGGATGCTAGATCTACGGCATTTAGGTATGTCACAGGATATATGTCGAATAAGTTGGACGATGTAGTTTTTTCAACTTGAATGTATTTGTTTCCATTTGAAATGATTTAGATCATCGCGTTGTTGGTATTTTAAAAGAAATTTGATCAATGTTGGTTGACATATGTGTATTTTGTGCGGATTGCCTCGATATAGCCACCATGACACCAGTTAGTATAGAAATGTGCCTAGTAGTGGAATCCAGGATGCGCTTTCTGTTCTTCCTGCGAGTTGTCAGCTGAATATCCCTGAATCCCAGTGTTGGTGTTCGCTACACGATTCGATCCTAGTACTGTTTGTTTGGAACACTACCGGGTTATCATCTTAGATACTGATTCCAGTTATTCAAATCATTTCTGTCTTATTGTTCGGTTTAATTTTCTCCAGTCATATTGTGATTTCACGTCGTTATTGAATAATGAAAATGCAACTCAGTTAAATAATTTCACCTATAAATCGACTGTAATCACCGATGAATAGGAACAGTAACTCAATGTTGAAGGTTTTCGACTTTCAGAACCTCGTATCACCTACTTTGGTTTATGCAACCGAGTATTATCAACAGCCTTCACATACAAAGTGTACCTTAAAATCAAATACATCTATATCGTAATAAGTTGGTAATATCAATCACCAATGAATAGGAGTGTGAAATTTTGGTCTACAATCAAGCTCTGTTAAATTTTTAAGTTTACTACAGATTGTCTACTTTAATTCACTGACCTGTTTCGAAAAACCGTACCCGATACATATACGTTAATCACATTGAATAATACTGAATTTTTCAGTTATTTTATTCTAACTTCTTTGTTGTTGAAAAGAACCAAGAATATTATTTAATGTCGAATAATATGGATTTATTTTTAATTCTTGTATTATTATCAACTACTTACAACTGTATTCATTTCGCAATGCAACATACTTTTATAAAATAGATAGTTTGTAGCTAGCAGTGGAATCCACCAATGTTTGTCTCGTCCTATTTGGGACTTATCGAGTGGATGTGACTGTGTGTTCATACTAGGACTCTAGTTCAGTATCTTTGACACTAGCTTGTGTAATGAGTTTGAATTTAATTTGATTTGTAAAGTTTTTTAATTGTTCCATTGTTAATATTCTTGACCTATGTATATCCTGTATGGATTGCTCCGTTATAACCATATTACCACAGTTCTTAGAGCCATTATAAACTAAATAAAATTCATACTTGTTGTACATGCTATAGTGGTCATGTGGACCCCAATAGCTTAGTGGATAATCCTTTGGTCATTTGAAGTCAACAATAGAACAATTCAAGACCCTTAGGAATTAAGTGTAACCTACTATCAAATAATAAAGATTGATGACTGGATGAAATCAATATGACAAGGATTATCAGTACTATGTAGAGATATGTGGACATACATATATTTATATGGTAGATATGTAGTGAACGAAAAACTCAGGTGGAGAAAGTCAATCTACTTTGTAATACACAGTGCTTTCATAAAATATGTAAACCATACATTAAATGCATTATTTGCATACTTTTTCACCAGTTGTTATTTACACACCATTATTTCCTTTAATTCTGTTGTTATTTCGATCGCTCTCCGTTCTCCTCCCTGTTCCATTTATTGCAATCTTCTGTTACCAGGCATTCCACTTCCGATCGGTGTTACATACTACCTATATCTATCAAAATAAGTATCATACACAACAGACATATCTAAAAAAATATGAAGGTTAAAAGGCAATCATTATCTAGAATTCAAGCATTGATCAAATCGTTTGCGCAATATTTATAAGATATTTGAAGAGTGTACATAAGTTTGAAGAATTTAGCAAGTGAAGATCATCACTGGATGAAAAGAAGCGATTCTTCAATGGATGAAATAATCATTAGTATAGCGAAGACTGTAAAAATTAATATAAACATTACTACTAATTCTATCCTTATTAGTAATAATAGAAGATAATTCAACCAATTTTGGTGGAGTTTTGTTCTCTGAGCTGGATGGTTTGGTCGTGGAGCTTTCACCGTTCTTCTGAACGACATCATCAGCACAAACTTCAGGTAGAAGTGAAGTGAAAGCTCCACGACCAAACCATCCAGCTCAGAGAACAAAACTCCACCAAAATCATCCATCTGAGCTACAGATCTTCTCCACCATCTCAAAATTCAGCCGATTCGTCATGATAATAATAAATTGATAGCTGTCTGCTACTGAACAAATAAATTTAATTTGAATTTTTTTTCTTTTATGCCTACTACTTCAATGAAGCGTAATGAAGTTGCGCTTTCTTCATGGTTCATTATTTTGAAAGATTAAAGAATGTCGATAATAACATGTTCACTATAGATTAAATGTCGAGTTATTGGTACTTTTTGGTTTCAAGTTCATTGAAACATGCCAAGAAATATTAATATACTTTATATACTTTTAATCACTGGAAACTACCCATTGTAATAAAACACTCGTATATAAATGAAGAATATCCTTTTTTAATAAACTCCCTTCAGGTCTTACAATGATATATTTATGGTACTAATCCCAAATCTATTCAGTTATATAAGGGCAAATACATCATTTCATTTAACGTATAAACTTATTCTAGTTAACATTTCATTTTAGTCACTTCAGCACTAATTATTTGATTTGATTTTATATTATAAACAATCCTGAATTAAAATGCTATAATTTTAAGCGATATATATTGTCTTAAACCTGGTTACTATTTGGACTATAAGTTTGAATATATAATGTGAAGAGAATTTATTCCGAAAGAATACTCTTTGTTCATATATTCTTTACTTTGTTTTTTTCCTATTTACATGTTCATATGTAAATTGTTAAATCGGTTAAAGTCGGTTTTTCTTTGACTTAGGAAGTAATTCATTTCATGTAAGGTTATAATGAATGTTACCACTAGATACAAAAACGGAAGTGTAGTATTTATTATATAATTAGTTACTCTAAAATAGTGTCAGGAAACATAATTCCTTTTCAAAATATATTATATTTGTGATGTATTCGGATTCCCAACCATTATATTTGAGGAGTCGTCACTGTTATATCCGTATGAACTCTGCTGGATTCACAGTCTTATTTCAAGAATGCGAAGTAGAAATCCGAAAGATTGTTACAATTACGGCTAATTGGCTTCCCGAAAACATGTTCCGAAACCGATCCAACTTAAATAACCGGAACCCGCAAACGGGAGTCGAACCCATGACCGTTGGTCTCGTGCTCGATCTTTAAACCTCCAGACCACTGAGTTGGTATTCAATGGTGTTATTGTCTAACTTCAATCAGTCTACGTTATTGAGCAGCGCTGATCTTGATGTAGACTAAAAATTGTACAATCTCTATTAATGTCTCATATTAATGATAGTCGTGTCCTCACTAGCGACGGGTTTCAAGATGTAACTCGTATAATTCTAGTGAGGAGCCATAAGCAATGGAATTTAATTCTCATCAGGCGTGAGACAGTTATCCACCGCAGGTTTTAGATGATGGTTGCACAATATCATGAATTTATTGAAGGTTAATATTAATATTTTTGTATGCCGACTCAGTGATCTAGAGGTTAAGGTACTGGGTTCGATTCGCGCTTGTATGGTTGTAAAGGCTCATTGTTGATAAGTTTCATCATAGAACGAAACGGCCGTTCAGTCCTTCCATGTTTTTAATGTTGGTCTAAGATCAGTCTATTATTTCAACTGTTAAAATTATACTATGAACATAATCCCTTCTATATTAATAATATAAATAATATAATAGTGATCCTTTCAACTTGAGTTCGCTATAAAGAAAATTAATGATTAAGATAGTATTGATGGTTCGTTGTAGTGTCTTATAATTACGATAAGAAATAGACTAAACTGTTTCATTATCCATTATATTATTTCAACTTATTCATTTCGGATCACATCAAACCATTCGAACTTCATGAGGTTAGTTTATTACTTTGAATTGTTTGAGATAACCTAATTCCTGATTCAACACTTCTTTTCAGATTTATTTTATTGTGTACTAGTGTACACATACACATATGTACGTAGTCAGATTTATGTGACTGTTCTATTCATGTGTTTTTCAATGCATCAAAATAGGTGACAGTTATTTGTGTGTGTATATGTGTATGTGTAATGAGGTCAATCTTGCACCATTCAATCACTCTGTTAATTAATCAATCAGTAATCAATCGGGCAGAATATTTTCTTGTTCTTTGGAAAATATAGAATTTCACGTGTTACTCTGACTAGGCATCCTAAAGACTCGATATATACATACATATAGTTTCATGTTATCCATTATCTTGTGGTCTTGAATGAACATTGAAATTATAAAAAACACTTTTATTGGTTATTATTTATAACGTTTAAAATCGATGAAGTCACATGTTTCTTAATGTATTTTAACTTTACTACAAGTTTATTTATGGTATAAGGATAAAGGTTTTTGTACTTGGCTTCGAGCCAAAGCTCAAATGTGAAGGTCAGTGATACAGCCAAATTAGTTACGCTGACTACGCTAATCTGAAGGTGGGATTCGATCTTGTGACTTACTGATTATAAGTCGAACAGCTTGACCACTGAGCCACGTTTAACTAATATATACTATATTTAATAGTCTCTGATTACTGATTAATGGTAAATCTGTGATATGCAAAAAAGAATCTCAAAAAGGTGTGCATTTTACAAAGTTTGACATAATCTATATTTCTCTGAGTTTGTGTGCTTGTTGGCATTGATTTAAAATTGATCTGTACAAAGAAAACTGCATAACATTTTAAATGACAAAATCATTGTAGATCAAGGTTTTACTCTTTGTATGTGTTTGTAATTCAGTTGAATTTATATCCAGATGATGATCATCTTTATTTTACTTTTTACTAAATAACTAAATATTATGGTCTTATTTATAGAATTTTCCAGTCCATAGTGTTTTTATATTGAATTTGAAGATGTCAGTTTTATTTTCAACCACAAACCAACGCTGCTGATTGTTTCTAGCCATTTAAATTCAATGCTTAGTACAGGTGACGTCGAATCACTTAAACTTTCGATGACTTTGATTGTTAAAATGCTATCATTGCTAAACTCTGACTGTCATAATCGCTTCTACTTTTATTTTATAATGGTATTGTTCTTGCTAACAGTTTGTTTCGAATTATACTATATTAGTGATCAGTTATTGTAGTTAATGATAATTATAATAAATCCAACAATGAGTGATCAATATTCAATCCTGGAATTCAACAAAGTGACATAATCAATTTTATTCATTGACTATATTAGTGTCTATTTAGTCTTAGTAAGTCAGTGAACAATATATTGATTTTTGAAGCGAAAAGCATTAAATTCATATTCCAACGTGAACATCAAAATTGAAATGCTATTCCATACAGCATGTAGTGTCTGTTGTCATGGTAAGCCTATATATCTTTTTCTAGCTTTCGGATAGGCCAATCTACTCATTCTAGTTGAGTCACACTTTGACCTTAATTATTCACTTAATCTTGACTGTTTCTGTATGAGCGCGTAGGTGTGTATACACTTCGTATCCCATTACTCATCACATGTCTGTAACTTATTTTTGTGTGCCTACAAATATTGATTAACGCTTGACTAAAGGGGAGTTGGCTTACCCGCCTTCTCCACTGCGCGTCGTCTCGATTCCCTCTATTCCATTCCCTTCATATACAGAATATATGTATTCAAACGTCCATTCTCGTTATTTGATTTATTTAATTCCGTTATTGACTAACCCTATTGAAGTCGATGATTATATACGAGGATAGGCGACATATATACTTCAATAACAATCATTCATAGGATCAAATTGGAGTCAAATCCCGGGCCACTGAAATGGAGAGCCTGTCGACAACATCATCTGGTCTAATTGACATCTAGATGAAGGGCCCTACAAAAAGCTGATAAGTTCTAAATACGACGAAATATAAGTTCTAGATTGTACTATTAAACTACAATTGACCTTTTCTATGATAAGCATAATTGAACTTTTTTTTCAAAAAAAAATTCTATCATATCTTTTGTTGTATTTTTTTTCCTTTCAGCAATTATAACCTATGAAAATTTTGACAATGTATTATTATCTGTTAAAAATTATGTTCAATTACATAGTGGTCCAGTGATTTGGGTACCTTCAGCATTATCTACCTTACCCGGTGTTCAATGTTTAACAAGTACACCTAAGATCAATTATCATTCAATTGTAAGTGATCCAATTAATCATCCTCAACATAATGTTAATAATATTACTACTAACACTACAACTAATGATAATAATAATATTAGTGCCTTACAATCATTATCTATTCAATCTGTAAATTCAACACAATAAGACTCCTGATCATCATTGAAACAATCCATCATGTAAACAAGATTTGATAATTGAAAACAAAACAAAAAAAGAGGTTTCAGTGAATGAATTTTATTCAGAATATAAAAACAAACTGAATTGATTTACATGGAATAAATTGTTTTCAAGATCGTTTCTTTTATTTATTTATTAAATGATCTCTAATTGTTTATTTACTTCTCTGTCTATTGTATACATTACAATTTATTTTATTTTTTAAAAAGAACTTATCCATATGTATGTTACATTGTTTATAATTCATTTGACTTTTTACTACATGTTTCTTCTTACTATTTACTTACCGTATATATTCTATATGTATATTCATCGTTATTCTGTACTCATTTGTATTGGCTATCATACTGTCTCTTGAATGTGTCATTAGTTTGTTTCTATGATTCTATTCATCTTTACTTTGCATTTTCTTGGTCACTTTCTATCGGTTTAGTTATTCATTTAAACATATACATGTGTCTGTTGTAGAATTTATATATATGGTTTAATTTTTTTTTGTTATAAGCTATTGAACACTGCTAGTTTTAATGATCAAGATGTTAACATTTCAATCAAGAATTTTCGGGTTCAAATCTGTCCCTACCTATTTCTGTTTAAACTGAGGGATAACAACACAATAGTCTTTACAGATAAACAATACTGTTCAAAGGCGAGTATACAGATCATATTGAACATTCTTGTTCTACTGTCTTCTACGATATACTTTTATGTACTATGTATCTCTTACTTCATCATCATCATTATCATCATCATCATCATCATCATCATCATCATCATCATCATCATCATCATCATCATCATCATCATCATCATCATCATCAATAATCTTATTGAAAGAGAATGTTTAGTTTTTAATTTATCAAATAGTAATTGATTGTTTCTTTTTAAACGAATTGTACCAAAAAAAAACATTCCTCTTATTTTATAATTCTTTCCGTGGTAGAAATGATGAGAATGATCTATCATGATGATATCCATCTGAATCTTTCTTTTTTTACTCATATGAAACAACGGTATCAACATCCTTAGCATCAACAACAACGTTCATGATAACGATGATCTCTGAGGATATCATATTTCCCAAAAACACTATAAACAAATTGTTAATGTTATATTTAATAAATAATGTGAATAATATTGTAGATTTGTGTTTGTGTTTTATTTTTCTGCTTTATGAAATCTGCTTATTGCTATGTGTGAATGATAATGATATATATATTCTTTATATTCAATATTGATGATAACTGAAATGATTTTCATTAAGTGTACGTCGATGAGTGATGTTTGAGTAGTGACATATATATGTACAATTACATGTGTTCATACGAATTAGAAAGAATGTATCTTGATACATGAATTCACATTAAAATAGAGAGAGAGAGGGGGGGTGAAGCAAGAAAGAATTCTTTTTCATAATTTACTTCACTTGACTTTGATTAGTAAACTTCACATCCCAGTGTAATAATGTTGGAAAAAGAATCTTTTCATAGTATTTTAATGTTTGATGTTCTGTTTTTATTGTGAAATAAAATATATATAACTTAATTCATTGTCAATCTATATGAATATTTATCTATGAATTGAATATATATTTATATCTCCCCCTTTCTGTGTTTATGTAGTGTCAACGATTAATTTGTACATAGGACATAATGATACAGTGTATATTTTTATATTATAAAGTGTTAGAATCTTGCTTGTATATGTGTGAATGTATTTTTCTTTTTTTTAAAAGACAATTCTTGCCTCTCTATTTTAATTGCATAGCAACTACCTCTTTTTTATGTATGAACAATAAAAGTAGTTTTCTAATGGTTCACAATTTGTAAATAATCATGAACTTTTTAACAGGTATTAGTATTAACATTAAATTCCTGTTATTACTGTTTATGAAATTGAATCAAATCATTTACATTGTTCAATGCATATCATATTTTAATGTCTTTATAGAGATGATCAAATTTACATTGGATCATTTAATCTGATCATATACATATATGTACTTATATGCTTGCGTTAAAGTATGTATACACAAACTCATGTATACATTCACTTATACGTATACCCTTCTCTGATTCAGTAGTCGGTCATTTAAAAAAAAATTAGTGTTGTAGTGATGCTCTGCTATTGTTAATCATAATAATAAGGATGATCATAGTATCTTTTTCAGAGTTGAGAAATCAAAATGATCTAATAAAATTGTATACATTATTTATTTTATACGTGTATTCAGCTTACTACCGCGTCTTCTTTTTTCTTCTTTTAAATTCTGTTATCCTATTTAAATGATTATGTGAATGTGTGTTTTTGAATATAAACCATGGGGTACCTACTTAAGAACACACACCAACTGCTGACTTGTAATGAATTTATCTAACTGTGCTGGTGAAATTTTTTCTTGTGAAATAGAAAAAAAAAACATATTCATAGTGAAATTGATAATCTTTCCCTGTTTTGGTTGTCTGTTTAACGTTGAACATCTTTGTTTATGTAATGGTATATATATATATACGTGTGCGTGTATACATTAAATGGCATACAAGCATAAAGGAACAACTGTGGTAGTGTACCATGTCAGCTTTACTCTCTTTTTAGATACCAGAAATGGTATTTCATTTTGTTTGTTTTCTTTTTAGCTTTTACTGTTCGTAATATTATTACTGTTTGTTTCTCTTGTCTACTTGAATTAGTAGACAAGCATTATGTATGCGTACATGTATTTGGAAATTTTTTTTCTTGTTTACAATAAATACAATGCTATTGAAAGAATTAATCTGAATTTTTATGTATTTTGTTCATGAGTGAATGTGAAAGGTTTTTTTTTCTCGTTATAAATTATTGTTTATGAAAGAATTTTGGCAAAGCTGAGTGTTGAATGATTTATTTATGAGAATTTCATTGTCTATTTAGAGAACATTATCAATACAGACTTATAACAAGTGATCATCAACAGTTTGTTTGTTTGTTGTTATAAATTACCCTCTTATCATCTGAATAGATATTTTGATCATTTTCCACTTTACTATTGATTGTTAGGTGTATAGCTGTGCACGATTTCTCCAATTGATAGATAAATTAGATCTTTCGATATGCCTAATCATTATTGTGTGTCAAGTTCCAATATTTCAACGTTTTTCCATTTGAACCTTTGTCCACTATGGTCTATACGCATTGATATAACGTAATGCTAAATAATAGCAAATTAGTGATGACACAGGCTAAAAGGACGGTATTTTATTCATCGTTTTCCATTATCCCCACCCTTGTTGTTACCTTAACGTGGTAGTCGAGCTTGCCTGTCGTGATGAACTAATTGGACTGTACTGCCCGGAACAGTTGTTCCTCAAGGTCCGATAACGAAGTCGTTTTACTATCTGTACATAATTGTGACTCAGTACGATGTTTCCCTCAGACGAGCTGCCTACCACCGATGCTGCACTCGCACAAAGGAAGGGTAGGGTTAGAAAATGTCAACCCTTAATTTGCACACCTCCCCTTATCCCACGGATATCTGTCTCTGACGGTAAGTTCTCAGCAGTACGAAGCTAACACAAAATGTCGTGTGCGACCGGCCTCAATCAGTTGTCGCTTGGGCACTGCAGCTATTAAGATCACCTCATACCTTTAACAACACTCAAAACCATTGTTTTCCACTATTATAGCAGTTTATTCTGCAGGTGATGTTAGGCTTTCTTACTTTCGTCATTACATCTTTTAGTGTGCATAAGATTGATTTAAATGATTTTAGGAAGGTAATTTGAGCGAAGGAATATCTTATCCTATTTGTTCTTCATCAGGGTTCTCCGCTAATTTACAGGTTTTACAGATGAATATAACATCGATGCAGATTAAATGGTGTTAAGTCAACTAAATATTATAATAACCAGTTAGTTGTTAATCGTTTGGACGATGAAAATGAATGTTCATGATCAGTTAACTGTTATAACCAGTTACATAAGACTAGTAATAGGGACTGAAATTGGATGTAAATATAAATATTTCTCATTATCTATGTACTTAATGAAAATTAATTTGTAGAGCTGGTGCAATGAATACCAGATATTAAACGGGTTACGTAACAATGGAGTAGCGAATTAAGATTATTGTATAACCCTTCCATTTCTGCTTCTAGCCAATTTCAACCTTACTACTCTAAATTTTTACCTATTGTCAAGTGATCTGAATCTTTTTTAATCTCTTCACACCTGTAGTGATCACATGATCCATTTTATTTGTTTCTGGACTTCATTTAATCATTACCTCACAACTTCCTATATTTTTAGGTTCCATTATCAAATGTTCTCACACCTGTTCATATAATTGATGATCTTTGCTATCATAGTTCTTTTTTTTCATCATCAATGTTGATTACTTCTGATTACATCAAATCTCATTGTTACACTTTGATACACATGAATGATTGTAAGTAGCTGACAAGTAACCACGAAATATAATGAATTCATATTATTCTGCTTCAATAGTTGTATTGGCTTTAATTTTAATTCAATTGCCGAACTTGAGAGATTGACCCTGAAAAAATTCTTTCGATTAATCAGAAGGCGAAAAATACGAATCAATGAATTCTAAGGCAAAATCAAACAATATATATATATTGGTTTCACATAATTTGTGAACTTTTCTATAGGTGCTTAACATTCAGAGTATAGGGTTTATTTATTTAAACCATAATTAAATGCTAATTTTAAAACATACCTATTCCTTACCCTACCAATATGGCACGAAAATCTCTTTTCATCTTGTAACTTATAAGGCTCATTCCTATTCATTTTCTCACAGATTTTTAGAAAACAAATCTGACGCCACTAATGTTTTTATCATTAAAATTAATCGTCATTCCGTCGATAGTCATTATCTTGGTTTAATATTTGAGTTATGGTATTGAAGTCCTGATCAATTCAGCATTATACTAAAACCTGACCGTAGGTGCATTTGTCAGATATAACTATTGGTTTCTGGATGTGTAAGTCAGGCTTTTTTTATATTTTGGTATCTACTGCCTGATTTGACATTAGCTAAAGGATTTTCGGATAGTTTCTCAAGTATTCATAGTTTGTTATATCCGAACGAGGATTACATTATGCGTAACTTCTGTGAACTGGTTATGGACTGTTATATATATATATGACTGTTACGTAACTAGATTATATATGTTCATATTCCTTTAATCATAGGCTTTGATTTGGTCTGTTGACTACTATTATACGATTTACCATTCTTAAGTTGGTCCCAATTCGTTTGTTTTAGTCTTTCACAACTACAGCCACTTTTTGGCTTGGTCTTATATAATTGTTATTTCCTATTTTCTGGTATAATTTGGTCTGGTTTGTTTGTATATAAAACATTTATGTCTGAAATACATGATTTTATACTGTGGAAGCTGAGATTGTGTCTTGGACTCAACATGAAGGGTTAGGCTCGAAGAACCAATGAGGACTGTAGGCTGTTCTAACCGGTCAACACGTGATTGGTTTGGCACTGTGCTAAGATTGTGTAAGTCGTGTTCTGGTTAGCGAATAAATCACGTGATATAATTAACAGGAGAAAAGATATAATATAGTTTACTTGACAGCTGTCCTGTCTTGGAATTTTCCATCAGCCTACACTCACGATTTCTTATGAATTCGGAACTGACATGAGCTAACCAACTGGGACTTATATTAGGAAAAAGAATATTCTATTTCTTAACTTTAATTGTCTTTTAGTATTACAAGATTCTTATCCGATATTATTCAGTAACTTTGTTTGAAAACAATTAGGATAAACTTAGAAGTTTCCATCAGTAAACATAAAACTTTGGTATTCAACCAGTTATAGAAAAGCAAGATTCTCCGATACAACACAGCATGCAACAATCCAATCACACTTGACGGAGAAGATTTGGAAGATGTTAAAACCTTTACATATCTGGGCAACATCATTGATGAAGACGGTGGATCTGATGCAGATGTGAAGGCGCAAATCGGTAAAGCAAGAGCAGTATATCTACGACTGAAGAACATCTAGAACTCAAAACAACTGTCTGTCAAACAACACCAAGGTCAGAATTTTCAATACAAATATCAATACAGTTCTACTGTATGAGTCGGAAACTTGGACAACTACGAAAGCCATCATCCAGAAAATGCAAGTGTTTATTAACAGTTGTCTATGCAAAATACTTCGGATTAGTTGACCGGACACTATCAGTAACAACCTACTGTGGGAAAGAACAAACCAGATCCCAGCGGAGGAAGAAATCAGGAAGAAGCGCTGGAAGTGGATAGGACACACATTGAGGAAAGCACCCAACTGCGTCACAAGACAAGTCCTCACATGGAATCCTCAAGGCTAAAGGAAAAGAGGAAGACCAAAGAATACATTATGCCAAGAAATTGAGACAGACATGAGAAGAATGAACAAAAATTGGATAGGATTGGAAAGGAAGGCCCAGGACAGAGTGGGTTGGAGAATGCTGGTCGGCCTATGCTCCATTGGGAGTAACAGGCGTAAGTAAGTAAGTAAGTAAGTAATTCAACCAGATATATCACATGTTCAGTACCAGTTTCACTCAATTCAGCCTAGTAGGTGATATTAAAATACATTTAAAAAGAAAATTATAACAGTATAATTCACAAATGAATCCTTAGGTTAGTAAGCAGATATATTTATGTTTAGTTCAGATTACGTGAATTTGTCCACGTCTATCCATAGTTTTTTTTTAAACAGAAAATTTCTTATTCTCCTTCTTCCTGTTTTGATGTAATCACTTGTTTCTAGCTTACATCATCTGTTTGTTTGATTGTGTTTTGTTCACATTCAGTCATGTACATATAGATGCTGTGTGAATGAAAATATACTATAACATGCAATGTGTGATTTTACCATTGAAGATTGATAATTTAATAATGAATATGACACGTTCACGATATTGATTCTAATTTTTATTGTATTTAGACAACGATAATACATTTCTATATTCATATAGTTGAGTATTCTTTAAATAGGGATGTGAATAAGTGACTGTACACACTAATTGTTGGAATCTAAGTTTCTGTAGAATACGCATTACGATCATTGTCGACGAACTAATTCTACATATTGGGACTGATTGATTGAATTTGACTTTTTATTATTTTGAATTGGTTAAAACTAAAAAGGCTTAATCTTAGATTGCAGCTATCATTCACTAGTGCAAGACGACAACTCCCTTGAAAATAGAACTAAGAATCTATTGAGTTAATTCTTATTAACTGAAGTTATCAATAAGGATTATTGGATTCAGGCAGTAACGTGATCACTGTGAGACTTGACAGCTTCGGCTTCACTTCTAGGATACACATCGTAAAAGAGACTCAAGGCTAAAAAAACGGTTGTTCAGTTCTCCTTATTTTTCAGTAATTCGTCAGCTAATACTATACTGATTAGTTTCAGGTTAGATTATAAAATGTGACCATAAAGTTGAGTGCCTTGATAACAATGTGAATATCACTGGATGTTAGATAATTGAAAATATGTTACCACTGTAATTCCTAAATAGGACCATACTGATTATTGTATAATGAATGAGTTATTACTCGAACAATATGTTTGTTGCAACATTCCTGATTACAACACAGTATGATTTGAAATAGGTTACTGGAAAAATCTCTTCCTTCATATCGATTTACATTATTATAGAATTTTTCCCAAATGCCCTAGTACGGCCGAGAGTGGGCAGAGTCAGCTGTCCCTCTCGAAATGCTCTCATATGGTTACGTGCATACAACCACTGCCAGGGAAGTCCTACTCATTGCCTTCTCGTGGCGAGGGTGTTGTTTACGAAATTGAGAGGACGAAGAGCGAATGTCCAGCGCTTTAACCGGGTTGGTGGACATGGAGTGTCCATCTAGGGGAGTTGAAAAACCTTGATTCCAAACCAATGCTTCACATGGGCTTCAAGATTCTGAAGGAATAAATGACATATGAACCAACTGTTGGTCACCGGCTACCATGGGACTGCATCTCCACTGCCTTGTGGATCAGACCTCTAAGTCAGAGGCTCCGGGTGTGGCCCTTTATGAACACCACCTGTTTCGGTTCGGGCACCTGGGCAATATCCTAGCCCTCACACAAATTGAATGATTTAATGCCTCATTGTACCAATGTTTATGTGTTTAAATAAATAAATTATGGAATTCTCCAGAAATATATATACAATCAAAATGCTTTTACGTATTTGAGAAGCCGTGACCAGTGGAGCTAATCCGTGTCGGGTAGAAACAGGCGTCTACCTCAGTACAATGGGAGATGGTCGCGCAACTTCATGGATTAGTTGAGGTTAGAGATTAACGCCACTGGATGCCGGCTCAGTGGTCCAGTATGTTAAGCATTCGCACGCGAGACTGAAGGCCCTGGGTTCGAATCCTGCGAGCAGGGTCGTGGATGCGCACTGCTGAGGAGTCCCACAATAGGTCGTAAAGGCCGTCCAATGCTTCCAGGTTTTCAATGGTGGTCTAACATCAATCGGTTCATGATCTCAATCAATAAAATAAAGAGATAAACTAACAAGTAATACATTTGAAAAGAAACTTTACGTTTATTAATAAAGAGTATACTTATATCAATGTCATAGATTTAAAGCTGCTACTGTTCCCACAATTCATACATGAAGGTTGTACATTGTATATCATTCGTGTAACTCAATTGTTTATTTGTATGTTAAATGAAACAGATCTATGACTATTGTAATTATAATTGATATTCATTAAATAAAAAAAGAAACACAAATATTTTCCAATCATTTTCATAGAACAAAATGTCAATATTTATAATCTTGTTATAATGCTCAGTTTTACTTCATCTAATGTTATAACGGTAGGGTTTACATGTATGAGACGTTAATTTACCTTAGACGAATATCTACACTAGATTCTCACCCAGTGTCTATTCTACAGGACTTCAACACAACTCGAATCAAGAGCACATTATTAGCCTGACTAGAACGTAAATATGTTTCCACACCAAAACCTGACACAATTCAGCAACAATGAACAATCAATAATTATAATAATAAGGATAGGGAAATATAACTCATCTGACACACTTGTCAGACTATCTACATGTCTGACTAAGCAGAACACCAATCATTCTCGCCCACACATCAAATCTTCAATGTACTGATTGTTTTTTTATGTAATATCTTCAGTTAATTTTATGCTTTTAGAAATGGGTTATGTATGAAAACTGATGAAATAAGAAATTCATTTTTAGATTTGAATGAATTTCAGTCGCCTGATTTTTTTTTTATAGGTGGTTTAATATAGTTTTACAAACGAAAATATAACAGGAACAATAATGGGGCCGGATTCGCATGCATATAGCATACAATTCCCTTTGAACCTATCAGTTCCCCATCACTCTTCGGCAGATCAGGCAACCTGAAAGTTACGAGAACATCATGAGGGCATACAACAGGCTAGCTACCTCAAATGAATGAAGGTCATGATAGATATTACATTTATGTTTAAGACAGCATTTTATAATAACCTATCCTAAATCGATTGTACAATGTAAGTAAAATTGTGAATTTATTTGAGGTTATATTGTAGTATCGGGTACCATGTCAAGCCAGCATAACTTATTCTAGCTTCCGGACAGATCAATCTATTCATTCTACTTGATTCACATTTTGACCTTGTTAATTATTCTCTTATCAACCTTGACTATTTTTATGGAAGCTTATGTGTGTGCATTTCTTATCTTATTCATCACATGTTTGTAGCGTATTTTTGAGTGACTATAGATATCGATTCACTCTTGGTTAAATTGAGTTGTCTTATATGCTTTCTCCAATCCGTTTCTCTTTGCTACATCTCTCTGATTGTATTTTCTAATCAGCGATTGTACAAAATATACGTATTCAAAACTCCATTCTCGTATGTAACTTATTTTATTTCCGTAATTCATTAATGCGAGTTAAGTTGATAATTATATGCGAGGATTGGCGATATGTATATTTCGATAGCAATCAACATGTGAGCAAATTGAAGTCGGATAATGGGCCACAAAAATAAACTATAATTAGTACAAGTCATAACTCAAAAGCAACTATCATCTACATTGGATTATTTCATCAGAAAACCGGTGGTCTGTTTACATTTTCCAGGCCACCTACGTATCCATTAAGTTATTCATATTGTGGGGCCGATAAAGTCAAATAAACTGCAAGGTTCATTTATCGTAACATGCGGTAAATGGTTTAAGAATTTTACAACATGTAAACTAGAATCAGTAAACTTTAAGAAAAAGGATGTCCGGTATACTGAAATACCAACAATGAATAACACGGAAAACGGATAACATTATGATAGAGTAGGAAAAAAACAGGTTAAGAAACGAATCAAAAAAATGAATGACTAGTGTACCTTAAAAATATTTAGTTCAATTTAGAAACAACTAGCTCATATTTTATTTAGTTAAAGGAGTAACAGAATCAGAAACTACAAGTGAATCATCATTGGTTTCTGTCTAAAAGTCAAGTCACGCCCTTGAACATTCCACATATTTTACTGAAAGATTTTTGATTGATTGATAGTTGAGATAACGAAATAACCTTAGACTACTGCTAAAAACCTGGAAGCGCTGGACGGCCGTTTCGTCCTAGTATGAGACTTCTCAGTAGTGCTCATCCACATGCTCGCAAACTCGTGTCTAACCTAGGATCTTCGGTACAACGCACGGATGCCTAACTTCTAGTCCACATCCAATGGGATCAATATGTAACTTCTATCAATCCACGATATTTTTCATCTCTCATATATTGCCTGGCTCTCACTTGATGCGGATTAAACTCCACTGGTCACAGCTTCTCACTGGAAATCCAGAAGACATCTTTAAACTAGCCACTATTGAGCACATGAGTAATATATGCATAAGTAATTTATGGAGACTGTAGTATTTACGCAGTTTAAGTCACAAACTGATCTTGGCTAGACCACAATAAGAACCTAATATATGCCATTATAGAAAGTCTGTTGTGTTTCATGGCTCCATGTAATGAACGGACTTGCTTTCTTATTCGTTCACATTGTCTCAAGAATGGCAAGTGGTGTATAATATGTAAGTAACAAGCCTTGTTTAAGTCAGTAAATCAAGTACTCTAACATATCAACAAGAATTGAATTATCGTGAATATGTCCGAATACACAGTTCATAATATCAAAAATACTTCGATACATCTACTTGAAGAGAATTCTCCTTTTTGCACAACATACAATAATGGTAATAATATGAATCAAACCAATAATCGTTTAGGTAATTAAAAATTCTTCCAGAATTCTAACCTTAAAAGATAGGGTTCTTGACCTAAACACTGTAGTGACTTAGCTTCGTCAATCAATCACCTTGGTAACCATTGTTATATAAATCCCAACGGTGTTTCAAATCAGAAGGCATAACGCAGATAAAAAAACTACAAGCACATCAAGAGAGTCTGAAGTAGAGAGACGAATGTTTGTATACGATTAAATACGGAGGCAAATCTATAGTCGCATACTGGCAAAGCAAAGGCTAATAATAGCATTCGAGTATATATATATATATATATATATATATATATATATATATATATATATATATATGGGAAGAGAATGCTTCATTGAGTGATATTTAAACTATCAACATTTAAGCAAGAGAAATATATGCGTTTATACAAAGAACATAATGATCATAACAGTACAATGAAATAGACGAATGGTTACTATTCGAATAACATTATCTGTTATTAAATGGACTTTAACCATAATCAAAATTGATTGTAAAATAGAGAAGAAGAAGAATGTATTTGTAAAATCTCAACGAATGAATTTTGAAGTAAATCCAACGTTTCGTCTGACAATCTGGTTCAAACTTTATCAAGGAAATATTATATTCTCTAAGATTTTATAAATATATTCTACCTCTTTAATGTCTCATATTAACTCAGCGCCAAATACTGTGAAACTATTCTATCAACTTCAAACGAAAGTTCTTATTTATGATTGTAAAATAGTTGCTATTAACAGTTAATAGTTAGATTAATATGCAGTAAACGTTTAGTTTAGAAAACACATTGTATATACATAATAATGTACATATTCAAGAAAAAAATAATTCCCATAAACATTACATGTACACATTGGCATAGTATTAATAGTATCCATTTGTAATCATTGATTATCGATTATTGTTTAAACAGTTTACAAAATGTAAAGTTTTACACATTATGTTATATTGAATAATCAATATTGAATCTGTAACAAAAATGTTTGACAAAAAAAGAAGCAACTAATTTATTTTATCCGAATGAGGGGTGGATTAAAGCTAGACCATTATTATACAAGGAAAAAAAAACAACAACCTGGAAACATTATACGTCCATTTCGTTTTAGTATGATAGACTGAAGGTTTTGGGTTCAAGTCCCAGGTGTAGAATGCACACTACTGAGGAGTTTCATAAATTGATCAATAATTCTAGAAAATAAAATAAAACATATGGTGTTGTTCGAGTGATTCAGAAAATTTCTCGCAAAAGACGTGCAAGGGTCAGGAAACACTAAGAAGCGTTTCATCCAATCAGCGTTCACTTGAAGCTTTAACCAAAAATATCAAGGGGACGGAACGTCACATGCAGAGGTTTTGATTGACTGATTGCTACACTGCTACTATGTTTAGTAGCATTCCAGAATCTTCTATCAATCCAAGGACATTTAAAATATTATAAAAACCCTGTATTTTCTGTATTGAAATGAACCTTGGAGTAAAGTACTTCTCGCATACTTTGTCTTCTCTCTAGTTGTTCAGGTCGCTGTATAGTTCTAGCTTGGTGGTTACAGAATAGCTTAGGAAACGAATATAGCGTTCAATCTGTCAGACTTATCAGGTGTGAAATAACATAGTCTAATAAATGTATCCTATTCAATGTTTGATGCATATGTTCAAGTACATGGAAAGTATTGTTCATAATTAAAATCTTGTGAAAAATGATTAATTGAAACTAACTAAACAAACAGAATTCAATAGTGTAGTTGTTAAGACTGTTTTAATTTAAAATGATTAACTAATAGAATGTGAACAATTTGTAGGTATCTGGATGATTGGGATTTAACTAAAAATATGGGTGAGAATATAATTTATGGATGACTCAATCAGATTTATGATAATGGGTCTTAGATTTTGGCGTGAAATTCATTCACTCATTTGGCTAAATAGAGTCTTGGTATTATAGCTGATGTCAGTTCGTGATGAAAACTCTAAATTTAATTCCTAACCGTAATCATCAACTGTAAATCATAATCCTTATTCTTCAAACTGCTTTATAACCCTTATTTAGTCCTAGTAAGTAGGTAGACACTTTCAAGGTCAGTTTAGCGTCGCTCATATATATATACAGCTTGGTAATAAATTCGTGTTTTCAATGTTTAAGTGGGAAATATATATTAAGTAGTTAAATTATCCGTCATTTTGTTTCATATATTCTGTAATGATAAATGGCGACTTTATTAAATATTCACAGTTGATTAGGATCATAGAATAGATATCTTTTATGCTAGATGTCTTTGAAAGCATTGTTTCATTTTCTCTGATTCATGACAACACTTTGTTCATTCTATGAACAACTGTGATACGTATCAGTTCATTAACATATCCTTAGGCATAGTCGGTGTACGAAATGATACAGTTTTCTAGAATATGGAAGCTGTTTAGTTATAAAAATGGTTTATAACGTGAACTATCATTAGCTAGTCAACCATAGGTAATCATGAAAAAATGAATAACGTTTTCCTTTTAAAAAGAAACTCTCCAATGGTGTTCACTCACAAAACTGCCGTAATTTATATCGAGGACCTTCAGATCTTGTAACAAACCTATGATGTTTAGGTCATGGATTTGACATTCTTATGTTTATTCCTTTAACGACAATATGCTCTCAACATTCAATGATACTAATTAATACTTGGCTGTTACTGATATGATTATTCATTTTCCACAGATCAAATTTATGAATGTTGTAGTAATGTTAATGCATAAAAATGCATTACTGAGCTGTTAGTAGAATTTCCGTTTTGGGTATTTCAAGAATCCAAACAAAAATTCAATCATTACGTATTGTTGACATTCTGTAAACTATGTTTTCTCAATTTATATTCTACTTAATTGAACGTGAAAGGTTTCTCTAAAAATCATCATTGTTATAATCTAATTGCTCAATAATAAATTCACATGGTGTTGTTTACTTGTATCTTCCCATTGTTATTTAGGACTACGATTGATCAGTCTCTTGTTGTCATATGTGTATTCTGTCCCAAATAGGACGAAACACACGTCCTGAATTCGATTTCTAGCCCCTATCCATCTTTGCTTATAACTGCTTAATGGTTTTTATAAGTTTGAATTTAACGGTCAGTTGCTTAATTTCGAAACAACAGTATAGCCAATAGTAATCATTCACTTGGCGTTGTTTGCTTGTATCTTCCCATTGTTGTTTAGAACAGCAATTGTTCAGTCTCTTGTTAGCATATGTACATTCTGTGAGGATTGCGTTGCTATTGCCTCAAGTCACAAACTTTATAAGCAAAGATTGATAGTGTCTAGCAGTGGACTCCAGGATTCGCTTCTCGTCCTATTTGGGGTTCGTCAGCCGGATGTACCTGCATCTCAGTGTTGATGTTTACTCTGAGACTTGAACCCAGCACCATTCACTTGAAACGCCATCGCGTTATCTACTTAGCTACTGAGTCCTGATAGTAATCATTAATCGCTTCTTAGTGTCTGATCGATCAGTTGTATATATATATAACAATTCTAATTCCGTTCCCTCCCAGTAAATGAAAGAGTATACCCTAGTTTTGCTAACTCATTGTTAACTCATTAGTATTCATAAACAAATTGTTTAAGTATAAATAAAATGAAATTCTATTCAATTTAATAATGAATGCATCACCGATATCTTAAAAGTAACTAAAGTTTTATATTATTCTGAACTCAAATTTCGTCAGTTAAAGATATTTATTTTGTTTACTTAAATAAAAGATATCATTATATCATTGTTTATACCTTAATGCAATCCAGTCATTAATATCAGTTTCAACCGCAAATGTTTTCCATTATTTCAATATTTCTAGACTATTCTATACCTGATTTTATACTTGATAATGAACTGTTGAAATGTCAGGATTAACACAATTATCTACCAGTGGTATTAATTAGTGGTCTTCTAAAATGTCAAATAAACTGAAGTTAAAAATTTAAATTACTGTTTACCAACTCAGTTATCTAGAGATTAAGGGCTCTCTATGATATATGAAAGTTCTGATTTTAATCCCTGTTGGGGTCGTGAATGAATAGAAATAAGTGCTTAAATGGCGGTTGGAGGTAGTCGACAGGAGACCCTGGACCCAGGTTTCGTACTACTTGGCACTCAGCAAGCTGTACCTGAGTCTTGAGGGAACTGGTGCTCTCTGATGGGTTCGATCCCTTGTCACCCAGCTTCACAGTCAGTCTGCGACATAAACTCTGAACAGATTATTGAAATGCCTTAGATTTTTCACATTCACTGGCAATATTTTCTATAACGTTCCAAGATTCGACTAATTAGGTGAAACTCATTGAAACAAGCTGACATTGAACAGTCTTTTCTTATAGTTCTTTCAGAATATTTATAAAGTATGTCTTACGTAATGTATACGTTTAAGTTATTACATTGATTACATTGATAATAATAATAATAATAATAATAATAATAATAATAAACAACTTTCATTATAATTGACCTTTGAATGAATTTAATCTTTTCATATGAATAGAATAATAATAATAGCAGTATTAAAAATGAATCAAATTGATCATAATATTCATATAAAGATTAATTATGTTATTACTTAACTTAGTTACGTAATAATCCTTAATAAATAGCAGAAAATGTTATGTAATGTAACTATATTGAGATCATAATACGATTAAATATGTCGATATGTACAATTGATTGAAATAGGTACATGAATGGAGTGAATGATTCAATTAACTTCAGAAGGTTTTTAATTAAAATATTCATATAAATGATCTGTATCAATGTTTTATATATGAAGCTTTGCAAAACAATTCTTTGACAAAAATGTACTCGTAAAATCATGAGTCAATTGAAGCTGGAGCACTATGGAAAACCTGGAAGCACTGGACGACTGTTTTGTCTTAGTATGGGACTCCTCAGCAGTGCGCATCCACGTTCCCGCACCCCGCAAGATTCGAATTTAGGACCTAACAGTCTCGCGCCAGGCGATTAACCAACTAGACCACTGAGCCGGCATCCAATGGTGTTAATGTCTAACCTCAACCAATCCACGGGATTGCGCGACCATCTTCCATTGTACTGAGGTAGACACTTGTTTCTACCCGACACGAATTAGCTCCACTGGTCACGGCTTCTCACTAGAACTCCGAGAATTTTCTCACGAAGCTAGTCACTAGTGAGCACATGGTAATTATCATGGTGGTCTAGCTTCAATTGACTCATGATTTCAATCAAAAACTTAACAATCTCCACACCCCCTAAACTGATAATTTGATTAAACAGAATGAAAAAATGGTTTGTTAGACTACTTAAATCAAACCCATATCCTTATGAACCAATGAAATTATATATAGATATATAGGAGGAAAATGAAGATAAGAGGAAAGAAAACATAAAGCAATCGAAAAAACAATAGGAATGAAAGAACCATGGAGTTTATATCCAACAACTCAAGAATGCATTTGCTATATCGTTTTCACATCTTAAAGTGTGTGGTTTGGCACAATATAGTTAATTAGCGTACTACCGGAGGCTTTGTTCACTACACTAACACAATCCCATTGTAGCCAATGATCAAGAATAGCGTCATCCACCGTTTTTTTAGAATCCCTGGAGTTCATGTGAATCGTTTATTTTTAATCAGGGTTTTTTCAACACTAGTGAATGGTTTTTAAGGCTGTGCTTTTATGTCTATATATATATATATATATATATATATATATATATATATATATATATATATATATATATATATATATATATACTACAGTGTATAATAAAACTATCTGTTCTTCTTCTCTCAGAAGTCGTTGGAAAATAATATTGAGTTTCTGAACATTTTAATGTTTTCTATGTTTAATAGTAGGTTAGTTGAGGGGTATTTTTTGGAGATTATTTCAGTTTGTACATAGTATTCATCACATACTGATATTCATTGCGGTAACTTTGAAGACCAAGAAGTACTCGATAGCCATTTCGTTCTATTATGGGACTTAGCATTGAACGCTCACAACACCATCAATATTTAAATAAATTATTTACTGTTTTTGTAGAGAACATTCAACCATTAAGGCCACTGTGTTGGTTCTCAATGGTATATATTTCCAATTTTAACTCCTGATATACCATGGTGATTATCGAATGACGATTAAACTTTTAATACATATAATATTATGAAAGTATAATTCAGTTGTTCATGATGAAAGTCAGTAGAAACACAGAACCAAGAATCATATTAGTATGAATGTGTGTAGATTAAACGAACATGGTATTTTGTGTATTAATTTACAAATAGTAATGATACACGTTTAAAATTAAACTTAACTTTTTACTGATAGCCTTATGTATTAATCAACACAAATGTCCAATTAAATTCTTAGCAGAAATTTGTTATAAAAATAGACGATTAAAACATATCCGACAGATCCAGTACCAGTACCTGAATAATCCAAATGCTGATGGATGTATATGTAGTCGGCAATCCTTAGTGGCCAAGAGCTTGGAAACGAATTAGTGTTGAAGGTCTTGTGAGACGAATAACTTGGTTTTTAAGTTAAATGAACAATTGATTAAGACTAATTACAAATAAACTTTGTGTAACTGATTACTTTTGTAGTGCTATTTATTTGATTTTTAAACCTAATCGCTGGGATTACAAATTCATATAGCAAGAACATGAACGGTATTTCCGGATTCTACATTCCGTGAATACTTCAGTTTGCAATTCATCAATATTTTCGAAAGAGACTCATTGCTTATTGATGAACCATAATAATAAAAGGTTCATAGTTCGGTACACATTAAATACAGTGTAATTGGATGCTTTATAACTGTATCTTTGGCAACATAAATATTACCAAAGGCAAAAGATGATGGTCGCGTAATACCGAGAATCAAATAAACTGTTAACTAGTAAATATCACTTCAGAGGCTTAATGAATAAGCAGTTAAGACACAGATTGATGGGATTAGGTTAGTTTTCTGGTATAGTTTTGAACACGTGCTGATAAAGAGTATCATACTAAGGTAAAACAGCTGTCTAGTACTTTTTAGTCTCCAATTTCTGCCTCACTAAGGTTACACCGTTTTGCAGATTACTCATCTCTGTTATACTTCTATTGTATAGACAGCAATTATTTTTTCTTGATCATTTTCCAGTGAAGTGATTGAATTAGAATATTTTTCTCAAAATGTTTCTACGTTGAAATCATATTTTAAAAAATATCAATAACTTTCCATATTGGTTATGTAACATAATACTTCATATTACTTATTATCCCATCAATACACATAATCTTGGTCTTACATGAAGTCAATCATGATTCGAGTAGCTTAGTATTATTTTCTTTGATTGTATTATTACATGACAAAGATTCAAAGCCTATAAATAGAAGTCCGTTTCCTGTATCCTCTGCTTAAGAATACTTTTGATCATCTAATACTAATATTATCTAAGTGGATGCGCACTGCTGAGGAGTCCTATACTAGGATGAAACGGCTGTACAGTGTTTCCAGATTTTCCATAGTGGTCTAGCTTCAATTGACTCATGATTTCAATCAGTAAAATCTCCACAAAATGCCTTCTGTTGAGTATAATTACCATTTTAATTTTACTAACTGAAATTACTTACTTACTTACGCTTGTAACTCCTCATAGTGGAGAATAGACTGTTCACCAGCATTCTCTATCTAACTCCATCCTGGACAATCCTTTCCAGATGATATTCATCCTTTTTGTGACTGCTACCAATTCTCGACCTTCGGTTTTTCCATTTTCTATTTCCCTTCAGGATTCCAGGTTAGGGCTTCCATCCTAATGCTGTCTAATATTAACTAATTGAATATGATATTTAATTTAATGTATTTCAAATTTATTTTTAAGATAAAAGTCATCATTAAATATCCTTTGTTAACTCTTAATACTTTGATAGAATAACTAGGCGTGGCAGAATAAACCATAGTCATAATAATAATAGCAATAATAATAATAGTATTCTTTTAATGATTGGTGATTATAAAAACAAAAACTGTATCTTCATAATTAACATTGAACTGATTGAAAGGAAGTTTCATCTCAGGACAATCTCTAATAGCATAACATTGAAATGATAATAAACAACCATTCATTTCATTTATAAGAAGATAAATAAATAAATAAATAAATAAATAAATAGATAAACTATTTACGTGAGAAAGTGAATAAAATTATCACTAATTTGAATAATATTGATTTCTTTTTTTTTTCTTTTTGGTTGTTGTAGTTGTTCTGGTCAATAAATTAAGAACAAAATTAATAAACAATAAAACTTGTCTAACTTCAACTAATCCACAAGCTGCGCCACCGTACACCATTGTCTTCAGTGAGTTGATATCTCACAACAGACCTAGTTGAACTCGACTGGTAACTCCACGAAATGCCTCCTGAAGTCAGTCATTAGTGAGCAGATGATTATTATTAGAAGGGGTTTTGTGGAGATTTTTAGAAATTTCACTAGTTGGATACCGATTCAGTGGTGTAGTTGGTTGAGCACATGGTGCGAGACCAATAGATCCTGGGTTGGAATCTTGAGAGGCAGGATCATGGATGCGCATTATTTAGGAGTTCCACAATAGGACGAAACGGCTGTTCAGTGTTTGTGGGTTTTCCATAGTGGTATAGCTTCAATTGACTCATGAATTTAACTAAAAAGTGAAAAAAACTAGTTTAAATGGTTGAGATTGTGAGTCAATAGAAGCTAGACCACCATGGAAAACCTGGAAGCATTGGACGGCCGTTTTGTCCTATTGTGGGATTCCTCAGCAGTCTAGCTTCAATTGACTCATGATTTCAACCATTGAAATTACTACAATATCCACAAAACCCCTCCTGATATGGAAAAATTTGTTGTGAAAAATTCGAACACTTAACCAAAAGACAGTTTAAAAGTTTAAGCAAGTTGTCAACAAATCAAAATGCGTTGGGAAAAAATTTATTAATCAACTTTGATGATTATCATCAATTAGGGTTATCCTTTAAAATGCAATCGGGATTCATAAGTTAAATGCCTAGAATTGTAACTAATTATTATTAGTATACTGACATGGTAATCTTTTGCTTTAAAAATGAGATGAACAGGTTGAAATATACTTTCAAATATTGACGATACCAGAGATAAATGAAACGATGTTCATCAATAATTCTTAGAAATATCATTAGTCAGTTACTATAGTGTTGAACATGGTTCTTATTTTTATTTGTTTATTTATTTATTTTAACATATAGGTATTGGTACAAGGAGGCACCAAATACATATGTGCCATACAAATCTCATTAGATTTGTGTGAGGGTTGTGATACTGCCCGTGCGCCCAAACCAAAGCAGGTGGTTTTCTTAGGAGGCCATACTCGAAGCCTTCGACCTGAGGGTCTGATCCACAAGGCAGTGGAGCATCATAAGGAGATGCAGTCCCATGGTAGCCGGTAACCAACGATTGATTCATACGCCATTTGTTCCTCTAGGATACTGTTACCCATGTGCACCATTAGTTTGGAATCAGGGTTTTCCAACTCCCTAGATGGACTCTCTATATCCACCAACTCGGTTAAAGCGCCGGACATTCGCTTTTCATCCTCTCAATTTCATAAACAACAGTAATGCCGAGAGAAGGCAGTGAGTAGGACTTCCCTGACAGAGGCTATATACGCGTGGTCATGTGAGAGCATTCGGAGAGGGTGAGCGGACTCTCTCCACTCTCGGCCGTATTAGGGCATTTGGGAGCGATTCTTATTTTCAGAGTGAGATTTAAAATTTGAAGGAAATTTTATGAGATTCAGCTACTGAATTATTTGGATAAGAATTTTTAGTTTCCTGTAGTTAATATTAAGGAATCCGATTGGTCAGTTTGTGTTGTCACACATATATCATAAGTGGAATACCTCAGTATAGAAATGTAATATGTTAGGTTTTCAGTTAGCAGTTGGATCCATGATGCTCAATTCGTCCAGAAATAGAATAGAACGCGTGACTTGAATTCTACTTGTAGTTGAATACCGAATATACTAGTATCTAACTATCTATTTACATTTAATGTCCATTGTTCAAAATTTGGTAACTGGATAGTCACTACACTGTTATCATGTATGAATTACTAAACTTTTCAATATGTTTATAGAGATGATGAAAATGTATCAGGTAAAGAAATATACTCAATCGTTTCTTCTATCCTCTCTCTCTCTTTCTAACTGATCGATTTATTTCTATTCCAATACCCATTCTCATGACGCAACATTCTTAGATTTTATCCCATTTATGTTATATAGCTGATTTTCCTAATCATTCATTGTTTGTTACGTAATTGTTTTTTTTCTCATGACGACTTCCTTTTTATTAACATCTAAATTTGTAACAGATCTATTTTCAGTTTTATATCAGAAATAACATTTTAGGTACTTTTGTTTATTGACTTTTCTCCTTTGTTATTTTTATTAACATCATTGAATGCTGGCTAAGTGGTCTAGTTGGTTAAGCGCTTGGCGCGAGGCTGATAGGTCCTGGGTTCGAATCTCGCGGGGTGCGGGATCGTGGATGCACGCTGCTGAGCGGCCCCATACTAGGACGAAACGGCCGTCCAGTGCTTCCAGGTTTTCCATGGTGATCTAGCTTCAATTGACTCATGATTTCAATCTAAAATCTCCACGAATCCCTTCTGATTATTTTTATTCTATCAATTATTGTTGTTACTAACCAATGTGTTATGGATTATTATTGTAGAAAAACATGTATAGTTTTGTGAATGAACTTAGTTGTGTTTTTTTTTCAAAAGTAATTTCATTAATGACATTTCCTTGATACAGGAAATCGTGTTGAAGTCTATTAAAGTCTTTCAAGATGATTAATAAATAAACAAACTTTAGTCTTTTGAGATTTTCTAAAACCACAATTCTTAAATATTTCAAACCATGTTGATCTGTTAAAAAAAAAGAGTGATAAATCTTTATTGATCATGGTAACATCAACCTCAGTTTGGTACGTTATTCTTTGTTACAAACTATCTTTGTATATTGATCGCATCATTTGTGATTGTATTTCTAACTGACAACTATCAGCTCATGCTTTTCTCGACTGCTGCTACTACTTTAAGATGGTGGTTGAGCTTACATATCGTGATGAACCAATCGAGATATAATGGCTGGAACAATCGTCCCTCAAGGTCCTACAATGCCAGACAGGATGATTGGAGAGTGGTTAGATTAAAAGCAGGAAACTCAAGGTCCGAGGGCGAAGTTGTATTGCTGACTGTACAGAGGTGTGACGGCATTAAGGTGTTTCCCTCAGTCAACCAGCATAACAGTGATGCAGTATTCGCACAAAGGAAGTATGGGGTCAGAAAAGGTCGACCTTGAAAGTGCACACCTCACCTCGTTTTACGGATGTCCGTTTCTGACGCTAAGGTCTCAACAGGTACTGAGCTAACGCACACATTACCCTGTAATGTCGGTTGTTATGTTAAGCCCACACAGCATATTCTAGCTTCCAGACACATCAATTTGTCCGTTCTTCTCAAGCTACGTTTTGACCTTGTTAATTATTTGCTTACCAACTTTGTTTTTATGTAAGCGTTTGTGTGTGCCTTTCTTATATTACTCATCACATGTCTGTCACTTATTTTTGTTTGACCATAAATATCCATTTGGGCTTGTCTAAATTGAGTTGGTTCACATGCCTTTTCCACCGTGCGTCATTTTGCTTGGCTGTCTTCTTTCCATTTCTTTGATCAAGTTATGATAATGCGCAACTAAATTTCAAAGCCTTACACCTGATATAGCTGGACTTCATTGATCACTGGACGATGTACTGGAAACAAACGAAAGCTATTACTCATCCATTCGTAATATCTAGTAGAGCTTCATCAGTTGTTTTTTTTTATTTGGCTTTGGCAACACATATATATGACTTTTTTGGTTTATAAATATATTAGAGAATAGATAAATGACTGTAAATATATAATTTGTGTGGTTACTTTTAAAAAGTGTATTGATGATTGAATATATTGTAAATATTTTGCATTTTTGTTATTATCAGAAGGGTTTTGTGGATGATATAGTAATTTCAAAGGTTGAAATCATGAGTCAATGGAAGATAGATCACCATAGAAAATCTGGAAGCAATGAGCCGCCGTTTCGTTCTAGTATGGGACTCATCAGCACTACGCATCGACAATCTCGTCTCGCCAGATCCCAACACAGGATCTATCGGTCTCGTGCACGAACGTTTAACTTCTAAACCACTGAGCCGACCGGCATCCAATGTTGATAATGTATAACTTCAACCAATCCACGAAATTGAGCGACAACACATCCACCATTGTCTTCAGTGAGTTACTATTTCACAATAGATCCGGTTGAACTGCACTGGTCACTACTTCTCATTAGAATACCAGGAAATACCTCATGAATCCAGTCACCAGTAAGCATGTGTTGATTAGTATCAGAAGGGTTTTGTGGATATTATAGTAATTTCAGTAGTTGAGATCATGAGTCAAATGAAGCTAGACTACCATGGAAAACCTGGGAGCACTGGACGGCCGTTTCGTCCGACCAATAGGTCCTGGGTTCGGATCTCGCGGGGCGGGATCGTGGATGCGTACTGCTGAGGATTCCCATAGTAGGATTAAATGGCCGTCCAGTGCTTCCAGGTTTTCCATGGTGGTCTAGCTTCAATCGACTCATGATCTCAACCATTGAAACTTTTGTTATTCATCATGACTAAAGTAAACTGCTGTAAGGAATAGCTGGATTTCTAAGCACATCCTTACTTAGCGAAAATGGATCTTTTCTAGTAGTGGAATCCAGGATGCGCGTTTCGTCCTAATTGGGACTCGTCAGCTTGATGTACTTGCATATAAGATTTGATGTTCACTCTGGGACTGGAATCCACTACCTTTCGCTTCAAACACCATCGCGTTATCCTCTTACCTACTGAATCCTGATAGCCACTCACTTGTGCAATAGGGTGAATTTCGAATTCATTTGGTCCCGGTGTAAACATCAACTCTGAGATACAGGTAAATACAACCGAAGAGCCCTAAATAGGACGAAACGCAAGCCCTGAATTCCACTGCTAGCCACTATCTATCTTTGCTTATAACGCTCATGACTTACAGTAATATCGATACAATCCTCACAGAATATCAATCAGAGGCTGATCATTTATAATGTAGCCACAATAACATAAATCCTAGTTAAATGTTTATTGTCATTGATTATTTATATAAACGTTATTTATAACACAATGAGTAGATATATGTTTATAATTTATATTATGATTGATATCTAATAGTAAACTAGTATAAACTAAACAATTTATGATGTTAGTTATTAATGAAACTTGGCTTAAATTATACTTAAGTTAATTAAATGAATATCATTGACTTTATTTTAAATATGAAAGATATCAATTAACGAAAGTGTAGGTAAGTATAGATATTTGTAAACAAGGTTGAGTTTGTAGTGGTATCGATGACTGTCATTCAATTTATTTAAATAAACAAAACCTTGTTTATTTACTTACTTACTCCTGTTACACATCGCATAGGTCACATAGGCACTCTCTATCCAAATTTGTCCTGATAGATTCTTTCCAGTTGTTTCCAGTTGCCAGTCATCTTTTTCATATCTGCTTCCATTTCCCAACGTAGTGTGTTCTTCGTACTTCCTCTTTTCCGCTTCCTTTCAGGATTACAAGTTAGGGCGAAAAAAACTTTGGACAGATCATTTGATAATTTAGAAATGAATAAAATAAGATAAATAATTCTCTTAATGGACATTTTCTTTTAAATCTCTTCCTAATTCCTATAAATTCCGTTAAATTGGCCATGAACCGGACATTTTATGTAGCACAACGTGTCATTATTGAAAAGACAAGGTCTATTCAGTTGGTATTGTTTACTTGAATCTTCCCATTAATGTTTAGCACTTCAGTTGATCAGTCTCTTATTGTCATATGAGCACATTGTGCGGATTGCTGTGATAGTGGCTAGCAGTGGAATCCAGGACTCTCGTTTCGTCTTATTCAGGACTCTTCAAATGGATGGGCTCGCATCTCAGAGTTGATGTTCATCCTGGGACTTGAACCCAGCATCGTTAGCTTCAAACAAGACAAGGTCTATGTTTCACCGAAAACCCAAAGAGAACGTAAGTGAATGTGTCACGTCCTATTGTCTCCATCAGTTTACATGTAAGTGCGGAAACACGTACATATGGAGGAGCAATCATGATCTGCAATTAAGGTTGGTAAAGTACATGCCCAAATGGCTGCAGAAATAAATGAATTCTAATGGTCAAATAATATAACAGGATAGACAGAAATCTTCCTCTACGGTGAAACATTTGGTTGGAAATGGTCATAAGGTTGATATCAAGTCAGCCTTACTAGTTTTGTACAAAAGCTTTCAAGGGCGTATATTAAGGTTTATTGAAGCCTTAGCTATACGAAAACTGAAACCGCCTTTATATGTTCAAATTGTTCAATTTTTTCTTACCCTTAACCTAACCTGGTAATACGGATTTATTATTCAGTGTGGTTATCACTATGTTTTTCTGTACTTTATTTTTCTTTGTTACGGCTTACCTTTAACCTCTCTAATTGACCTTTTAGTTTTACATATAAAATGTGATCAGATTATCAATGGTATATGACACGTCTTCATTATTATTTACTAGAAAATGTATATTTTATTTTAGACTACGCAGATGACCTAGCCCTCCTATTGCATACACATGAACAAATGCAGATAAAGACAGCCAGTGTAGTAGCAGTCTTTGCATCAGTAGGCCTCGGCATACACAAAGGGAAAACCGAGGTCCTCAAATTCAAAGCGGGGAACAGCAATCCAATCACCCTTGATGGCGAAACTCTGGAAGATGTAGAATCCTTCACATACCTGGGAAGCATCATCGATGAACAAGGAGGTTCAGATGCAGACGTAAAGGCGAGGATTGGCAAAGCAAGGGCCGCATTCCTACAATTGAAGAACATATGGAACTCAAAACAACTTTCAACCAATATCAAAGTGAGAATCTTCAATACGAACGTCAAGGCAGTTCTACTGTATGGAGCTGAAACTTGGAGAACTACAACAACCACAATCAAGAAAGTACAAGTATTTATAAATAGCTGTCTAGGCAGGATACTCAACATCCATTGGCCGGATACCATCAGCAATAGCCTTCTGTGGGAGAGAACAATCCAACTTCCAGCTGAAGAAGAAATTAGGAAAAGACGATGGAAATGGATAGGACATACATTACGCAAATCGTCAAACTGGATCACGAGACAAGCCCTAACTTGGAATCCTGAAGGGAAGCAGAAAAGAGGAAGGCCAAAGAACACATTACGTCGGATAATAGAAGCAGATATGGAAAGGATGAATAACAACTGGAAGGAGCTGTAAAGGATTGCTTGGGACAGGGTTGGATGGAGAATGCTGGTGGTGTGCCTATGCTCCTTCACGAGGAGTAACAGGCGTAAGTAAGGTGTATTTTATTTTAGTCATTGTTATACAATAATTATGGACCTACATTTTCACACATAGATGATAAAGCTATTGAAAATAATCGTTCACTTGAATAATTTTTTTTTAATTTTTCAATATCCAATGGGGATTATTCAATTACAAAACATTCGTTATATATTATCTAAATGACTGAAACAGTAAATGTCTAACTTCAACCTATGCCACCGTCCACTATTATTTTCAGTGAGTTACTGTCTCACAACAGACTCGTATGAACTCCACTGGTTACGGCTTCTTACAAGAACTCCAGGAAATACCTCTCAAAGCTAGTCACTAGCGAGCACATGATGATTATTATCAGAAAGGGGGTTATATGGAGATTGTAGTAATTTACTAGTTCAATTCATTAGTCGATTAACGCTAAACTGTGGGTGTGCACTGCTAAGGAGTCCTATACTAGGACGAGGCGGCCGTCCAGTGCTCCCAGGTTTTCCATGGTAGTCTAGCTTCATTTGACTCATGATCTCAACTACTGAAATTACTATAATATCCACAAAACCCTTCTGATACTAATCAACACATGCTTACTGGTGACTGGATTCATGAGGTATTTCCTGGTATTCTAATGAGAAGTAGTGACCAGTGCAGTTCAACCGGATCTATTGTGAAATAGTAACTCACTGAAGACAATGGTGGATGTGTTGTCGCTCAATTTCGTGGATTGGTTGAAGTTATACATTATCAACATTGGATGCCGGTCGGCTCAGTGGTTTAGAAGTTAAACGTTCGTGCACGAGACCGATAGATCCTGTGTTGGGATCTGGCGAGACGAGATTGTCGATGCGTAGTGCTGATGAGTCCTATACTAGAACGAAACGGCGGCTCATTGCTTCCAGATTTTCTATGGTGATCTATCTTCCATTGACTCATGATATAAACTATTGAAAGAAACAGTAACTGTTGAGAAATTAGACTTTTTAAGGTTCATTGGCTTATATTTTATGTATAAGTAAACAATCCTCATAATTTATAATTAAATCATTGAGTAAGTTATACTTATAAAGTGTCCTGAAGTTGAAATGTTATCAAATTCCATGATGAATTATTATCTGAATTGACTATATCAAGAGACATTTTTATTCTCTAAATGTCATAACAATCTCACTGTAATTCTAATATTTCTTAAGGATTTACTCTTCACCTAGAAAACTACTTTGTCGAATTGTAGTGCATAGACAATATGATTCTATTTCACAAATACAACAATATAATGTGAATTAACTTTTAGATAGACATTATCAGTATAAGGTTGTGGAGATTAATAAGTTTTCGTTTGAGATCATGAACTGATTGATATTAGACCACCATTGTAAACCTGAAAGCACTGGTCGACCGTTTTGTCCTATTGTGAGACTCCTTAGTAGTGCGCATGCAGAATCCCGCTCGCGGCATTCAAACCCAGGGTTTTCAGCCTATCGCACGAACGCTTAACTTCTAGACCACTGAGCCAGTCAGCATCCAACGGTGTTAATATCTAACCTCAACTAATCCACGAAATTGCGCGTCCATCTATTATACTGAGGTAGACACCTGTCTTTACCCGACACGGATTAGATAGTATACAAACTGTTAAGAACTTCCAGTTTAAAACTAATATAATTGTACCATGATCTATATTATTCAATGATTTTTCAGTGATTTACATATCATTTTTAACTTAGTTGTGTACATTTAAACTATTTGACTTACATTAACTGTTTAATTACAAGTTTCTTCATTTATAGAACAGATGTAATTGTGTATAGTAATTATTAAATATGCAAGAATATGAATGAAGTTTTTTGAATGTATGTAAGAAAGAATTAAACATGACAACCACAAAAATAACAACAAAAACCATTTTATGGTTGCTATTAGTTACATATTATATATATGTATATAAGCTAAACAAATTATATCACTATTGATTGACTTGAACTAAAGATTGGTTGAGGTTAGACATTAACACCGTTGGATGCCAGCTGGCTTAGTGATCGAGTGGTTAAACGTTCACGCGCAAGATCGATGGCCCTGGGTTCGAATCCTGCGGGGCGGGATCGTAGATGAGCACTGTTGAGGAGTCATATACTATGACGAAACGGTTGTCTAGTGCTTCCTGGTTTTCCATGGTGGTCTGGCTTTAATCGACTCGTGAATTCAAATATTAAAGATAAGCAAGTGCTTTTTACTTATGTACTCTTACAGGTCATCAATAAAATGGCTTATAAATTACGTCAATTTATTTGTGATTTAAAATCTTCAAACCAAATAATTAACTACAACATTAATTGACTACATTGAAGTAAATTAATTCATAGGATAGAAAAATGATACATTTTGTCAAGTTATTCAATATTGAATAAATGCATCACAATGATAAACAATTCAACGTACATTTGAAGTCCATGTAGTATTCATCATATGTGAACGAACTTAACATAAACACGAAAAGTAAAGAAAGAAGACTTCATGTATGAATATCAGTCATGGGTTATACAAGCACATTCATCTTACTTACTTACTTACGCCTGTTACTCCCAATGGAGCATAGGCCGACGACCAGCATTCTCCAACCCACTCTGTCCTGGGCCTTCCTTTCCAATCCTATCCAATTTTTGTTCATTCTTCTCATGTCTGTCTCAATTTCTTGGCATAATGTATTCTTTGGTCTTCCTCTTTTCCTTTAGCCTTGAGGATTCCATGTGAGGGCTTGTCTTGTGACGCAGTTGGGTGCTTTCCTCAATGTGTGTCCTATCCACTTCCAGCGCTTCTTCCTGATTTCTTCCTCCGCTGGGATCTGGTTTGTTCTTTCCCACAGTAGGTTGTTACTGATAGTGTCCGGTCAACTAATCCGAAGTATTTTGCATAGACAACTGTTAATAAACACTTGCATTTTCTGGATGATGGCTTTCGTAGTTGTCCAAGTTTCCGACTCATACAGTAGAACTGTATTGATATTTGTATTGAAAATTCTGACCTTGGTGTTGTTTGACAGACAGTTGTTTTGAGTTCTAGATGTTCTTCACTTGTAAATATACTGCTCTTGCTTTACTGATCCGCGCCTTCACATCTGCATCAGATCCACCATATTCATCAATGATGCTGCCTAGATATATGGAGGTTTTTGCATCTTCCAAATATTCTCCGTCAATTGTGATTTGACTGTTGCATGCTGTGTTGTATCGGAGAATCTTGCTTTTCCGTTTGTGTATATTGAGACATTTTGCCGCTGAGGCTGCTGCTACACTGGTCGTTTTCTCCTGCATTTGTTGTTGCGTTTGGGATAGAAGGGCCAGATCATCTGCGAAGTCTAGATCGTCCAGCTGCATTTTAGCTGTCCACTGTATCCCATGCTTCCGCCCAGATGTTGACATTTCCACAATCCAGTCGGTCACCAGGAGAAAGAGAAAAGATGAGAGTACTCAACGTTGCCTGACACCGGTCTTTACTTCGACCTGTCCTCCATGCACGATTTTTCAGTTTAATCCATCATAGGAATTCCGTATGATATTGACTATCTTCTGAGGCACGTCGTAGTATCGATGAAGCTTCCATAGTGTTGTTCTGTCCACGCTATCAAATGCCTTTTCGTAGTCAATGAAGTTGATGTAGAGTGATGAATTCCATTCAATTGATTGTTCCACAATGATCCGTAGAGTTGCGATTTGGTCTGTACACGATCGATCCTAACGGAATCCTGCCTGTTGGTCACGAAGTTGGGCGTCTACGCAGTCCTTCATTCTGTCTAACAATACCCTGTTGAAGACGTTTCCTGGTATTGAGAGAAGAGTGATGCCCCTGTAGTTATCACAGTTACTGAGATCGCCTTTCTTTGGAGTTTTGACCAGAAGTCCTTCTTTCCAGTCCGTTGGTACTTGTTCCTCATCCCAAATATTGCTGAAGAGAATGTGGAGTATCCTTGCAGTTGCCGCTACGTCTGCTTTTAGTGCCTCTGCTGGAATGTTGTCTGGTCCTGCTGCTTTGCCACTCTTGATTTGTCTGATGGCCATGCTGATTTCTTCAATTGTTGGTGGGCCAATATCGATTGGGAGGTCCGTGGGTGCTGCTTCGATGTTGGGTGGGTTAAATGGAGCTGGTCGATTCAAGAGTTCTTTGAAGTGTTCTACCCACCTGTTTTGTTGCTCTTCAATATTGGTGATTACCTTGCCTTCTTCGCTTTTCACTGGTCGTTCTGATTTGCGGCGATTTCCAGAGAGTTTCTTTGTTATGTCATACAGTTGTCTCATGTTTCCTTCTCTTGCAGCCTTTTCCGCCGCCGTTGCTAAATCTTCCACATATTTACGTTTGTCGGTTCTGATGCTCCTCTTCACTTGTTTGTTTACTTCTGTGTATTCAGCTTGTCCCTTGGCTTTTTCTGCTCTTGTTCGACTGGTATTGATTGCTGCCTTCTTGTTCCTTCTTTCTTGAATCTTATCCAGTGTATCGACAGTGATCCATTCTTTGTGATGGTGCTTCTTGTGGCCCAGAACCTCATGACATGTTGAAGTGATTGCCTCTTTGATCCCCTTCCAGTTGCTCTCCACAGTAGTTCCTTCTCCATTGAGTAGATCATGAGAGGCCTGGAATTTATTGCTGAGGGCTATCTTGAATTTGTTGAGTTTGTTAGTATCCCGAAGGAAAGCTGTATTAAACTTTTGTGATATTGTCCGCCCCGTTGTCCAGTGCTTCTTGAGATTCATTTTCATCTTGGCGACCAGCAAGTGATGATCTGATGCCATATCAGCTCCTCTCTTGGTTTTCACGTCTTCCATCGTCCTCCTGAACTTACTTTTGATGCAGATATGGTCGATTTGGTTTTGTATGGTGTGATCCGGTGAAGTCCATGTGGTTTTGTGTATGCGCTTATGTGGGAATATAGTTCCGCCTATGACCAGTTTATTGAAGGCACATAGGTTTGCAAATCTCTCACCATTTTCGTTCCTTCCTCTCAGTCCGTGTCGTCCCATGATGTCTTCATATCCGGTGTTGTCTATTCCAACCTTGGCATTGAAATCTCCCATCAGAATGGTCAGGTGCTTTGTTGGGCATTTCTCGACAATTGACTGCAGTCTATTGTAGAATTGGTCTTTAGCGTCTTCATTGTAATCGTTGGTAGGCGCATAGCACTGGATGATGTTCATTGAAATGCCCTCTTTCTTTGTTTTGAAGGAGGCTTTGATGATCCTTAGTCCATGAGATTCCTATCCTATAAGTGCATTTTGTGCTTGTTTGGACAGGATCAATGCAACTCCTTGTGTATGTGGAGCATTTTCTTCGTCATGGCCGGACTATAACAGAAGCTCCCCTGAAGCTAGTCGTTGTTGTCCAACTTGCGTCCAATGTGTTTCACTGATCCCAAGCACCTCTAGGTTGTACCTCCTTATTTCTGCAGCAATTTGGGAGACTCCTGGTCTCGATGGAGTTTTGTTCTCTGAGCTGGATGGTTTGGTCGTGGAGCATTCATCGTTCTTCTGAACGACATCATCAGCACAAACTTCAGATAGAAGTGAAGTGTTTGAATTTCTCCATATGTGTTTCACAGCTTGTTCTGTGCACCTCGATGTTGATTGGTTCTTGTTGACCTTAAATTTATCATTGTTTACTTCTTTGTTTTGGTTATGTCTCCCATTGGTTTGATTTTTGTTCCCATATTTATGCACTCAGGTCAATCAGCAATCAACAAACATATTGAAATCAATCCAATTTATCAACCAATCAGGAAAATCATGCATAAATATAGGAACAAAAATCAAACCAATGGGAGACATAACCAAAACAAAGAAGTAAACAATGATAAATTTAAGGTCAACAAGAACCAATCAACATCGAGGTGCACAGAACAAGCTGTGAAACACATATGGAGAAATTCGAACACTTCACTTCTATCTGAAGTTTGTGCTGATGATGTCGTTCAGAAGAACGATGAAAGCTCCACGACCAAACCATCCAGCTCAGAGAACAAAACTCCATCAAAATCATCCACCTGAGCTACAAATCTTCTCCACTCCTGGTCTCCCACATTGTACGAACATTCCATGTATCTAAATATATGGTTGCTCTGGTTGTCAGAAGGGGCATCGGCCTCATGACTTCCGAAGGAACTCGGCTTTCATCATGAGGCGTCATAGTTCTTCTAAATGAAGACCTTCTGACTCCCAGGGCAGAGTTTAAAAGGTTTGAGTAATTTTTTCTAGTTGGCGTTTTTTAGCGAGTTAGTTTTCTACGGGATGGAGTCGCTAACCCCATGCTCAATCCTCCTCCTTTATCCGAACTTGGGACCGGCAGTAGCCCCTGGAGGGACTCCAGGTGGAGTTCGCACATTCATCTGGCAGTTACTTAATCAGACTAAGTGAATATATATAATTACATTGCCAGTACCAACCCGGAAATATATCGAAGAAACTCTGCTGTGGGGATGGAACTTTCTAGTGTCAATTTAAATATTTTTGCCTTTTAAAAAGTACTTTTGTTTTCGTTAATGAAAACGGAAATTCTTGACACATTTTTAAGCCTATGCTATTAGATTGTGAACATATAATAGTCCTGATTAACATTTGTAATTCATCTTGTAGAAATCAGGAGACAGTTTTCTTCCGATTTGATCCTCTAATTAGTGTTTCATCCATAAATCAAATGATTTGCGTTATGTTCACATCACTCTATATGATAATGTTTAAACACTTTATTATTGGCAGTTGGTAGAAAACAGATCACTATTAAGTCTTTAATACTGATTAAGATTCAATAGTTAAATTATTTATTTTGCCGTATTGAGTTTTCACATTCAAATCCAATATTTATTATGAATGTTGGCTAGCAATGGAATCCAAGATGTGCGATTCATCCTTTTTGGGACTCGTCAGCTGGATGAACTTGCGTTTAAGAGTTAATGTTCACTTCAGAACCCGAACCAAGTACCGTTCTTTTCAAATGCCATCACTTGTAACTTAATGCAATATTGAGACAATCCATACAGGATGCATATATTTCAATAAGAGATTGATCAACTGCAATCTCTAATATCAATGGGAAGATTCAAGCAAACAATACAAAACGAATTAACCCAAGTGCAAGTTAATCCCATTGAAATGAAATCATTATATCGATAAAATATCTTCAATTAATTTATAAACTGTTGTTTTAAAATGATTTCCGTTAGTTTATCAACCCTCATCGGTTGAATCTACGGTAATGACATTAACTTTGATTAAATTTTGTTTTACGAAATGAAACTTCATATTCATTAATTTCAGCTTTGGTGTTTATCGAATTCCCTTTTTATCAAATTCTTTATTTCATTTGGATTGTTAATGTGTTTATTTCTGAAAACTGCACAAGGCTAATGGAATATTCCCAAAAGTCAATTGCCAATACTCGTCTTTACGTCTGTATCAGATCCTCTTTGTTCATTGATGTTGATGTCCATGTACGTGAAAGTTACCATCTACTCTAGAACTCTAAATGTTAATTAAATGTCACACTTTGATTATTATTTTTATGTTATACGTAAATTTCATATGCTGTTTGCATATGTATGCTCAACAACTAAACAATTTAAACTCAAATTCTTACTAAACAAGTTATCTAAGAAATCTCATAGGTTGAAATCATGAGTCGATTGAAGCTAGACCACCATGGAAAACTCGGAAGCACTGGACGGCCGTTTCGATCCCGCACCACGCATGGTTCGAACCCAGGACCTATTGGCTTCGCGCGCGAGCACTTAAACACTAGACCACTGAGCTGGCATCCAACAGTGTTAATGTCTAACTTCAACCAATCCACGAAGTTGCGCCACCGTATACCATTGTCTTCAGTGAGTTGTTTCAACCTATGAAATTTCTAAAAACTCTCCACAAAACCCATTCTGATAATAATCAACTGCTCACTAGTGACTGACTTCAAGAAAAACTCCTGGAGTTCTAGTGAGAAGCCGTTACCAGTGGAGTTCAACCAGGTCTGTTGTGAGATATCAGCTCACTGAAGACAATGGTGTACGGTGGCGCAACTTCGTGGATTGGTTGAAGTTAGACATTAACACCGTTGGATGCCGGCTCAGTGGTCTAGTGGTTAAGTGCTCGCGCGCGAAGCCAGTAGGTCCTGGGTTCGGACCTCGCGTGGTGCGGGATCGTGGATGCGCACTGCTGTGGAGTCCCATACTAGGACGAAACGGCCGTCCAGTGCCTCCAGGTTTTTTATGGTGGTCTAGCTTCAATCGACTCTCAACAAAACCCATTCTGATAATTATCTAAGTTGATTCACCTAAAACTTAAATAAGATTCTAGATACCATTTCAGCATATAAGATTGGTACTTATCTCTCTAATCCCTAATGTACTGTTTATCAATCAGGAGAAATGCTGATCCTCTAAGATTGTGGAGGACAGAATTAGAAATAATCTTTGCTGTTAAAAAGTAAACATTTAACTAATAAAGTTTTTATCTCATAATGACTTCAATTCACAATGCATTACTATTAATACCATGAGGAAATAAACATCCAATGCAGCTGTCATAATTGTTATTCTTAGGAAATCATAATCGGAAATTATTGTATCAGTAGGACTCTCATAATTTCACATTGATCTTATACTCTCCAGTTTAAGTAACAGTCTAAATGAAATTTGTGCTGATCATGTTGTTCAGAAGAATGATGAAACTTGCACGACCAAACCATCCAGTTCAGAGAACAAAACACCATCAGAAACATTCTATAAAATATCAATTAAATAACTTCATTTGGTTCAAATGACACCTAAGCAATAATTGAGTTTGTGAATGAAAAGAAAAATAGTTCATGTATTTAAACATTTAAAAACTGATATCAACCAATAATCTACTGAATAAACCATTTACTATTCAAACATTTGATAACTTCCCTTAAACTGCATTTCAATTGTTTGTTTTAGGTAGTTGAATAATATCACTTCCCTCAGCACAATATGTGACTAGTAGATGAGTACACATGTTTGTTTTTAAGAAATAAGTTATATATATATCAGAATACGGATTCGCGGATATTGTAGTAATTTTAAACATGTGCTCACTAGTGGTTAGCTTCAAGTTGAACTTTCTAAAGTTCTAGAGTGGAGCTGTGATCAGTGTAGTGTGTAGTGTCGGTCACTATGTTAAACCCGTATAACTTATTCTAGTATTTGAAACAGCCAGTTTATTCATTCTACTTGAGTCATATTTTGACCTTGTCAGTTATTCACTTATCAACTTTGACTGTTTTTGTATGATCGTATATGTGAACACTTCTTATCCTATTCATCACATGTCTGAGCTACAAAAGTACGATAGAATGTCATAGAAAGTTTTCCGATTCTATGTGTGTTACTGACATAGCGTGACATAGTGTTGCTTGCTAACAAATACATTGCTATACACACATACCTTGTTCTACTTTCGCTTGTGATTGAGCTAACTGCATTCTAAATCAAACATTATCCGCATTTATAGACTGTGAGTCGGTATATATCATACCTAACATTGGTTTAAGTTACTGGAGAGTCCAACAACCTGATCGGAATTACCGAACATTTATAAATGTGCATTTTCAGAACCAGACCCAATCCGAACACGCATCAACTTGGTGAACTTAAGTAAAGTCCCGATTTTTCTGTTGTATTTGTAACAATTAACATTATTATTTACTCCTGATAACTTGGTTAATACCTTTTCACATTCATGTTTGTCTGGTTCACCACATATGAGGTATATAATTCAACACTATTATTTCTAGAAACACTATTCATAGATTTTTAAATATATATGTAGACATGAATGGGCGGCCTATGCTCCATTGGGAAGCAAGTAACAGGAAGTAAGTAAGTAAGTAAGTAAGTAAGTAAAGTAAGTAAGTAAGTAAGTAAGTAAGTAAGTAAGTAAGTAAGTAAGTAAGTAAGTAAAGTAAGTAAGTAAGTAGCAAGGCAAGCAAAAGCAAGCAAGCAAGCAAGGCAAGCAAGCAAGCAAGCAAGCAAGCAAGTATACAAGCAAGCAAGGCAAGCGCTACAAGCAAGCAAGCAAGGCAAGCAAGCAAGCAAGCAAGGCAAGGCACTAAGCAAGCAAGCAAGCAAGCAAGCAAGCAAGCAAGCAAGGCTGTGCAAGCACAAGCACAAGCAAGGCTGCTAAAGCAAGCAAGCAAGCAAGCAAGGCAAGCAAGCAAGGCAAGCAAGCAAGCAAGCAAGCAAGCAAGCAAGCAAGCAAGCAAGCAAGGGCAAGCAAGCAAGCAAGCAAGCAAGCAAGCAAGCAAGCAAGCAAGCAAGCAAGCAAGCAAGCAAGCAAGGGCATACAAGCAAAAGCAAGCAAGCAAGCAAGCAAGCAAAGCTGCATAAGGGCAAGCAAGCAAGGCACAAGGCAAGCAAGTAAGCAAGCAAGCAAGCAAGCAAGCAAGGCAAGCAAGCAAGCAAGCAAGCAAGCAAGCAAGCAAGCAAGCAAGCAAGCAAAAAGCAAGCAAGGCACAAGCAAGCAAGGCGCACAAGCAAGCAAGCAAGGGCAAGGGCAAGCAAGCAAGCAAGCAAGCAAGGCAAGCAAGCAAGCAAGCAAGCACAAGCAAGCAAGCAAGCAAGTACAAGCAAGTGAAGCAAGCAAGGCAAGGCAAGGCAAGCAAGCAAGCAAGCAAGTACAAGCAAGCAAGCAAGCAAGGCAAGGCAAGCAAGCAAGGCAAGCAACAAGCAAGAAGCAAGCAAGTACAAGGCTACAAGCAAGGCAAGGCAAGGCAAGGCAAGCAAGCAAGCAAGGCTACAAGCAAGCAAAGCAAGCAAGCAAGAAGCAAGCAAGCAAGGCTACAAGCAAGGCAAGCAAGCAAGCAAGCAAGGCAAGCAAGCATACTACAAGCACAAGCAAGCAAGTAAGCAAGCAAGCAAGCAAGCAAGGCAAGCAAGGCAAGCTGCCAAGCAAGCAAGCAAGCAAAGCTAGCAAGGCAAGCATAGCAAGCACAAGCGCAAGCAAGCAAGCAAGCAAGCGCGTATACAAGCAAGCAAGCAAGGCGGCACAAGGCTAAGGCAAGCAAGCATAGCAAGTAAGCAAGCAAGCAAGGCGCGCAAGTACAAGTTAAGCAAGGCAAGCAAGTGCTGCTGCCAAGCAAGCAAGGCAGCAAGCAAGCAAGCAAGCAAGGGCAAGCAAGCGCGCAAGCGCAAGCAAGCAAGCGCAAGCAAGCAAGCAAGCAAGCAAGCAAAGCTATACAAGCGCAAGCGCTGCTAAGGCTGCTAAGCAAGCAAGCAAGCAAGCAAGCAAGCAAGCAAGCAAGCAAGCAAGAAGGCTACAAGCAAGCAAGGCAAGCAAGCAAGGCAAGCAAGCAAGCAAGGCAAGCAAAGGCAGCAAGCAAGCAAGCATGCTACAAGCAAGCAAGCAAGGCAAAGGCAAGCAAGGCAAGCAAGCAAGCAAGCAAGGGCAAGCAAGCAAGCAAAGCAAGGCAAGGCAAGGCAAGCAAGTAAGTTGCAAGAAGCAAGCAAGCAAAGGCAAGCAAGCAAGCAAGCAAGCACGCAAGGCAAGGCAAGCAAGGCAAGCAAGCAAGCAAGCTGCACAAGCAAGTAAGAAGCAAAGCAAGCAAGGCAAGCAAGCAAGCAAGCAAGTACAAGCTAAGCAAGCAAGGCGGCTACAAGCAAGCAAGGTTGCTGCAAGCAAGAAGCAAGCAAGCAAAGCAAGCAAGCAAGCAAGGCAAGCAAGCAAGCAAGCAAGGCAAGCACAAGCAAGCAAGCAGGCAAGCAAGCAAGCAAGCAAGCAAGCAGGCAAGCAAGCAAGCAAGCAAGCAAGGCAAGCAAGCAAGCAAGCAAGCAAGCAAGGTGCTGCAAGCAAGCAAGCAAGAAGTGCGTTGCAAGCAAGCAAGCAAGCAAGCACAAGCAAGCAAGCAAGCAAGGTTGCAAGCAAGCAAGCAAGCAAGCAAGCAAGCAAGCAAGCAAGCAAGGGCAAGGCAAGGCTGCAAGCAAGCAAGCAAGCAAGCAAGCAAGCAAGCAAAGCAAGCAAGCAATACAAGCAAGCAAGCAAGCAAGCAAGCAAGCAAGCAAGGTAAGTACAAGCAAGCAAGCAAGTAAGCAAGTGCCAAGCAAGCAAGCAAGCAAGCAAGCAAGCAAAGCAAGCAAGCAAGGTAGCAAGCAAGCAAGCAAGCAAGCAAGCAAGCAAGCAAGCAAAGCTACAAAGCAAGCAAGCAAGTGCTACAAGCAAGGCAAGCAAGCAAGCAAGCAATACAAGCAAGCAAGGGCAAGCAAGCAAGTGCTAAGCAAGCAAGCAAGCAAGCAAGAAGCAAGCAAGCAAGCAAGCAAGTACAAGCAAGGCAAGCAAGTGCAAGCAAGGCGCAAGTGCTAAGCAAGCAAGCAAGCAAGCAAGGCAAGCAAGGCAAAGGCAAGGCAAGCAAGGCAAGCTGCTGCTGCATACAAGCAAGTACAAAGCAAGCAAGCAAGCAAGCAAGCAAGCAAGCAAGCAA